>NC_092026.1:19211690-19540440 GCF_042242105.1 Pempheris klunzingeri | reverse complement strand
ACGCTCCTGGCAAGGCAGGTAGAGAGGTCCTGCAGGCACCGAGATGAGTGGCTGACCTTGTTGTGGGTCAATTATCTGTTATAAGTGGTTGTTCTTGTGGTGTTATTCACAGGTGGGTTGAGGGTGTATAGCTGGAGAAGAGCTGCTGAGTGTTTTCATGAGACAAAACCAGGGAAGGAAGAAAGAGTGTGGATGTTTGTCGTCGAGTGTTTTTTAAACAATTTTACAACTGATCATATTTAAAAAATATTATACCTCTATGTATCATCATGTATTTTAACTGGAATCAGTTCCAAATTTGCTCATTTTATTGCATTTGCGTTTGTTAACAGAATTTGACAAATGGATTGTATGTCAGATTTCAGCAGGTTAAAGTCAAATTTTACTCATTAAAAAAAGAAAATAAAAAGACAACAAAAACAGAAAAAAAAACACGAGAATATCTCATATGTAATGTAACATCTGTTTTACGTATGAAAAATTAGCACAGAGGAATGTGATTTTCAGATTTTCTTACATAATGAACTGTAAGAAATTAAATGTACAAACACATAATATCACACATTTCACACATAGGTGGTTGTTAGGATAAATAAAGAATTATTTTCAAACTCTCATACTTTCCTTACTATATGTAGGAAAATATGAATCTACAGAACGCTACATACAAACATTGTATGAACAATCAAGTACACGTGCAAACACATGAAGGCCAAAGTTACATAAGAGTGTCTAACGGACAGTTTCACAAAGATCTCGATCATGGCCACAGAATAGTTTGAGTTTGGTTCATTCAAGGTGAAAGGCTGTTTGTCTGAAATGTGCTGGTACAGTAACAAGTATCAAGTAGCTGTTTGTTACCATCACATGAATAAATCCCTGAATGACAGAAGCACCAGAACTCAATTTAAAGCCCTGTTTTTTTTTTTACTTTTCACAGGTTGATTCTTATGCTGATATTTTTACTTCTTTTACAGGCAGTCGTGGCGCTCTCCTCTCTTCCCCCTCTTGTCTCTCTAAAGCACACTCAGTTCCCACCAGAGGAACTAAGAGATTTGAAGTGCTCTACCTGCAGGACCTGCATGAATTGTGGAGCTTGAGCCTCAATGCCGGCATTAATGAAAGGCTCACATTTGAGAGCACTTCACTGCCGAACTGAAAACAGTGCGAACACAGTGTACACAGGCGCTCCTCCAAGCTCCTCATGGAAGGTGCCAGAAGTAATGACTCGCTTTCCACCGGTGTCTCAACTTTGCCTGTGAAACACAAGTAAGTTGAGTTTGTTTACAGCTTCGATTTGTGAATAAATAACTGCAGTTTGAATAGAGAATAATTGTACAGGGAAATGTTTAAAGCTAACATATTGAAATTAAAGTGTTAATTGCTTTTACTGCTGGAAAAAAAAAAAAAAATTCAATTTCAAACACAATTGATATTGGACACAATCGCCTATGGAGCTGAAGGTGTAGTTGTACATCTTGTGAATTCATCATGTTAATGATGTTAATAAAATTTTCTTTAAAATTAGAAAATATAATGTTGCTTCTTTCACACTTTCTCACTGATTGATGCCAGAAACATCTAAACAAAACATCTAAAGTATGTTTAAATGATAAGAAGGACCCGATATTTATGATTGATATATTTTATAACCTGCTTCCTCTTCCTTACAGGTTTCAAGGTTGGTTTTTGGAAAAGAAAATCTTCATCAGTGATCATGCACAACACGCCCCAGCAGTAAAAGTACATCAAACAGCGCAGACAGAGTCTTTCCGCTCTTACCCACTTTGAATAAGATTAAAGAGTGATTCTGAAGTTGAGGAGAGTGGTGGCGGTCGGGGGTGGCAGGTTGGAAAAAAAGAGGTTTGAATATTAAATTTGGCTTTTATCACATCGTGCGCGATACCTGTCGGGTGTGTGAGATATGAAGCCCCTTTCAGTGACTGTCAAGTGTCAGAGTGAATTTCAGGGTGAGCAGAGAAAACACTGCGAGGCAGTTTGATCTCGACAAAGTGCAATTAGTGTCAAAACAGTGAGGAGTGGAGGGTAGATGGTTTCTGCTGATCTGAGGATGACGACGGGGTGAAGCTAAGGGGGGGTGATGGAGGTGGTGAGGAGTGTTACCTCTGTGGTGATGAATGATGCTCAGTGGATTGAAAAACAGCAATTTAAGTGTTGTTTTGTGTATGTGTACGTACCCATCAAGAGTTAATGGGTAGAGATCATGGAAATGACCTAACCCTAACCCTAACCCTAACCCTAACCCTCTCTCTCTAACTCTGTGCTGTGAAGGTTATGTCAGTGTGTTGAGGGCATTTTTTGCTTTTATTAAAAGCTGCTCAAGTTCATATTTGTATTTGGAGGTCCTACAAAAAGAGGTTTACATGATTTAATGTTCAAAAAAACAAATTTTTCTCATATCAGACCTGGCTGCTGTAGCGGTTCTTAGAGGAACAGAACTATCTGCGGCTTGGTCTCACCTTCGACGTTACCTGTAGCTCGCGTTAGCGAGGAAAAAACAATGGATACAATGATGGATTCAGGTTTTCAGTGAGCTGGGACAGTCAGCCTGCCGAATAGCTGAAGGAGATCACATGATCAACAGATTCCCTCAGGACATCGTAAGAGGATCCACATGGAGCGTTTTCACACACGTTTACTGAAGGATGGAGAAGGAGAAAAAGAGAGAGGATGGTCTTTTCTCAGAGTCTGGGGGTCTCTGGACACACTGGGATTACATGGTCAGCCTACCTACTGAACCTGCCAAGACACTGAACATTTTTATATTAACAGTAGATCAAATGGCCATATGTAATGTTAAAGGGGCGACCAGTAATTAACCTGTAGAGAATTATCATATGTGCTGTTGGGAGTGTTTTTAGTGTCTTTTAAGTCATCATTTGGATTTCAGAGCCTGAAACCGTTTGTTTCGCTCTCATCATATTTATCTGCACCTTAGGTTAACCAAATGACCGTAAGTTAATATGGTGGTATCGTGTTTTCAGCATGTTTCCACTGCCCCCAAGTGGCCAAAAAATCAATCAAAGCAGGTTGAAAGATTAGCTTACAAGTTTTTTTTCTGGGGCTTTCAACAGCACCATTACGGTCTTCTGCGGATGGAGTTTGTCAGTTGTCATCATATGACCCAAATATAGCTGCTACCTCACTCTTCAAAATCCTCACATTTATTGTTTCAGGACCTTTTTTCACTAATGCGTCTGGTCACCTGTCAAAATATGAGAAGAGACACGTTGACAAAAATGATGATGATCATCTGAATCACCTCAGTTGTCACCATGTGCTCACAATAATAAGCTTAACGGGCAGCAGCAAGTGGTGCGGTGAGTACTTTGCAGCCTTATTTTGTCCTTGGCTTCACCTGTCAGGCTACATATAGCCTGTCCTGCCTTATTGGCAGGCTACTGGGGCTGAATACAACCTGAGAGAAATACCTGCAGGTGCTACACTCAGGCCTGAGAAAATGATTGATAACTGAATTTTTCAGGTTGAAAAATAAACACTTCATATTTGCTGTTAATACCCTGTGAGTCTAGACCATTCAGGTCATCCCCGGTAATTCCATTAACAGCTCAGTGCATTAATAATATATTAGGTTTTCTTCTTTCTTTACTTTGAACTCCTTCCTTTTCTTTTCTCTCCTTTTCCCTCCAGTTATTAGTGAAAGCATGACAAGCAGCAAGTCTGACTTTCATCTTGAATAATGTCAGCCACGATGAGTCATGGGGACGTCTTAGCAATGACTTACACTCCACTTAGACACAGAGCGCTGCTCCCTATCCCATCATACACTGGGGCTGTGGCATCATCACTGCTGGGCTGTGAGACCATTCCTTGTGGTTAGGAAAAAGAATGCATTATTCTGTTGAATTCTGCAACATTATGGGACATTTAGAAATTCAAACAAACACACCTTGTACAGAAATATCATATCAGGTGTTTCAGAAAAGTGTAAAGACATCATGAAGCCTGCATATCTCCACCTGTTACATAAACCTACAGTCATATGCATATAAATTTTAATAGGTGTGCGTACATTCTTTCATAGTAGGTAGTTTGATTCGATGCAGTTTGCATGCCCACGTGCAAAGAATATTTAATCTTCCCACACATATGCCCCTTGAGCTTGTTTTCGAAGGAAACACATACTCCTGTAGTGAATCGTAAAAGATCTCCAACACACACAGGGTGAGATTAAAATGCTGACACAGGTGTCTCTGTGTGTACATCCAGGGATGTATCACACAGTGCCATTGGACAGGATGAAGAGAATACAATAGCTTTGGAAATAGGATGCTCCACCTGAAATGATGTTTATGTGTTACACAGCCAAACACTGACATCCTGTGGGAATGACAGCAGGGCTCAGGTCTCAGTTCGGTAGGTTGGCACTGAAGAGCCACAGCATTGCCAAGATGTTGCCTTGTGTGGCATATTGGGAAACGATGGGAAAATACTGCAGAGTTCAGGTACAGAAATTAAACTGTTTGTGCCAGTGGCCTTCAAACTCTTTAGCCCCTCAATATCCCACTGGCCGGGGCAGGGTTAGGCTCAATGAAGCCTCTACATGCAGGTTATAATGGTTTGGGTTAAGGGTTAGGGTTCTATCTATCTAGAGTTAGGTGGAGCAACTTGGCCCACCTTTATGTATAGTACTGGGTCTGGAACCAGACTTTTCGAGATGGGACGGACTCTTCTTTTCCAGAGCTGCCCAGGGTCAGAGGTGCCAGGTGAGTGTGGGGTTACTCAGGAGCCCCCGGCTGAGTGCTGCTGTGCTGGGGGAGGGTCAAGAGGGTCACCCCCATGTGACTATGAGTCGCTGAGAGGACTGACTGTTGTTTGTGCCTATGCAACAAACCGCAGTTTGGAGTATCCAGCACATTTAGAGTCTCTGGGTGGGGGAATTATGCTGTCTAGTCTGTCTATAGTGCTGCTGGAAGACTTCAACACTCACCTGGGCAATGATCGAGAGACCTGGAGGGGGGTGATTAGGAGGAATGGCCTGATCTGAGTGGTGCTTTGTTTTTTGACTTACATGCTAGTCATGGATGGGCCGTGACAAACACCGTGTTTGAACATTGGGTGATTAATAGATGCACCAGAACACCTCAGGACAAAGGTCGATCATCGACTTTGCTGTTGTATCATCAGATCTGTGGCTGTATGTCTTAGATATTCTGGTGAAAGAGGAGCTGATCACCACCTGGTGGGAAGATGGATCAGATGGTGGGGGAGACTGTCGGACAGGCCTGTGCCGGTTGTGGAAGCGGTGAAATCTGGACTGCCACCATGACGACCTTGGATAAACGAAGGAAAACTGAAGGGTGGAATATTTCGAAGAAAAAAGTCCACACTAGACCTTTTTCCACAAAAATGTGTTCTATAAAAGGGTCTACATATAGTAATATGACAAACTTCTGATAAGGACAAGATACTGATATTCATTTAGTAATTTGGACAGCAAAGTATTCACAATGTAAAAAATGACAAACTACAAACCAGCACATCAAACCACAAAAGCAGCGAAAACTGAATATCAGTAGTGATGGTACGATATGAGTAGACTGCAGTGAAACAGAGTGGGTGACAGTCGCTACCTCTGCTGCCAGGAGCACAGCACCATGTTTTCACTGAACAATGATAATAACACACTTCATTTTCTTGGCTAGTGTGACAATGTGTGAATGTTTCACTGCTGCTCGATTCCAGTGAAGACACTAAAATGTGACCTTATGGGGTAAAACGTGGTGATTAAAAGGTATGTTAAAGTTTTCTCAGTCATCCAACTTCACTTTAAATTTGTGGATCCTAAAACTGTGAAAAACTGTTCATATTCTCTATTTTATGTTGAAGTAACACAACAGCAATGATTCCCAACCTGGGGGACAGACTCCCTCCAAGGAGTAACAAAATCAGGATGATTCAATTGATAGATGGCACCAGAAACAAGAAAAAAAATCTTGTTTTGTTGTGGAATAACGTACAGTTTTACTTCTTTGTGCCTCTTATCTTGAGTGACTCCTTCATTTTAAGGGACCAAAAAGGTTAGGAGCCTCTGCACTAGAAGAAGCAGAGGTTCCTATAAAGCTCCAAAAGGAAACTGTGATAATAAGGTCAGCGGGGTCTGTAGCAGGAGGCTTTTCTTCCATATGGAGTTGGGAGGGCTTAGTCATGTGACTTCCATGTGTCCGGAGCTGCAGTGCTGCAACAAATGAGGTCAGCCTCCAGGTATGGGCTTGAACAGCAGGCAGCGCCTCAGGTCGAGCACTGCTTTACACACACACACACACGCACAGGCACGCAATAAAAACACACTATCACACACATCACTGCATGTATAAAGGCTTGCACTGTGGCACACACACACACACACAAACACAGTGTGTCTGGTCCCAGTGGAGATGAAGTGATGCAAAATGACATCAGTCGCTCCTGTTTCTGCATGTGACTCATTACGCCGGCCGATAACGGCTCACCATTATCACCACCGGGGAGTGAGCAAACAGGCCAGGCTATCACTGCACACGTCACCTGAAGTGGACGAGGGTCTATTGATCACTCATGTGATGTGAGGAGGCTGGTGGTCACTGCAAAGGAAATGGATGTTGTGCAAAGGGCTCCAGGGTGTTACTGTGTCATTCAGAGTGAGGTGTTGATTCATTTGGAGGGTGAACAGTGGGAGTGTGTGAGTAGCTGTGTGGTGGAGGCCATGCTATTTGTATTCTAACAGTATCCCTCTATTTTTGGTCAATAGATGGCAGAAAAAACCATTTTGAAAGTCAAAAATCAAAAAACAAAGCTGCTAAATGTTAGCCTATGTTCATCAGATAATCGATACCGTTGTTGGCCTACTGTTTATGGGTGCGTTGATGCTGCATTCACATGTAGTCGACAAGATAGGAAGCCCTCACGGATATATTCAGTCATTATTCTGACATGGTTACCCCTAGTGCTAGTCTGATGAATGGCAGTTGTCTTTTTACGAACAATTCTTATGTACTAAATACTGGACAGTGTTTTCTAACAGCTAAAATAAGACAAACAGCATATTCTTCATCTGCAGCTAATATTGAAATTTATTTGAATTAACGTACACTGTCTTTGTCACTTTTTCACACCATGTGACAGACACTGAAGTGGGTGTCAGACCTTGCTGATATCTCTGACTTACAGAATTACAGCGAACCTTTCCCATTCTGGTGCTCATATTTGCAATCTATATGATATAACATGCACTTTCTGAGCTTAGTGTCGATAAGAACGGTTGAAATTGAACCATACAGTAAACGTGCAGGCTGTAAAGCTAAACCAGGGAGAAAGAAGAGGGTCGAAAGCTCCACAGAGCTGCAGAGTTGGGTGTGAATTCTGTCATTTCTGCACTATAGATGACGGTTTTACGAGTCGATGAATTCAGTATTGAATTCGAGGATATTGGTTGTAGTTTGTCTGGACATATGTCTGAGACAGACACATCTATAAATAAATATTTGAGCATAATTATTTTATCCAAAGAATCCATTTGTGTCTACTTGGCGTTTGTTCGGGTGCATGCATGTCAAGATAGCGAGGAGTTCAACTTTTTTCCTATTACCTGCTTTTCTGGTGTTCAGACTCTTATCACACAGACAAGCAGAACAGTACACACACACACACACACACACCTGGGTTAGTGGTCAGCCAACTGACCTGTGGTTTACCTGTCTGCAACCAAAAGTCATTCAGACTTTGCCCCGTCAAACACAGCTCTTATCTCAGGTAACAAATGAAAATCAGAGAAATCAATAAAACAGTACTTTGCATAGGAAACCCCATAAACAGGTTTTAGCAATACCTGAGGTGGTCTTTACTATAACAGACAGATTAATGAGACACCTTATAGAATAGTTATAGCCATAAAGACATTTACATGCTGGGATAAACTAAACTGGAACCACAAAAATAACCCTTTAATTAACCTTGTCATGAAGTAAACATTTCCCGGCAGATTGTTTCCTTTATTCCAGGTTCATGCCTTTCTCTTTCTTCACAGAATACCATGGAGCTACATAGCATATCATTAATGAGAGAGAGAGACAGAGAGAGAGAGGATGAATTATCTGCCTTTCTCCTCCTGCCTTATAAACCCAACGTGAGGACTCGCCATTATCAACTCCCCAGCCACTCATCCAGACAAGTGATTTGTGCACGCATTACTCACCCTGACACAAAATTACATTATTCATCCGTTGGTCACAGAGCCTCTCTATGGTGCTGAACCAGAGGAAAATGGAGCTGAGGTTAATTGATTTGCTTGGAAAGAAATGTTACATGTTTGGGCTGATTACCATATCAGAGGCAGAGCTATACTATACCTTTGTCTCCATTTTTCACCCAAACAGCTTCACGCTAACCCGCAACCTGATAAACATGAAAACAAAAACATTCAGGAGGGAACCGACAGGCATTTAGCCTGAGAGGACAGAACTGCTTCAAAGGCCAAATCTATTAAGGTCATTACATGACATTCAAATGAAAACCAGAGTTACATTAAGAGTAAAAAAAGTGCTTCTTTAAATTAGCATTTGAAAAGTGCTCCTCTATGTTCGCCCCAGTATGATCTATTGTCAACTATCTGACCGTGTATTTAAGCTAAACCTAACAAACCTTACACATAACAGGGGCAGATCAGAAAACAGTTGTATGGCTTGAGTCAGTGCGGATAAAGTCCAGAGTCCAGATTATTTGGTAATTGGAATGGTAGGCAGAATTTTGTGCCTTTTTTGACTCCATCCATCCATCCATTGTCTATACCGCTAATCCTTAAGGATCACAGGGGGCTGGAGCCATTCCCTGCACCTTTCAAAAACAAAAGGTGGTGTACAAAGCTACAAAGTGCTCTACAATAAAAAGTTTCAAAAACTTAGATATGGCAAGATAAAAGAATATGAAAACTTCAACAAATACCAGCAAATGATTGGCGACAGTGAGGCACTAACACTAACCCCTGAGGTTTAGGGGTTAAATTCCCTGTTTATCTCAGTCAGATCCACAGATCCATTAAGGTAGAACCCCTACCTGACGCATGACAAAGGACACTGCTGAGTAGGGAATAAAAAGGCATTTAGCCCGAGGGTTCACCTCTTTTTCAAAGAACAATACTCATAGTCTATTGGCCATCGACTCATTCAAAAGGATTTTCCAGCAGAAATTCAAATGAATTTACTGAAGAGGTAAAAAAGCCTAAAAGCCAGTGGAGCCCAATATTCATGTCAATGCCAAATTAGCATTCAATAATGGCATCCATTTCCTCTCTGTCATCACATGCAGCAGGACAGCAGTCGCCTGTAGAGATGTTGTGATGTAGTGGAGCAGGACTCCCCAAATACCACAGGACTCTCTGGCCCTTCATATCCTGCCAGTGGGAGATTCAATTCAAGTGAAGCATTAGTCATGTGGTGGTGGGGGCAAGAGGTGGTTTAGGGGCCTATTGGAGAGTGTTGTGGTTGTTTGGGGGGCTTGTTCAGGCTGATGGACAGATCATCGTTCTACTGAAATGATGTTTATAGGTGCTGAAGGAACAGGTTGGCATGTTCAAATGTATTTTAATTACAGCCGCAACTAACAATTATATATTATCATTATTATTATTATGGGGGCAGGGCAGTGTCAGAAATCACCTCATTCATTCATTCAGTCATTCATTCACTATTGAACGGCGCATTTCAGAGATTTCAGCTTTAGCTTTAGAGTAACGCAACTGTAATTTTCACATCTATTAAATATTATTGTTACATTTAATAGATTTAATGTGACTGTGACTATTTTTGTTCCACTATTGAATTTGTCTGGGCACCATATGGTGGATACATATACACACTCAGAATTAGGACACATTTGGACAAATGCAATGGCAGAGGGTAAATAAAACTGCACTACAGAGTAAATAGGGAACATAACAGAGCCTTTGCTGTCAAAATGTCTGCTGCAAAAATATCTGTTGGCCATATAGACCTGAAAATGGTACTTTATATGGTACAAAACGAATCAGAACGTCTATAGTCTATAGTAAAATGTAAAATTCTTTGTATATGTGAACCTTTGACCATAAAGTAAAATTTTCTGCTGACCAGATAATCAAATAAATGATGCATGGATTTATTAGCAAACTAAAAAGGAAAGAAAAAATGTAGGAAATGATATGAATATTTATTTGTGTGACATCACCCACGCACTGAGGATTAATATGAGGCCTATTGCTGCATATTGGAAACACTTTTTACAGTACTTTTATTTACTGACAGTGTAAGTGTGAGTAGTAGCCTGGAACAGGTGGAAGGGACCCAAACGCAGGCAGAAATCAAGAGTTAAATAACAATAAACCTTACAAGCAAAATATGTGCAGGCAGGTGCAGGGAAAATCCATGAGGAGGTATCAAAAACACAGGAGCTAACCACAAGGACAAAAAAACCCCAGCCACACACTGATGACAAATTGACAGCAAACAAAGGATTTGACCTGGGATAAGTGCAGGCTGACTGGTGAGGGGATTGAAGACAGGTGAGGTAAGAAGGAACAGGTGCAGACAATCACAGGGGCGGGAAAACACACAAAGGCAGGAAGTAACACACGAGGAGGAGACTACGACCAAAATAAAACAAGGAACAAACACGACAGGGGAAGTGAGAACCAAAATAACTTCTCAAGAGTCCTAAGAAGAGTCTAAAGTCTTAAACTGAACGCAAAGAAGAAGGGGGGGAACAAAAGCAGATCATGAAAAGAGCCGTGGTAGAAGACCTGCTCAGATCATACTCTTGGAGAAAAAGTACAAAATGTGACATATGCTCCAAATAGTTAATGTCCTGGTCCCATCAATAAGGCCCAGGTCCCCTACTGACATATTCCTGTGTCCTCAACCAAGGAAACATGACAGTTTGGAGGCTCCAATATGTCACTCAATCCGGTCACTACCTGCTCACCTGTACAGTATTTGAGGTATCTGTGCAATATTTGACTACTGGTCTGCTGAATGTATAGGCACGTGGTATTGCTTATCTAGCCCTTACATTTAAACAGATGTTGTGTACATTTTTAGCATATTTTTTGTCATTCTGTACTGTAAATATCTCTTTTATGATTTAGATGTTTGTTTCTCGACTGGGCAGCAGAAATGCAGTCGGCCATTTGAACATGAGGCTTCTCTCTGTGGAGTTTGCATGCTCTCCCCGTGCTTGTGTGGGTTCTCTCCGGGTACTCCGGCTTCCCCCCCACAGTCCAAAGACACGCAGGTTAATTGGTGACTCTAAATTCCGCGTAGTTGTGAGTGTGACCGTGATGGGTTGTTTGTCTCTGTGCTGACGCTGTGATTGACTGGCGATCAGTCCAGGGTGCACCCCGCCTCTCACCCAATGTTAGTTGGGATTGGCTCCAACTCCAATTGCAGAGAAGTACAAAGTAACATAAAATGATAATATTCAAGTGAAGTAGCTCAGATTTAGTCACTTGAGTTCTGCCACTAAGACTGTACCACTTAAACTGCATCTGCAACTGCTGAGTCATTATTACACAGTCATGCCATACACAAGGTTTTATTTTACATTCTGGTCAAGATTAGCACGTTTCCATTATTCATGCTGAATCACAGCAAAGCATGTTTGAAATGACCTCTGAGCCATGGCACATTTTCCATTTAATGGCGCAGTAAGAATAAGTGCCCTCTTGGTTTCATATATTTAACTCAATATTTTAATTTGAACAATCCTTGAAACAGAAACTGACAGAATAAGTGACCTTGTCTTGTCTTACAGTGTAGAAAATCATTTCACTTCACTTTAAAATATTATGCAGATTGAAGGTTAAACTACTAAATGGTAAGTGACCCACTGCAGCACCACATGAAACAATAAAGTTTTGCCAGTGCTGGAAAACAACTAAGTAGATAAGTACAGTTTGAAGGTGTTTGTACACTAATTGAGTAATTCAAATTTATGATACTTTATTCTTCTAATCTGCTCTATTTTGGGAGCAAATATTGTACTTTTCACCTCGTTATATTTATCTGAGATTTATTTACTAGCTATGTTTCAATACAAAATATAATAAACTAATAGGTTATGATATATAATTATAGGTTAAAGTGATGAACACATTAATGCATCCATAATGTCATTAATTATATACATTATATGACTATGAAATAGGCCATTCTGCATAATGAGTACTTACCTATATTTTGATGCTGATACCTTTGTAGTTTTAGTTGTATAAGAGTTTAAATTCAGGCCTTGTACTTTTACACTGGAGTACTGCTACTTAAGTAAAAGATGTGAATACTTCTGTCGTGAAGCAGCAATACCTCACTTTGGCTTTCTTCATACTGCAAACATTGACGCATTCTTTAATCAATATTTTTGCCTCTTTTCCATCATTTCTAACACTGTACAGCTCTTCATTTACAATATAAATACATATTTTACATGATTTTTGTAAATTTAGATTTGTGACATTAACAGTACCTGTTTCTTTTCTCTTTGTTTATTTTGACCGTTGTGCACCACAACACGAAAACCTACCTGGAAATAAATCTGATTCAGATTTTTCTTGTAACAGTATCTCTACTATGTGGTTTTACTACTCTTTAAGTAAAGGATCTGAATATTTCTCCTGCTGCTGTTTTTGGCTCCACACATTTTCATCTTGTATAATTCTTTCACTATCCGGCTGAATTCACCTCACACACAGTCTTTGAATCTTTGGAAAAAAGGCACCTATTCTCAAGCTTTTAAGTCAGTGCAGTTTCATTTCGTCCCCCGTCACCACTGCAGTGTCAGGGTATCCAGAGGAGTCCTGTTGGCTGTGAGAGGCTCGCAGCACCTGGTGTGTCTGAACTGGAAACCTGATCATCGGCAGGTACAAGAATAGCTCGACGGACTGTGAAGGCCACTCCTCTGACCCGCTGTGAACTGTCATTGAACTTTTGTCCCTGCTGAGGACAAAACTGTGCTCAGTGTCTGTGTGGGCTTGTTTATTTGGGCTCAGGTTTGCCTTTAAAGGTGCAACATGCTGCATTTTGACACCACTACATCATCCGCACATTGATTTAGAGATACGCTACTGTATCTCTAAATCAAATGTAGGGTTATTATCTATTTTACATCAGAAAGGATTATATTTGGCAGAAACTATGCCAAACTCTAAACACAACACCTGAAGATGACACTTTTCTTTAAGTACAGAATATTTTCTATTCAAGTGTTTCACTTTCACTTTCACAGAGTGCTACTTATATACTACTGGGTGGCTTGACCCATAATAATACATCAGATTTTATTAGTTATATTTTGTGTTATTAATCTAAATCTGTAAATCAACTGAGGCGATCAAATAAGTGTAATGTGGTAAAAAAGTACAACATTTACATCCTAAGTATCATACAATTGAAATACTCCAGTAAAATACAACAAATGTAGCATGTATTGAGTAAATATATGAATCTATTTGCAGTCCACTGCTGCTTAAAGCTACTTGAGTGAATTAAGAGACTGCTTCCTCCACCACTGACACGTTAGTTTCCCTTTAGCTCAACTCTGTGGACATATTTCTACTCTTCCACCTGTGGAGAAACACCTCGTTGTTATATTTTTTCTTTTTTATGAGCAGTCAGGAGGAGCTCAGCTTGGACACGACCCTCAGAGAGCACACACCCACGTGTGGCCAGTAGGAGGGGCCATGTGCTGAGGTGTTTGAGAAGGTGGTGCCGTAAAGGCGCGCAGCGTGTCGCAAACCAGGTGTTTTTGCTGGGGGAAGGTGATGTCGTAAAGAGGACAGGGGGGAAGGGAGGGGAGGGGTGAGGCGGAGGAGGTGGCAGTGGATGGGTGAGGGGGGGGGGGGGGGGGGTGGAGAGGGGCGAGGGGGGGGGGGGGGGGGGTAGACAGGAGGAGGAGGAGGGAGGGAGGCGACTCATGAGCGGCTGCACTTCAGACTCAGCGAGAGGATCATGGCGGATGGCCCCAGGTGTAAGCGCAGAAAACAGGCGAACCCGAAGAGGAGCAGCGGTAAGTCCGGAACCCTCCGTTACCGTCGCTAAGCGAGCCTGGCGGGCCGCTGGTGGGCTTTTCACTCGGTAAACTCCTTCTGGAGACTTTCTGGGAGAGAGTTGGACCACGTTTCGGGGAGTTTTGTGGGAGTGTTGGTGTGTTATATCCCAGTGTGGTGGTGTACCGTTATACCTGGCTGGCTTCTCTCTCCGCCTAGCGGTGCATGGGGCCGCCTGGCTGAGTGAACCGTTATCCGTCAGTTATAACAACCCGAGCAGCGCCCCGTAGTTGTCTCTATTTCCACTTTAATTCACTTTCCACCTCTTTGTTTCTGTACTTTTTTTCGCCACTTTTCGCAGCACTTGGCGGCAGGTTGCGGGGCTTTCACTCAACAACGTGGCCCGTTGAGCGCAGTTTGTAGTTAAGTGTATGGTTTTCTTTCAGGGCGAGGTTGTTGCGGGGTTAGTTTTCCTGCTAACTTGCTGCTTGCTGCCCCGGACGGTGCAGTTTCTCGCCCCCGATGAAAATAATTCAACTTTATCTGGTTGTGTTGGTGACCGGATGGTAAATCGTGCTGTTGTGGTGAGTGTATGGGATATTTTGCATGGGCTTTGGTCGACTTCACTGCTGCTCCGGTGATGGCAGAGAGATGGGATGTTTATTTTATCTCCACTTCACCCCTCCCTGCTACAACTGCAGCACCACATGTTCTCTTAGTTAAAAGGTAAGAGCGGACGTTATATTTTTAATCTTCCTGAAGTACATTTGGCAAATGTTTCTCCGTGCATTTATTTCCTCATTGCCCGCACCAGCTTTGCTTGTTAATCTAGCAATTTTTACCAATCGGCGTGGTTTTTTTTGTTGTCGATCGTCTTTGCAAATCGCTCCTATTGCACATTTTCCTCTTATTTTTTGCACCTGTCAATTCGGGCCAGTGAACCGATTGCAATGCTTAAAATAAATGTTGTTTTTGGTTGCATTTAGACATTATAAGGGAAAGTAATGTCAGCTTCTAGGCATAGGTTTAGAGCATATTAATTACAATATATAGACTTTTGATATTTGTATTTACCATATCTTACTCAGTAGACTTTATATCTGCAGTGGTATAGGAGTAATAATCCTCTAACATCACCTACAGTGACTTTACAGCTATGATATCATCTCAGAGTAGGTGCTTGTGGGCTGAAGCATTTCCCCTCCACACAATAAGAGTATTTTCGACTCCACCTGTTATAAAGTAAAGGATATAAAAATATCTTTCAGATGGAGGCTGTGGTAATATCTTAACATTTACACAAGCCTGTGGAGCCGGAGTCTCCCATTGGGCGGTTTCTCACCTGTGCTCTCTCCCTCTTACGCCGCACCAGCCAATAAAAAAGTAAACCCTTAAATATATATATTTTTAGACACCGTTATGAGGCATGGTGTGTGTGTGTGTGTGTGTGTGAGCCGAGGGGCAGGAAAGCACCTTTTTTTCCTCCTGCTGACGACACGACGGTGACTCTGCGCGTCCGTACCGGAGCCATCATCATCATCATCATCATCATCATGTTTACCTGAACGCGGATAACGGGGCTGACAAATGGCCTAGAAATAAACAGTAATAACACCTGCGGCTCTCCACCGTCAACCAAACCGGATCTGCACGCCGTTTCCTAAAGGCTCTGTGTCTCGTTAGGAGCCAGGAAAATCGCTCCAAATGTCAACTTGTGCAGGTAGAGATGATTTTTTTTTTTGTAGTTTTTCACCGTGTACCACCGTGCCAGCTTCGCATGGATGCTCGCCTCCCCGTCATTCTCGCGGGATTTATCTTTTCGACACGCATTTCTGACTCACTTGTGCATGCTTTATCTTCCCTTTTTATATATTTTGTGCGTGTGTGCTTGTCGTCTGGTTTGATCGAGTGCAGTCTGCAGCTCCGTGCGCGCGCGCGCGCGCGCGTGTGTGTGTGTGTGCACGGAAAATGAGCGGTGCATAAGGTGGTTATTGCTCTGTTATTCCCCGCCGTGTAGCCACAATCACAGTGCCTACAGGGCTCACCGTCAAACCTCCCGTTTCCATCTATTGTGTTGCGGTAATTCGTTATACAATTTCCTGAGCGGTGTGCGGAAGGGAATGGCGGTCAGTACCATTACTGCAGTGAAGGCGGGGTTGCTGTGTTTTTTTTTTTTTTTTCCTGGACCGGAGACAGCCAGGTACGCAAGGTGATGCAACACCTATAAAGGTGTATTTTAACCGATCCTCCCGTGATGCCCTTGCAGAGGAAGCTTCAGGCACTCAATGGGAATATTCCTCTCTAGTTTAATTCCCAAACATGCGACGTGAAATGAGATTACAATGTAAAAAGGAGCTCACCCTTGTCCGTGTGAAGGGGCGCACAATCAAGATGGCAAAAGGTGTCGTGATTCAGTGCGCACTGCTTTCATCTGCTGCAAGAGAAACTCATCTGCCTCTCCTCTTCCTGTCATTCCCAACCTGCCCCAATTCAAACATGCATCTTTTTTAAAAATTTTTTTTTAATTTGTTTTCATCCACGTGACATGGGCTGCTCCTCCACTGCCCCGTTCACTGCTTTGAATTACAAAAGAGCTGATGTGCCAAACATTAGACTGTGCTAATTTACCCCCATCATGGCCTGTCATCATGTGGCAACCAGCTGCTGATATTATCAACCACAGTCACAAAGGCTTTAGTTTGAGCTTGTAACTTCTTTAACAGTTCATATGCTCTCATTACTTGATGCCACTGACAGTGATCCTTAAATCTGAACTCATTTACATGTATGCCCATCTGAAGGTGGACTAACTTTCTTTCTTCTATTAGAAAGTGAGTAGACAGAGCTTCTTTTCTGGTCATAACTCATATTCCTCAGGTGACTGTAGATACATTTCACTTTACACATTTTAATACTTAAAAGCATGGAGCCAAATCTATAGGTTCTTTTCTCAATATGATTATTTTGTATCTAAAATAGACAAGATCATTGAGAAAAGCCAAAGACAGCATATCCAAATTTCTTGTTTTGTCCCATTAACAGTGCAAAAACCAACCCAACTTTTTTGCAAAATCCTGTATACAATAAAAGAAAAGCAGCAAATCCTCTAGATTTGAGGTGCTGGAACACGCCCATGTTTGCATTTTTGCTTTGAAAATGACTCATTATCAAAATAGCCAATTAATTTTCTGTAGTAATTGTCAAATCAATTAATCAAGAAGCAGTTTCAGCTGCGCTCTTTGACACCTCACATGTCCCAGGGCTCCCACCTGCTTTGCTCACATGAGAGTTTTGCTGACTTACGATTACGAGGATTACGGCCAGAGAACATATAAAGAAAAGTATTACACATGAATCTACAAGAGGAAGGAAGGCAGACCACTTTGTGGTTTTAGTTTCACATTGCATTTTCTTTCTGAGTAGAGGCAGAGTGGCCAAATAGTTAGCAACACATGATGAAAAAGCTGGATGTGAGCAACAGTTCAGAGAGCAGTTTGCCCTTGGATATTTTTTGTTATGCATGAGCAACACTAACAGGCCATCTCTTCTTACCCATAAACCCTTGCGTTTTGGAGTCATTTCCTGTACTTATGATTTCGTTCATAATGAGCCACCTTTCAGTTTGCTCGAGAGGGAACTGAGACTCTTCTTCAGGTGTCTCTGTGCTGCTGTGGTGTGAAGTTCGCGTTGTTCTCACCTATCTGAACAAATGAAGCCAAACCTGCCTGGTGTTACTGATGGCTGTCAGTCAGTCGGTCATGCTCTAATTCTTCACAGAGATGATTCCTCACCAGGCAGCAACTGTAAACATGTTGGTATAAAAGCCTAGGAAATGATGGGTGACATCATAACTCTAGGTCCCCAGAGACCCCCAACAACCTTCACTTTTCTCTCATTGTGCTTGTTTTAGCCTAAATTAAATGCTCACCACACATTATACTGTTTTTAAAGTAATTATGTATGATACAGGCCTTCGTGTAAAGAAAAAAGGAATCAAGAAGCATGAAGTTGTTTTTGTTTTAATCCAAACCTAATGGTCTTAATGAACTTGTTTTCAGCTCTGCCACATGTCAGTCGTCTGCAGTTCTTCTGTAAATGGCAGGTGTCGGCCCGCCCTGCGCGCCGCCTGTTGCTGCTGCCACTTTGGTCATGGCTTCGTCATCCAACGCCTTTCCTCTTGCTTCAAAGTGCTCCATGTTTGTGTGTGTACGAGTGCGCTCTCAGCTGGGCTGTAATCTAACACTGCAATTTAGAGACTACAGGAATGCGGCCTGGTGTTAACATACCTTAACAGGATAAACACAGCGACCTACTCCCAGGCTTGGACTGCTCATACGTACAAGCCTGCCAGGGCCGGGGCCTTCACCGGCGTCTGTGCGCCTGTCCTGTGGAGGTTGTTGGAGAAATAAGGAAGGGGTAGGGTGTTTAAAGGTGTCCTGTGGAGTTTCCTTGTAAACAAGCAAAAGTTGCTCACCAAAACTCATTGTGTGTATCCTTACAGTCCGACAAATGTGTTGGATGCATTTCTTTCTTCGTAAAATATTCACGAAGCCATTTTTTAAAGTTTTGTTGCATGTCTTGATGTGTTACCATCACCTGTGGATCAGCAGGATAGGGAGAAAAGTCACCTGTGTGCATGTGTGACCACGTGTGCGTGCTTGAGATAAACTTTAATAGGGACCCACTGTCACACAAACAACAGCTCCATAGCACTACTAGAGGTCAAAACTTCTTTAAGCACAGGTTCCTTGTTTTGGAACCAGTTCCAGTTGTAGATCGGATGCTTGGCTACAAGTTTTGTTTTCATATTTTTATTTCTCAGAACAATTTATGTGGAGTATTTTCACTCGCTGTGGTAGTGATGCTTTGACAGAAAAGCGTTAAGAGCAGCTCTCAACCACTCTGGTCCCCGACCTGGTATAACTTATATAAAACTGCAGGTAGTGAACAGACATTTGTTGTTATGAAAGAGCTTTGAATTACTGTTTAAAGGAGTGCTCTTTTCGCTTTGGTGACAGGCTCTTTGATCAGCTTGCTGTTGTTTGATGCGTAGATGAGTAGCATTCTCACTGTGTGACTGGTATTTATTCAGCTCTCCTCTGTGGATGCAGAAGCTGTAATGCTCTAGTAATGCTTGCATGCTGTACAAGCAAGCTTTGCATCATCTTTTAAGGACCACGGCCCCTCAGATGAGCTCATTGCTTCAAATCAGTGCTGTGTAGTTGACTGTGTAGGACTATATTCTGTTTACCAGCATCTAGACGACAACAAAGTGCGATTTACAAGGGTTTTGAGCCATGCCACAGTCTATTAAAGGAAAAATATGAATGCTGCAGCACGTTTTGTTGTCCTCTTTTTATCTTTGTGTGGATGAACCACTTTCTTGAGGTCACCCTAAGGTGCTCCAGTTACAGCTCTCCTTCAGAACAGAGGAGACACGTGAGTGTCCTGCCTCTGAGATAATATTAAGCATGTAATTGCGGCCAATAGGCCTTGCCATAGGCTGGGTTCATCCTGGTACACTCATTAGATTGTTCTGATAACATAAAATAGATGTTATATTGTTGTGTAATCACTTGAAGTATTGCCAATTGCAAAAAAAATCATATTATATCATCATTTGTTATAATGCTTTCCTAGCAACCAAAGCTATTTTATACGTGTTGTTGAAGTGTAATGTGAATATGAATGCAAATGTCCTCCTTTGTAATGTAGTAGGGAGACGACAGTGCCAGAGGGAAATGGTCCTGAGAGGTAGTAGAAATGGTTGTGGTCAACAGTAGCTGTTAATTGATCCACGACCAATGGTCATTCATGTTACTTTCTCCTGGTGTTAAAGAGCCTGGGGCTGTGTGTGTGTGTGTGTGTGTGTGTGTGTGTGTGTTGTTTCCCTTGCACAAATGGGCTTGTGGAATGACAAAGCACTACAGGATGTCTTTAGCAAGTCAGCATTAACTCCTCCCATTGCCTTTTATGGTCCAGAGGGGGAGGTGCGTCAGAGCTACTGATGCTGCTGCTGTGACTAATTGAGTAGTGTGTTTGTGTGTGTGTGCATGCTTCAGAGAGAGAATGTGTGCGTTGTGTGTTGTGTGTGTGTGTGTGTGTGTGTGTGTGTGTTAGCATCAAGGTAGGAAACTGCTACTTTCCTCCAGGCTTTGCATAACAACACAGGCCTGCTTGTTTGGATTTACATGCATTAATATGGTGCCTGTGAGGGAAAATCAACGGTTCCTGCTGATGCCGTTGCATTTCAATTAGATGACATCGGCTAATAAAACTAACTGTCAGGTCAGGAATGGAAAGTTGAGGCAGATGACTCAATACAGCCTAATAAAGGCGTACGCACAGCTTTAAATGGGTTTAAACAATGTACACCCCCGTGTCTGACTCAGTGTTTTTGCAGCTATAGCAGGTTAAGTCAAATAAACGAGTCTGAATCAATTTGTTCATCATGAACTATACAGCAACTTTTAGTATACAACTCTGTAGTTATACTGTAACTATGGGTAGTAAAAGTATACAGCAGACATGGAGGTTATACTTAATGAGATGATGAAGTTATTCATATTCATTATCTGCAGTTTATTTATCCTATCCTATATGTATCTCATATATCTAGGTTGTATATAGCGTATTTATGTTTATAGTACATTTATGTAATTTATGTCTCTTATGTTTTTCTATTTGTTGTGCTCTTTGTCCTACTATTGAGCTGCTTTGACAAGTAAATTTCCCTCATGTGGGATTAAGAAAGTTTATCTTATCTTAGTTTTCTCAAGATAAGATAAGATATCTGATTTTAATGGCAGAAAGTGGGAAGTTTGTCACTATAGAAACTTAGTGACGAGTATTTTCACAGCAGCGATGTAAGCTGTAGCAGATGCTCAGGGTGTGTTTTAAATCACAATCACTTGGTTGAACTACATATTCAGAATGTAGCCTCAATCAAATGACAGATGACCAAAAACATTAGGCAGCTCAGACATGCATGTTGTCATGCAGGTGTGATTTGCCTCTGCAAGTCGTGAACACTCAGCATGAGAACTATTTTTAGCTGAGGTGGAAGGGAAATCGTGCCCTGCCTTCCTCTTCTTTGATACGAAACTGAGAGCAACTAATTGTTTCATTCAGGCTGCACTGCAAAAGTGTAAATAAATCCAAAACATGCCTAGCTATGTGGCTTTTGAAACTCAAAACTATAAGTTGTCTGCATCACCAGTGTTGACAACACAGATTTTAGAGGATAGCCCCCCCATTGAGTAATCCACCCTCCCAGTCCTCCACAGGGAGGTCAGAGGTCAATGGAGCAGCCCTGGAGCTGTGTTACAACAGAAAGCACATGAGCCACATGTGCTGAGAAGCACTGTAGCAGTGACCAGCATGTGGATGCTCAGTATTGTTTCAGTGTTTGGCACATTTATATTTAGGTTCTATTTAGATGTATTAATAGTAAAGCTAACTGTTTCTTTACTGCATTAATGTCACTTCTTAAAGACCAAACTTAAGGCAGGCAGACCTTGAGGACAAAGTTAGAGAAAACAAATTAAGCATTATTATCCAAAACTTGTTCTATTTCTGGGCTGCAGACTTGGGTCTTGTCCCACATTCAAAACTCCAATAGAATCGAAATATTCTCAATAATGACAAATCATAGAAGAGTACTTGAGTTCAATGACTGTTACAGGTCAGTATAATGAATGTCTTTCAGAATTTAAGGTCCATTCTTTCTGGATAAATTGAAAAAAATAATTGCTGCCCATTTGTTGAAAGACATTCAGAGTTTAATTCTGCTGTGACCTCATATAATTAAAAAAAAAAAAAAAAAAGTGCCATGCTATGAATGAAGAGCTCAGAAGAGTGGTGGAAAAGATCCATTTTCTGTATAGTCTGCTGTGGTAAATTAAAAGAAGATTATAGTAAAGCCAATTCCTCCAAACGCTGTTCAAAATTGACATGAAGACTCGAGTTTGCTCCCTGCCACCTACGCTCCAAACAAAGCCAAATGCAGAACCAGAAGTGAAATTTACCTCCAGCACCACTGGTGCATAAAATCTCACAGGAACTGCCAAACGCGTATTAGCACTTTTCTTAAAGGTGGCCTAACCCATTTCCACAAGTAACCTGCTTTGCTTTTTCCTTTCATCGTTCCCATTAAACCACCTGAATATTCATGTATTCAAGAGGCTCCCCCTAGCAGCTAAGAGCTAAAACTTTAATCTATACTGATGCTAACCAAGGCTGAGCTGTGAAAGAGCTTGTGGTGAAGGGACCCAGTTAATTCCGCTGCTGACCAGCATCCCAGCTCGTCTCATGCATGTGTGGGTGTGTGCATGTGTTTAAACTTCCCAATCTGATTGAATAGATGCATTTGCACAAGTGTTAAATGAGTTTATACATGTGTTTGTGTTTATACATTTGTGTGATTGTGAGAGTTTTGTGTGCATGCAGGCCAGTGTGCATCAAAAGAAAGAGTCCTATTCAAAGTCCTGTGTGTGTGTGTGTGTGTGTGTGTGTGTGTGTTGGGGGGAGAGGGGGAGCACTCTTTCACACTCAGTCAGTGGGAAACTCCTCTCCCTCTCCTTTGGTGGTGGGACAATTTGCATACCCTGCCATCCTCCATTCTCTTTTTTCTCCTGCTGCCTGAGAAGCAGAACAGAGGCCGCCAGCTCCTTGAGCTCAGAGGAAATCAGTGAAAATGCAGCCCAAAGCTGCCGCCTCCCTCCAGGCACAACGCCGAGCCACAGCTACGGGCGCTGTACAGTGGAGAATAAGTCGAGCCATAATCCTCTGCATGTTGGTCATTGAAGTGAAATGCCGCCTGCCTATGATAGGCTACTTGTTTTGATTCGCTTCCATTAAAATTGGGACACATCTCAAAGGTAAACCAAGAAGAGACAGGTGTGCGGAAGCTGAAATGAAAAGAACTGAGAGGAGAGGAGTCATGAAATGGATAAAGAAAAGAGAAACAGTTGGACAGAACGATGTAAAAGCCCAATTAAGCATTGAATTATGTGCTGACATGTTGTTCGTTACCTCAGTAAAAGGCCATTTGCGTCATTCAAATCAAACTGAGTGTAAAACGACAGGTTGAATAATTGATTGAAGGAAAAAAAAAATCGATTATAGATTGAATTTTTTTAAGCAAAAGTCTGAAACATTTTCTAGTTCCAACTTCTCAGTTGTGAGGATATCCTGCTTTTCTTTGTCTTAAGTGAACGTAAACTGAATATTTCAGCTGTTGTTTCAGGCTTTAGGACATTTTCACTAGTTTCTAGACTTAAGATTGCTTGAGTAATTGAAAAAACAATATTCAGTTGCAGCCCTCAAATCAAATGCTCTTAAAACAAGCAAAATCCGCTATTTGGGGATTAGATCATTCTACTAATTTCTAATACTGGTGATTGACTTTTTAAAGGGATGTTGAGTAAATCTGCATCAAAATATATGGAGGAGCTGAAGTGTGAATAATTGACACTTGAGCTCAGAAAATCCAAGTTTAGTCACTAGGTGGAAAAAAGTGCAAATCTTGTCACTTGTTTTATGACAGGGTTTTAAGACTCAGTGCGACTGACTTGGTGAGATTCTGTGCTTTTTGACCAGGACACTACTGGAAAAGGCTTTCAAGTCTAAATTAGCACTTCTTGCATTTTAAATCCTACAGCATACAGTAATGGAAAATGCTTCATTAGGCATGTACCATGGGATATCCCGTTTTTAGCTCATATGCTTTTTCACTGGAACCAGATTGTTTTCATAGAAACAGTATGTATTGAAATAACCACAGTGAGTTATTTATTCTGATTTCACATTTTATGACTTTAACAAACCAAAGCTGTATAAAACCACAACGCTAACCGAAGAATTCTTGGAAAATCTCATCTTACTTTTGGTTGAATAAAAAGTAAAATGTGAAAGCTACAGTAGGGGCAGGGGAGGGGACCTCCCAGCAGCCCCAGTGGTCTCAGGGGACATAAATCATAAGCAGTGGACAGGTGGGTTAGGAGGGGCCTGGACTTACTAAAGACCCCCCAGAGACCCAAGTGGGTACAGCAGCAGCAGGTCAGGTGGGAGTGGAATAGAGAATTAGATTAGAAATACACTAAAGGGATTTATTCTCCTCTTTTAGACCGTAGCTGGCTTTGCATTTCAGTCTTGAATCATGGTGTGCATAAAATCCACAGTTCTAGAGAAATTTCAAAATTTGATGAAATACCTGCACACTTGCTCAAAGCAGAAAATTAAAGTGGACAGTACTGAAAGTATGTGACATGGTGCACTAAGTAAAGAGGCATAATGACCTCACGGATCAAAAAAAAGCTCTATTATACCCACAATTTCCACATTACCTTCGGATGAAATCACCAGGTGGTCGCCAGAAGCTTGCTGACAACATCGTGCTAGTATTGTAATCTAGATACGTAGCTCTGATTGGTTATTTTTTCCCCATTGCCACCACACTGGCACGCAATAAAGCAGTTCATGTCTATAGGAATGTGTTTGCACGCTCTCACATTGAAGCCCTTGTAGCTTGTTATTATAAATTGGGAAGCCATTGACCACGATGATCAGCTTTCCTTCCTGTTGGTTTACTTTTAGGCGGTTGAGTTGGATCAGAGAACGTTCTGTAGTTGTCGCCTTGCAACTTTTGAATATTTGACTACCGATGGGCGTTTCAGTTCACAGTGAACTAGAAACAATTAGTCAACTGAGAGAAACTTTACTGGAAACCAATTGATAATTGGGTAATTACTTGATTAGACATGGGTTAGTTCTAGCTTCTCAAATGTAAAGAATTGCTCTTTTTTCAGCTTTTTATCATTTTATCATAGATTAAATGAAATGTTTAGGTTTTGGATTATTGGATAAAACAAGGCATTTGAAGATGTCCTGCTTTCGCTCACCGAAATTAGATGCACAGTTTTCAGTGTTCTCTGATGTTTCACAGCCCAAACAATACATCGATCAATCAAGAGGATATTTGGTAGCTTAATCGATAATGAAAATAATCATTAGTTGCAGGGTCTCCTCCTGGCCAGTGCTGATCATTCTGCTCAGTTTTGAACAAATGTTTCCTCTGTGTGTGGACAGAATTGTCTATTGTGATGTTATATTTGTTTCATAGTAGGATAGCTGCCGTCTCTCTGTTTTGCCTCTCCCACCCTGCAGGACGGGTGGTGACTTAACACATTGAAATGGAGCAGAGGATTTGATTAGCAGCTGAGCTGAGATGCGGGTTCTCTCTTTGCGTCTCTCCTCCATCCTGTGTCCTGTGGGCTTGATTTCCAGTGCATGGAGCCAAAGGGATGATAAATGGCGCTTGTAAAAGTGAACACCGGGAGTAAGAAGGGAGAGTAGGTGGAACACAGCTCTTGCTTGCAAACAAGATATGCAGGTCTATTCAAATCCCTTAATAAACTGCCAGAGTAGATTTAGATTTGTTTGTTGATGGAGGAGAACATTAGGAGTCGTCCTTTTTAAATCATGCAAGCAAATTCACGGTTGAGTGAAAGAGAGAGCTGGAGAGACTGAAAGAAAGGGAGTGTTGTTATTGAATTACAGGTGATGGCTGCTAATTGGGCCCTCCAGAGGTTGAGTGTGTGTTTGGCGTCTGTGTGTGTGTGCTTGGTGTCTGTGTGTGTGTGTGTGCCTGGCTCTAGGGATGCAGAGTTGATGAAGCTGTTAGGGTAAAGTGCGGGGCCCCAGTGCGCTCCCTGAGTGCTGTGCTATAGAGGCCGTCCTGTCCCTGCGGAGAAGCGCTAATGGAGGCCACCCAGCCCTGATGAATTACACCCAGACTGGATAGATGGAGGGACGACTGAGCCGGCGGTGAAGCTTCTGTAATTTAGGCAGCTGCTGCGCTCGGTTTTGATGAGCTGTAGGCACAGAGCAACACGTTTGCACCGAAGCTGTGACAATAACAGCATTATCACCCCACTGTTGCTCTTGGCAGGGTGACGCCAGGCCTGAAAGTTATACTGCTTTATACACATGTTACTCTACATATACCACTCTGTTGTTCTATCACTGATTCATGTGACACAGCAGTGAGTCAGCTTATAGCCAGTCCATGAAATTGTAAAAATGTGATGTTAGGTGTCAGATTTCTGAGAAGATGGAAGTGCTTTATGTTTACTGTTGTAGCAGTTAAGCCTTTGTTGGGAGTGAACAGAAGAAAATGAGTAGCTAATATGAGCGGTGACAGCCAACAGTCCTGACATAATTGAGAATTGACAGAAAATTGATAACAGTGAAATGTATGATAGATTCATATTTTAAGCAATTCAGCAAAAATAGCAAACATCCTCTGGATCTACAGATTTGAGCCTCCAGAACTTGTCATGCCCATTTATCAGATGTCATTGACATTTTGTCTCCCGCTGCATATTTTCAATCTTACTCTGCTCTGCCTACAACCAAGTAGCTCATGATAGGCTGAACACACCTGGTCTATGTCAATGTCAAAGTGGAAACAGATCTCTGCAAAGTGATTTAAATTAGAAATATAAAATCCAAAATATTTTTGCTCAAGTAATCACTCCCTCCAAGGCGGTATTTGTTAGCTTTATTAGATTACAGCCTTGAGTCGGTGTGGATGTAGTATGGACAGTATTGTTGAAGAAGGAACAAGAATGCTACCTTCTGCAGCTCAAACTTCATCAACAGAAAATGTAAAAATATAATAGTGTCACAGTAGCACCCAGGCTATTTGATTGCTTGTTTTGGAGAAACATTTTAAAGAGACAGGAAACATCACAGCCTGGATTTGAGCCTCCCATGACATCACTTCCTATCTTATTGTTCATACATTTTCATTCGTCCTTCGTTTGAGTTTTTTTGTGTGATTGCATCTCAGCAGCACTGGATACATTCCATGGAAATTGTTTGGCGCTGATGATTGTACAGGGTAAAGTAGTAGGAAGCACACTGAGGTTGTGATGTGTTTGTGATGCAGTCGGTTGGGGAAGATAATGGCACCAGCACTACAAGGTGTTGGGTTTCATTTCCTTGTGTGGTTTACTGCTGAAACAGTTTAATTGATTAATTGACTGACAAATCAGCATGTCCAGCTTCTCAATTTTAGGGATAATAAGGAAAAACTATTTGAAAACGTCACTTTGGACTTTAGGAAATTGTCATTTTTAACCATTTTCTGACATTTTATAGACACACAATTAGGTAATTAATTGAGAAAATAACGGACAGATTAACTGTTTATGAAAGCAATCCTTATTTGGAGCTCAAGTGCAGTTTCATGAGTAATGCATGGTCTTAACACTGAGTATTATTTCATGAAACTACAAGGCGTTTTGGATAAAAACATACAGTATTCACTGCATTTCTGTATGTATTATCACATCCAATGTGCGTTCCCTCTGTAATTGTTGTTCCTTTTTTCTGCTGAGCGTTCAGGATCTCTGCTGTCACTGAGAATGCCGCCGTGCTTATCCACTTTGGTAGATTTTTGTTGATCAAAGCAGTTTTGGCATCAGTGTTTGCCGCTGCAAGCGTGATTGCTGAGGCGTCAGCTGTTCAGTCTACAAGAGATGTGGACAAGCGACACTGCGGGCTTTCTCATCATTTTGTCTCTGTTTGTGCAGCTGCTGCTCAGTGGGATTTTGGCTCCCTCTACCTTCGCTGAGGGAAACCTGTGGGGCAAGGCTAACACACCCTCACCTATGCTTTCTGTGCATGTGTACTGTATGTGGTAATACCAGAGGAGCTGTCTCTCGTGTCAGTAACGTCATCACACTTTTCTATGCTTTGAAGCCTCTTTACTAAAAGGTTACAAGACTGACGTTATCAACCTTCAAGAATTGTGTGTTTATGATTGTTATCTTTCAGTGAAGTGTGTCTGTTACGGCAGGATGTGAATGAGGGGGTCTACTGTGTGTCTTTGCAGGGTTTCCTCTGTGATCGTGCTGCAGAGGGGTCGGTGTGGCCTTGTTGTGTCCTTGCTGATTTGCATTTTGTTTACTTTATTTCCAACAAAAAGCTGTCATTCCTAATGTTGCATTATACTTGCAAGGATGTTTCTTTTCTTGGTACTGAGTGAACATAGAACAAACTCTGTGGTATCTTTACACCTGCTGAGGCAAAATGTCATCTTCACCCTGCACTGTGAAGTGCAAACATCAGATGTCAAACCACATAACCAGTCCAGATAGCTTACAGTTTATCTTAACAGACACGAGAGGAAGGTGACAGCGTGTTTATGGATGGTTAGTCGAGGTAATCAGTGGTGTTTTACAGCTCAGTCTAAGTATTTTAGATTGATATTAGTGAAGCCCATGCCTAGTTTTTTGAAAATAAAATGACAACATTTTCAGATGTAGACCATGGTCTTACACGCTGGGATCTGCAGTGCTCCACCAAATTAGCTGTTGACTTTTGAAAACCATCAGCCACTGTACTCGATGCTCAAAATACTTAATTTCCTGCTTCCATCAAGTAAGTAACCTAAGTAGAACTCTGGCTGAGCTGCAGTTTTCCTTTTTGGGTTATCGGTATAAGAGAATTGGCACAGGTGCAGCTCCGCGGCTGCAGCTTTTACATCTTGACTGGGTTTCATCAACACAGTTTGTTTTCCTCTCTGGTCTCATGCTGCAGGCATCTTAATGTGAGCTCAGAGATACTTGGGAGTTAATCTCACCAACCTGTAGTGAGCTTGTGTAGAGTCTCATTAGTCACCAGTCGCTCTGCCTCTAACAACCTAACAGAAAAGGCTGGCGGAGGCCCAGAATTCAACAAAAGGGCCATTTTACAGCAAAAAATGTGCTCTGCGTTCATCACACTTGATGATCTTTATCTGTTCTTTATATAGTTGGTATGGGCTAAAAAAAAAGCCAAGTGTTTGGATGCATTTTGGATTTAAAGATTTAATAATTGGCTTTGCAAGACAAACATGAAGTATTTTGAGAGTACTTAACCCATGACTCATAGACTAACATTAGCAGCAATGATGTTGGTCATTAAATTACACTTTCATCATTATCATACAGGAAGAAGACTGTGAGATACTTCCAAATTAACAGCTGCAGTTAAATACCTTTAAAAGGCTGCATACACTCACACAACCTTTTCTGCGTTTCTGCTTGTCAGACAGTGAACCTCATCATGACCCGTTAGCTTAACTGTCAGTTATGTTTCATTTCCAGCTCAGTGTACAAAGGACAGGAGTCAATCACAGTGCACTGGAGTAAGATAGTGCGCGGCTGTGTAACAGACTTAGAGCTGAAACAATGAGTCACTACGTTACTTGCTAATTGATTAGTCATTTAAGTACATGTTTGAACACAAATGCCTAAAATTCCGTGGTTCCAGCTTCTGTGATGTTTGCTTTGTCTTTATGGTAGTAAATTCAATATCTGTAAGCTTTGGGCTGTTTGCTTGATAAAAGAAGCAATTTAGACATGTCGAGCTGGTCTAAAACAGATGTTAATGGGCGTTTTTCACTATCCTCTGACATTTTTATAGCCCAAACGATTAATTGAGAAAATAATTGGAATTGGAATTAACGGACAATGATATGAATTGTCCGTCGCAGGCCTAATTTGATGAATATGTGACTGTGCTCTTGAAATAAACTCATGCTAATTTGGAAGTGGAAAAAGGTGCATACAAAACTAATTAATCCAAAATAGGATAGGTGTGTGGAAATATGTTAATGGGACACGACCTGAAATTTTCTTCCTTCGTTCCCTTAAGTTTTACCTCCATCATGGAATAGCTGTAGAAGCCCTTGCCAGTCTCTTTTCTCTCCCACTTAATCCATGTCAAGACAAGCCCAGTTTATTTATGCACATGGCTCTCTCATCAGATTTGTCTAGCAGGAGTGCTTAAACACAGCTAAAAAACACTGAAAGCAGAAACCAGCAAACAAAGGATTTACTGCTAGTATATGTATATATACTGTGTATATATATATATATATACACACACACACACATATATATATATATATATATATCCTCCCCAGTGTAGCAGGTGTGCCTGGGCTTCAGCCCCATTACAAGTGTCATAAATACCACCTGACACCGTTACAGCAGGCAGGCTTCGATATAAAACTCTCCTCCCGTGGCGTGAGCATGCAGCCCTTCAGCACAATTATATTATACCACACTTCAGAGGAGGAAAGCTACACCCTGCGCAGTACCTCTTAACAGACCGAGCTCCTCTGAGCACACATGCTCTCTCTCAAGCTGTGTCTCATGACTTCAGATCTGAGCTGTTTTTACTTCTGAATTTAAAGCACTTTGTGATAAACCTGTTTTCTTAAAAGCACCTCATGAATTCATTTGACTTGACTTTGACCTCTAGCTGGCTCCTTTTTAGTTATTTTTAAAAGTGGATCCTTCAGAGCTATAATGTTTAATATCCACGGCCACACATGTTCATTTGAGACTTTAACCTGGGCCAAAACACACACAGTCACTTAAACACACTTTCAGAAGCATGAAGAGTGCATCAAATTTAATGGTGCTTAATGGAAAAAAACACCACGAAGGTGAAGGTGTTCTGGAGTTTAATCCTTCTGTGTCCTTTAACAGTCAAGGTAAATTGGGCGCATTTGTGGCCAGAAGGTGCTGTAATTATAAATATTTGTCTGGCATTCACTCTGTGCAGATCCACCCGTGCAGAGTTTTTCCGTTTTTTCTCCTTGCTGCCTCGCCTCGATGACATTTCAGTTGACCAGCGGTCTGAACATGCTTGACATATTGCTAAACTGCATTCAGAAGGTTCTGCTTGTCCCTGTGTTTTCCTTCCCCTCCTCCCTGCATTGTGTGGCTAGGTAAACAGGCGCACACACACACACACACACACACACACACACACTCAAACGTGTATATCCTCACAGACTGCCTATACATCAAGGGAGTTTGCTTTGTACGCTAACAGGCTTAGGATTATGCCTTTGTCTTTATGGCCTAAAATGCACAGAGCAGCCTCTGTTGTTTATATTTGATGTTTTCCCTAAACACACCTGTAAAGAAAAAGTAGGTTAGCATCTCATTATGCTCGCAAAACAGGTCAGTATTTCCACAGTCTGAACACGGAAGGTTTCTATTGCTTAGTCTTTCCTTTGCTCAGACATTAGGAGTTGTGCTAAATAGGTGGAACAAGCGAACCAAACTGTTTGATCTGTACGCCAATAGACTAGATCATCCAGGACTAAGCAATGAACGTTTCCAGAAAGTGGCGTGAAGGCCAAACCTTTTGAATTTATACCAAACACACATTGCTGCCTTGCAGTGAGATAAAGATCTTTGAAAATGTCGCCTGTAGCTGTGCCTACTCCAGCCATCCCAGAGGTTCAGTTGAACTTTTAATCCAACGGCTGAAAGCATATGGAGATCGTTCCCCGGCTCTGGTTGTGTGCCACTCAGACATGAAGCCTTCCCCCTACCCTGCCAGCTCTCTGGTACGCGGGCACTGTCTCATCTCCCAGCTTGATGCTTCTCCCGCTGACATTCGTTCAAAGCGAGCTAGGTAGCAGTCCGGCATCCAGGCGTTAGCGGCATGGTCTTCATTTAGTGAGGACAGAACTGCCATGCCAGCCGAGGCTACTTGCCAGAGAGCTGCCCGCAGAGCTCGCCTCGGCTGCTGCCAACTCCTGACATACAGTAGACGGGCGGTTTTGGGGCGGCAGTGCCAAAAATACAGTGGTCTGATTAAGTAATATGATGTAAGATGGTGGGATGCTGTGAAGTAGCCTGCTGGATTTAGAGATGGAGATATCGTTAGTGGGGAAGGGAGGGGGAGGCCGTAGCTCTGTCTGTTCTCCATCTGTGTTCTGATTATGAAATTAGGCAGCTGACTGAATACACAGACCCATTCATAAAGGCTTAATCCGGAAGTTGGGACTTTACAGCTACACAGGTGGATTAGTACAGTTATTACAGTAAGATAGTGATGCCATTTTATCATGTAGTACTTTGATTTTAAATCTACCAAAGCAAATGTCAGCTTTTGAGCGATACTGTGAAGTACTACAGTACAAATTTGTTTTTTTGATAATTTAGTAAGTAAGCAATCAAGACTGCTGATATAGAATTGATTTAATTGCTCAAAAGTGAGCATCAGCGACTCAGAGCTAATACATCCGTCCACCCACACCTACTACATCCGAGTTATTAGATCAGGAGATGAAGCAGGAGAGAGAAATTAAAATATCAGACATGACATCCGAACACACACCTGCGACCAGTGATGTTTCTCCACTAGTCACTACACCCATGAGCTTATAACTGTGGTCTTATAAAATCACAGGGGTCCAGTTTTTGCTCCAAATCACATTTAATTCTAAAAAAGAGAGGAGTTTTGTTACATATAGGGATGTTTTTTTCTGGATATGTGTTTTTATTTATGCCAAGAGATACAACAGTTAATGCAGGGACACAGAATAACAACCTGAGAATGTATTTTTAATTTCACTCTGCCTTTAAGGAACCTGCATTTGTATGTGTTTCAGGAGGTAAACTGGCATCAAGTTTCTATCTAAGCTCGTTTCTGCTTGAGAAAGTACTTTTACTCGACTGCAAACATTTGTTTTGATGTTACCTTACAGTTGACCTCAGTTTGCCCGGACTACTGAGGTCAACATTGTTATCCAAGAGCGTTTTTGACATGACAGCAGTAGCCTGTGTGTGTGCTCCGGTATGTTTGCCCTAAAGCCCAGGGCACACCCACATGAGGCTTGTCTGGTCTCCTGCTAAGCTAAGCGCTTACTTTAGCGTAGCCTAGCCAAGTGAAGCATAGCACAGAAACAGAAACCGCTCACGGCAATACACAATTCCCCCACAGGCTAGCTTGTGTTGCAGAGGCAGCTATCTCTATCAGAGACACAGCTAAACACACAGATGTCATGTTTTGCACATCACAGCGTTGAGCTTTTACTGATGCTAAGCTGCTCTTTGTAACCAGTGAAAGTCTACAGTTCTCCGACCTATTTCCCAAGGAGTTTTCAGCCAGAGAGAGCGTGTGTGATATGAATACTGAGCAGGTGAGAAGAGGAGGAAAACATAGGGGAGCTGGTAGTGAGTATGAGATCATGACCACAGCGGTGCAGCAGTACCTGCTGGGGCATAAATCAGCCACACAGAGATTATTATTGATAAGGTGGAAGTGTTTTTTCCTGTTGAAACTCACTGTGACCAATGTAAGGGAGAGGAGAGATTAATTCTCCATGCTTGTCTTGAAAAGCAGACTTTCATACCAAAAGAAGGCGGCCAAAATGTTTTCAAACGTGCTGCTTAAACAGGCACAAAAAAACATTATTGGCTGAAGAGTAAAATGAATAGATTTTCTCCTCATCTGTGTATTTGTGAGGAATAAACAGTCACCATCTGGGAAATGCTTCTTTTCTAAAGGAAAAAGTAGGAGAGGAAAGGAGAAAATACTTGCACTGTCAAGAAATGTATGCATTGTCACGTCAGTCATGTCCGGGACTTGTCAACCACTCAAACAGCGGTCTTGTGGTCTCCACAGGCCAGGGACAGAGTAGGTGGGACTGTAGTTTATTGATTGGGGGTATTATGAGCTGAATGCTTTTGCGTTACCTGATTACCTATTGTCACAGTTCTGCCTCACCACTCACCAGCTCTCCCCCAGTATTACCATTCACCCAGCCTCTGCTCCACTCTACCTGCCAACCACTCCCACCTCACTCACCTGATTGCACACCTGCAGCACATTGCAATCAGCCCAGCATTTAAGCTTCCACAGCTCACTCCCTCACTGCCAGATCTCCACGCCTGACTTTCCAGCGTTTAACTTTTGGATTGATTACCTGTTGCCGACCTTGCTTGTTCCCGACTCTCCTGCTTCGCCGGTTCACCCGGAAAACGCCTCAACCTACTGTCCCCAATTACGAGTTCTGCCTCTGCTTCTCCTGTTTTCTGGTTGCCCGTTCCCGCGGCAGTCCGGCGTACAGCATCCCAGCTCACCCACTGGTCCGCCTGCAGCCTCGGCATCTCTGTCTTACGCTGTCCCCCTCACGTGCTGCAGTTGGGTCCACCAAACACCCGTTACACCTATAGGATATCCTCTGCTCAGCAGTGAAAGACAAAGCAAGGCCTAATGGATATTAAATTAGCCCTTGTCAAAACTGAAAATACATGATGAGTTGCAACTAAAGCATGTCGGGAAAATTAGTGTGTGGATTGAAACACAAGATGTGTTGGAGGTAGCAGAGTCCTCCACTCTGAAGCAGCTCTGAAGCTCCGTCTCTCCCATTATATTTTATGATAATCATTATATTATAAATGGTTTCAAAGGCTGTAGAAGGCAGGGTGAATCTCAGGGAATAGACAGTGTTATGCGTGATTAAAGACTTAATGGGCGAACCTGAATGACATTTCTAGTGCGATAACCCCGACAAAGGAAAGGCCAGAGGAGACGATATTAACACACAAAGCAGAAACCAACCAGAAGTCAAGTACCACCATTGTTTCTCTAAACGACTTGTTTTCATTTCCAAGGAAGAGTCCAACTGTCCTTGCAGCCCTCTGGGCAGCTCCTCATGAACATCTTTTTTTTTCTGGTTTTATCCAGAGGTTTCACTCTCGCCACCCACTGATGAAGCGAGTCTTGACTGAGAGGATATTAACCTTGTTGCACCCATCAGAGATCAACCCAACCCCCTCTTGCAGTATCGAGTGACAGGAAAGATGGAAGACAGAGAAAGGGGGTTGAGGCTTGTGTTAAAGGTCATGAGGCAGCACTGCACCCACGGTACATGGAGAGTACATGGCACATGCCCCCCGTCCCCCGACTGATCCTTTCTGTCTCTCTGTTTTTTGATGTCGTCCAATCTCAGACTTGATTGATGCCCGTTCTCCCTTTTGCACATGGAGGTCACAGGTCGGGATCAGCTGCATAACAGCCCCTCTGAAACAAGACGATTCACCGTCAAGGACACTTTAGCATGTCGGGTGCGTGCTGAGTTGAATCCAGCTGTTTGGATTTAAGAGAAGTCTCATCTCTCGCAGTGTCACTGCCCTGTCCACCAAACCTTTGCAGACTGTGGCCGTAACGCTGCATTAATGCATTGGGCTGCAAGGATTATCTAGATTAGTAATTATTCTGCCAATTATTTCCTCGATTAATCCATTGATTTTTTTGGCCAGTATTAGAGCTGCAATGATATATTGAAACTATGGGGATAATTGATTAATCTCTGGGACAGTTTTTCACGCTCAAATCCTGAATTTTCCCCAGTTCCAGCGTCTCATTTGTGAGGATTTTCTGCTTTTCTTGGTTTCTCATGTGATAGTAAAGTGATTTTCTTTGAATTTTGGACTGTTGCTCGGACATCAAATCTATTCGATGACATCTTTTTAGGCTTTTTCAATGGCATTGTTTACTGTGTTGTGACATTCCATAGACCAAACATTTCTTTAAGAAAATACATGGCAGGTTTATTGATTGAAAAATCACTTTCCTAAATCTCACATTGTAACATTTAAATTGCTTGTTTAGTTCAACTAACACAAACACCTTATTGTCATAGAAGATGAAGAAAACCAGAAAACTCACATTTGAGGAGAACCAGTGAACTTCTGCTTTTTGCTTGAATTTGACACAGGATTGTTTATCAGAATAGTTGTTTTCTGCCAGTCAGCTCTTCAATTAATTAACTAATCATTTCTACTGAAAACACGTAAAGGATCGTGCATGTGCCGACATCTTTTCTTTCCTGTAGTTGCTTCTAATGCTCAACAGTGCCTGACAATACAGACAAGTAGCTCATTGGCCATGTTACAGTATCATCATCAGAATCACAGTTGCTTGAATGACTTACAATAAGAGGCAAGCTAATTTGTATGGAAGAGGTACAGATGACACAGTGCCTGCAGACCTGCTTGGTGCACAGATAACACACCAGGGGAACTCTGAATGGCACATGGTAGACAGTAGAAAATAACTGTAATTTAAAATAAAGCATGGGTGGTTGACTTGGGAAAACCAATGCCCCTCCCCTGAGATTCTGCTCAAACTGTACAAAAGTGCAGCTAAAGTATCACATTTATTTAATTAAAACCCTGCTGAGAGTTTGATGTCGTACATCATATTCACCGCCTAATTACACGCTTCTGCTGGTCTCTTTTTATACAACCACAAGGTACTGTGTCAGATTGCTTAACTTTTTTTTTTAATCCAAGGAAAGTTTACTCAGCACACAAGCTCAGCAGCTACAGCCGCTTCACATTCACACAGACAGACGCACTGAGACCTGGAAACGGCCCAGTGTAATCACAGTCTTCGGCTTTTTTCCCACTCACTTAAGAACTTTGAAGTGCATTACCTGCTAAGGGAAGGCATGGAGACGTTTAGGATTTTTATAAAAAGGCATGTTGAAAATTGTTAAATATCAGACTGAATCGTCTGTATAATGGTCTGCAGATACAGCTTTTAACAGGCAAATCCTGTTTTTTTTTTTTTTACTGATCCTCCACATACAAAGGACCACATGCCTGAGAACTTGCCCTCCGCTTTAATGATGATGAACTGCTCTCTGAATATTCTTCTTTTGAATGTTTGACGCGAAATGTGAGAGAAACAAGGAATCAGTGAAATGTGATTACTAGCTGACAGCCAGTGATCCATCTGACAGACTTGATATAGGAGATGACTTACCAGTCTGTGTCTGGGAATGTGAATGCTAAGACTCACGTGCCACACAACATTTGGAAAACCTCTGTGCTGTGAAACTACTGGGTCAAATACTAATGCTGAGCATCCAAAACACAGTGATGACCTAGATTTGCACCCACCAATAGCTGTCACTCCAGCAGAGCAACAGAGGATCCTACGGGGCTTCAAAAACAAGTAACAAATCCCCAGCTCTATCGATGCTTTATAAAGGTGTCATCTGCTGCATGTCTACCTGCTTGTTGTTTGTTTTGTCGATCATAAGGCGCACGCAGGAAGGGAACGTGTCATGCAGGCCCGTTTCATAGGAATCTAGGGCTGGGTAATAAGCTGGTTACAGGACTTCCTCCTCCAGATGTGCATCAGCTCTGACAGACACCAGAGACTCAGGGGCTGTGAATGTTTTTATGGTGACATTTAAAGAATTTAGTTAACGTTCATATCCTGATTGATTTGGGTTAAGTTGAAAGAGCAGAATATATCTGTATTCATGAGTCAACAGAAATAGAAAACAGGCTGGTGTGATACAATCTGAGACAGAATCAAGTTTGTTTGGAAAGTGGAACAAAGGGCAGTAGAGTCAGTTGTTCAAAAGAAAATCAACTGTAGCTATTTTGGTAATTGATTAATCATTTAATCTTGATTTTGTTTTTATTTTTCAAGCGTAAATGCCAAAGATTTGCTTGTTCCAGCTTCTCTGTTTTGAGACTTTTCTTTCACATTGTTTTTTTTTGTCTCATATGACGGTTAACTCTATCTTTTGGGTTTTGAATTGTTGGTCAGACTAAACAAAACATTTGAAGACTTGGGAATTGTAATGTGTATTAAATTGCCAGGTAGAAGAACAAAATAAAATGTGCAAACAAAATAAAACTGTTTTGCATGTTTTTATTCAACTGTAATCAGAGAATCATGTTTAGTCATAGTGGAGACCGATATTTGGTATTTGAGTATTGGTGCATACTGATGGCAGGACTATGGAAGTAGTATTTCATTATATAGTGTATTCATGAAGTTTAAGTTGCAGATCAACAGTCTCGTATGCTGATTTTTAACAGAACACAAGGAGCTCCTTGTTGATTTTTAGTGGAGAAGTGATTTTGTTGAGTACATTGTGCAGTGGGTGGTAGTTGCTTAGTTGAATTCTGGCCAGTGTGGTGGGAGCAGGAAACCAGGAACACTTTAGAAAGCAGCAGCCTGCATACTAACACTAGTACTGTTGCACCCCTGGCATACAGTATGTGCCACCCAGGTACTATTTGCAGATATTTGTTGTGATAATGTTTACCTTTATAAAAAAAAGCAATGCTTTCCCTTTAATATGTGAAATTGTAATTTCATGTGTTGCTTAAAAATAGTGTAACTCAAAGTCTGCGACAGCGTGTGGGAGTTTTGGCAGACGACTAGGCTGCTGAAATACAAAATCTCATGTAATGCTACTGTGTAAATTGTGTCTGTGCTGATGCCACCAGGGAAGAGGGATTTAAATTCAAATGAATGGATGCAGGAGCAGCTCCAACTCTACTGCTTTCTTCTCTCCTCCAGTGTGTCATGTGATTAAAGACCATGTGCTCAGGGTTTCTCCTCCCCCGGTAGCACAGTGTCCTCCTGCCTCCTCCTTCTCCTCCTCCTCCTCCTCCTCCTCCCCCTGCCTCCTCCCCTCATGAGGTGGCCCCTACATGGCTAGCTTGTGCTCGTTCCCAGTCATTGGGCAGCAGTGGCCGGGTAGTGACCTTGTTCGACCTCTTTAGTGCTGATTGGTAAAGCACGGCTCTCGGCTTGGCTGCACTCTCTCCTCACTGGCTCCTGGTCTTTCTCTGAAACATGGCTGCGCACTGGGGGGTGGCAGAGGCTGTTGGTAACTATCAACATGGTGGTCACCAGCTGCACTTCATGTTCATCTCTTGTCAACTGAGCATGTTCTGCTGTTCATAGACTGCACTTGATTTTTAGTCATTTTTATAGAGGGTAATTACCACATGTCACTTGACACTCATTAACTTGCCTCCCAGGTCGAAAGCTCTTTATTAAAAACTTTCAAAGCATTAATGACTAATTACACTGGTGAAATTACAAATGTGGTTTGCGATATAATATAGCAAAAGTTAACTTCCTGCCAAATGTATAAGATGAACTACCTAGATGGCATAAGATTTACTGTATTTAAACAGTGTGGATGATATATGTATACATAGGCTATGTGGGACTTGATTACTAATGTAAGTTAAATAGCAGCAAAGGCAGCATCTTAGAAAATAAAAAACACATTTGTATTCCTCAGTGTCCTGCTGTAGACAAAACCTTTGGAGACTGTGCAAAGTACTTGGAAAGGATTGACCTCATTACCTAAAAAGAGGATCTTGTGAGTGCATCAAGTAGAATAGAAAACAGCAGGTCTGACCTCATTAATCACATGTATTGATCTGATGGTACCTGCATCGGCATAGAATATGCAAGAACATTTGCTACAAATGAATAATTGTCCTGGGGTGGACTAAAGTTGCTGATTCACCACAGAAAAACCTCCGTTCCCAGACGTCCTTTGCTAATACTGTCAGAACAGGTTTGTTTTTGGCTCTCTCTGACAGCAGCATAAAACAAGCGTGGTGCAGTGTGGTCCAGCTCCAAGGCAGTGAGGACTCTGTATTCCCTGACCTTCTCCTGCTCTAGGTGCCAGGTCTTATCTTTTCTGAAGCATAATTAGCCTTTGCTCCGAAATGGTGTTGTCAGTAAATGTGTGAAAGAGAATCTGCAGTCTGGAGACTGGTTTCACTGTAGGACCTCTGCAGGTGCAACTGCAATCTGTTAACATGGTTGTCTAATGCCATTGCACAGGCAGGATTTATATGTCATGAGTACAGTATTGTAGATATTCAGTCCACTGGGTGACATTTTGTTTTAGCATCCATGTTATTATAGCATCTTATTTTAATTCTGTTTTAATCACACTTCACATTCAGACAAGACGTGATGTCACACGTGGCAGGCTGCAGTTTTTGCACTATAACAAATACAATACAAGCCATAACATGTTATCAAAGCGTGTTGGACAAACTGTTTGTCATTAATGCATGGATCACCTACGTTATTAATGCCAAACGCTATTCATAAACTCATCTACTTTGCGGTAGTCTCCCAGTAAAGTCCATTATTAAGTAAAATGGGGCGATGGGACATTGCAAGAACCACAGATGTCCCTCCAAAAATATTCAGCAATGGCATATTGTAAGCAAAAATGGTGGGTGACCGGCCACAAGCTGCAACGGGACATTCATTATTTAGTGATAATTAATTTAAATTTAGTGAAAGTAATTGTGTTATGCTATGATTTCAGACAGGGAAGCTGTCTCTTAATCTGTCAGAATAAACGTTACACTGCACTACCCTAGACTGTGAGCAGGGTAAACCTTAGCCCACAGGCTGCAGACTGCAATACTGTTAATATAGCAGGAGGCAGGGAACAGGCAAATGAGTGCTGAGCAGCTTTCTAAAAGCAACCTGTTTACGATGGGTCTTGCTGCGCATGCACTGCAGTCTATTTGTGCCCATAATGAAATCAAAGAGTCACACGCAGGTGATGTATGGATAATATATAGCCTGTCATGAGCCTAAGCACTGTGAAAGAGAATGCATGCACGCACACACACACACACACACACACACACACACACACTCATTTAGCCAGCCAACAAGATTTAATGTCTAAATCTTGAATCTTATGTCTGGCAAAGTGGGGACCTACATAAAAATGAAATTAGAAAAAGAAAGAAGAAAGGAAAGTGCTAGTGCAGCACTTTCCTTTGGCACGCACACACACACACACACACACACACACACACACACACACACTTTCCCTGTCTCTCCCTCTCTGTCTCTCTGAGTAACAGCTGGGCTTCTTAGGTAAATTGAATCAGTCTCTCCCCAGTCGGCCGGGCTCTTGTGTGGCCCCTGGCATAGAAACTCAAACTATCAGATTGATTTTTGCTCTCTCACAGTCGGCCTCCTCCTTGTTCAGCCTGGTGTTCCAGGGATGGCCGAGCTACTCGACTGGGTCCAGCAGAGTTGAAATCCTGGGAGGTCGCTAACTGGCTGCCGCCTGCTGGACCCACAGCAGCCTCCTCTCCCTCATTGATCTCATCTTATGCATGAATTCTGTCACCAGCGGTGCATGTATTAAGTCTGCTCTGCCAGTCAGTCTCTCTGTGACTGTGACAGTAGCTATTATACAGTACATGTGAGTGTCTTCTGGGACTTGAGCTTACGTAACCTCCCCAGTCTTTTATCCCCACGAGTCTGCTCCAGAGACTAGTAGAAAACGGGGTCAGTCCAGCTCCTCTTAATCGCTTATTCTTGGCAAGGCAGACACACGTGCACGCACACACACTTCCACACATGCACTCACACACGTACGCTTGTATCTTTTTGAGCTATTTTCTGCCTGACTTCAGGTCCTGCCCTCAAACCTGTCCTCCATCTAAGCCCTCAGACTCAGATGGCTATTAAAGAGATATTTCACCAAAATACAGCCTCTTGTTCCCCAGGCTGTTTGTCAAACTGCAGGGAAGAGGTTCAGACAGCCAGGCAGACTACATCACAGTGATTAGCCTACTAGCCTCTTACTCATGGGTGACCAATGTTAAACCAGCAGAGAGGCCATCAGCTACACTGGTTATCTTAAACCGTGTTTTAAAAGTATCCTGGGAGTTCAGTGAAGTGTCAGAGTGGTGGGAGGGGCCCACAGTAATATACCTGGCCTTCACTGAGTCTTCATGTCTCTATCGTCAGAGGTGTGGATCAGTATTGATGTTGTGTAACGTTTCTGTGTTGAATCAGATTAATAGTGTTGGAAAATCACACATTCCTGGACCTTTTTTGTTTGATGTTGTATTTTTTTCCTGTTTTCTGTAGTTTTTTTTTCTGTGTGTCTGTGTGTGTGCACTCTATGTAGATGATGTAATGTTATGTCTAGGTCTGAAAGGATTAGTTGAGATTAGTCACCAACAACTTTGATAGACGATAAGCAATAATCGTAGAAGTCATTTTTAAAAGCAAAAATACAAAACTTTTTTTGTCATACACGGTAATAAACTTTGAAGTCGTCACCTTAAGTGGTGGTAAAATATAACATTTAAAAAATATATATATTTTCTAACATTTGGTAGACAAAACAAAACAAAAACATAGTCAACAAAAACAAACACACATATTTGCTTTTACAAAGTCCAAAGAAGGGATACAATTCACAAAGTCAGACCAAATTTCATCATATTATGCCTTTGTTTGTTTTCTAGCAGCCCGATGTGCTCAATTAATTATATTCAACTGTGGACGTTATTAGTCTTAACGTATTAGGGCTCATCCAGTGAACAGCAAGTTGTTGTTTTTGCTGTTCTCACACCTGTGAGATATATACTGGACTGCTGATCAGATAAAACAGAAACCACAAAGGCCATTTTTTCACTATTTTTTGACATTTCCTGGACTAATAAATGAACTGATTAATCCGATGCAAATAGGAGTTTACATGAGAATACAGGCATAGAGGTACTTTGGGAAATGTGATGCTGTCTGCTTTCATCTCATTAACTATGACCTTGTCTGCAGCTTCACTCTGATCTGTGATTTCATTGACACACAGGAGGTAAAACCCTGTGATTTCAGTGTACAAACAGTAACTGTACACAATAACTCCTCCATGATAGATTACCGCTTAAACCCCTTTAATCCAGGCATAGAGCTGGTATGGATGGCCTTTTGGCAGAGAAGATTAGAGTGTGTACAGCTTGTGTGTGTGTGTGTGTGCTTCCTGATGCGATGCGGCAGATTAATGCATGTACTATAGTATTAAATTAAATTAAAGCTTCAGTAGGTGCTCGCCTCTGCCGCTGCTGTGGTGAGGTAAGATGGAAACGCCCTGCGCTGTGTGTGTGTGTGTGTGTACTAGAGAGCTGGAGAGAGTGTGTGTGTGTGTGTGTGTGTGTGTGTAGGTAGGAAGAGTGGGAGGGGGTTTATGAGTGAGTAGGCAGGTTATGTGATTGACCACCTGCCTGCCTCATCCTTCACACACCTCTCACACACATGCACACACACTCTATAACTGGCTGCGGGCTTTTAGGTACTCGTTTTGAGGTGAGAGCTTCTGTTTCTCCTCCCGTGCATTTAAAAGAACCGGACAGAACAGGGAGTTTCCACCAGCAGCCTGGAACTGTTAGTGATGTCCTTCTCATTTCCTAGATGTGAATCAGAAGCGATCGGGTGAGAATCGAGAAAGGAATTGGTACATTAGGTCTGAAACAGTCACGGACTTGCAGCCAAAGCTTTGTCTGTGTTTCTTCATACTTTGTCGTGTCAGGTTGTTTTTGTGAGTCTGACCTGTTTGTTATCAACACCATTATAAGGGGCTGGGTGTTTTTTTGGAAGTTCTTGATGTTGGTGCTTAGCTTTTCTTATCAAATCTAATGTGATGCATTTTTCAGTACTTGGTTAAATGTAATGAGTTAAGGGAAAACAAAACGGTGGGCAGATCTCCTCTTCCCACATCACTGTAGCTTTTGGTTTCCTTTTGTTTATTTTTACGGCACAACATCCATGCAACACATTTTCACTCATTCATTTCCCACATAACAGATTTCACAGATTGCTCCCACCTACTTGTTTCACCGATTATGCCCAAGGGTCACAGGGAGGAGGAAGGGGGCCCTGGGCTCACCCTGGACTGGCCGCCAGTCAAACTGAGCGCTGATGCATAGACCACATAGACTGGGACAAAAGTGAATGAAACATGGGTACACTAAAAGAAAAGTAATTTATCAAAATTCATCAGAATCAGAAAGAAAATACTTATAACTGGGAAGTCTACGCTCTAAGCATAGACTGTCGAAGAGCTGGGCTGTGACAAAGCCAAACTCCTCAAATAGAAAATGTTAGATGATCGTTAAAACGATCAGTTGCTTTTTTGTGAGTAGATTATTCTGTTTTGATGTCATGTTTGCTCGTTCATGTGTAGCTCTAGATTCAAGAGATTCAAGATGTTTATTTGTCATGTGCACAGTAAGAACACGGTGGTGACACTGAGCAACGAAATTCTTACTTTGCTCGTTTCCCTCCACATAGACAGAAGAATAAAATAAAAAAACAATTGTAAAAATTTCAACCAGCAATTTTTTTTTTTTCTTTTATATTTATAAGACTTGATGAAATGGATTGAATACAGGAAGCTTATACCAAGGAAGGCGTTTGCTCACATTTCGGGTATGTGCGCGGCCATGATCTTATTAGGCAAATTAGGGATCGGCTATAAAGTGGTCAATCCACATCAAATGCAGTCTGTTGGTCAATGCCATAATAAATTTGAGTGTTTTTGTTATCACTTACATTCATTCAGTCACACCAGACGCCGACTCAGGTTACAGTGGCGCCACAGTTCTTGGCTTATTTTAATGTATGCTGGCAGGATCCCAGTGGAGTTCCACACAGTCACATATACAGATTTTGAATTGGAGAAACGGAAATGTAACCGAAAAGAACAGCAGTTTTTATTCGGTCTGTATGCATCCAGTTTGGTTTCCCTTTTATCCCCAATCATCCATGCAAAGCTGTGTATGTAATACAGCCCCTTCATATTTCAGTCAGATATACTAAAATATTGATGCTGCATGAAGTAAAAGATAATATCCAGCCATTGCCCATAGTGTCAGAATCAAATGCTGAAATCTGGCCTTTGCATCCTACTTAATGTATAATGGACATTGCAGACAAATTGTGGAAAATGCACCTGTAAAGCCTATTAAACACTGTTCTGCTTACAATCAGGGTTGATCTGAGAGTGGAGGGCAGGTTTAGAAGGGAAGACGGTAGACGGAAGATTTAAAGTAAACAGGAAGTGACCACTCACACCTTAACCCCCCACTTCCCTATATGTCACTTCCTGTATATGGAGGTCTCTGTGCTGTAGGAGCGCTCAGGTTGTATTTGTCACAGAAAGGGGGAGAATCCCTGCCTCACTGAACCTGGGGTGTGTGTGTCGGTGAAGAAATAGACCTGACATGTTTTATTATACATGACAAGATATGTTGATATGTAGGTCAAAGCTGTGTTTGTACTGTATGTCTGCATATATATGTGTGGGAGTAAAATCCTAACAGCATCGTGTTAGCGTGTGACCCAGTTGTTGTCAGAGTGAGTTAAATCCTGCTGATCCTACACATGTCACACACACACACACACACACACACACACACACACAGTGGATGGAGTATGTGTGTGTGCTTTGTCAGGCAGGTACCAATAAGTCAGTGTGGCAGGTGAACATCAAAAGATGCATCTAGTCGGCAGATCACTTTTTACTGACTTCCAGGCTCGGGGGGACTTCTGCAAAATCCAATTCTGCTTTCCACTGGGGAACTCCACTCACAAAAGCACACTTTTTGTCTCGCAGCAGGGGTCAAAGGCCAGAGTGCACGTTGCATGCAGAGAAATGCCCTAGAACTGGCTGCAGCAACAATAGCATTAGACGTTTCAGTTGTAAACCTTAGATTATGTAGGATTTGAAGTAATTTTTGACCAATTTAATGAGCAGATATATTCCCAGAACTGAAAAGATTGACTTCAAGATAATATATCAGCATTTTTTTTATGTTTATAAACTAAACTTTGTGCCCACTTCACATTTATACTTGAGTGTTGAACTCCATCTGGCATTCTATCTTTGTTCTTTACTCCTACTTTAGTTGACATTAAGGAGGCAGATTTGTCTAAAGTATTCTCTTTTAAAGTGTGTGTGTTTGCCCACCCGTTTTCCCATTGTGAAGCAGTGCTGTTCTTTCCGTGTTTTGATTTACAAAATAAGGCTGCTCTTACATCATGTAGCACTGATGGCCTTTTTTCATTGTTAAGTGGCTGATTATGATTCATTGAACTTTGCACGTTCTCATTTAAATACCTACAGTAGTTTATCTGAGGCTGTATTCATTTCAATCAAAGCCACCTCATTGGTGGTTTTAGTGTTCTGGCTGATCTGTGGCGCTTTCTATTAAAAAGACGAGAGATTTTTAATGTTGTTGAGGCCAGCTTCTTCGTCACACACACCTCATTTGCTGCGTTTTAGCAGACTGTTTAGATTTCTTTCTGAGAGTTTGATCCACATCTTTTCACAGAGAAGCGCTCACATCTGACACCAGAATTTTCTCAGGCAAAACGAGCCTCCTAATCAGAGTTACCTCTTCAGCTTGAAAGCCCACTTTAAGGAGAGGTGATGGGATTTTGTACAAAAATGTGGCCCGGAGCAGCTTTAATCCATACCTCCTCACCCATTAGTGTTTATGTGACTCACTGATGAACTGCAGTTGGTTCGACAGATGATGATGTAGTGCAGAGGTGCAGTCGAATCAGTGGTTTTTCCAGGCAGCAGTAACAGGGCTGAGATCAGAGCTGAGAATATTATGTAATACCCCAGTGCACTGCCACCCCCTGTAGGGCATGACGCATTCCCCACACACACACTCACACAAATACAAAATGTTGTGTATGTCAGTAATCAGATGCATGTTATCAGTTTCTAAAGGGATGGACTGTGCATAAAACACGTCAGTCACGTGTTTATTTTGTCACTGAATGACTGTAAAATGTGACTCATACATGATTGTGATATTTTGTGATTTCGTATGAAATAAATTATTAAATTCACTAGACAGAATAGATCCAGAAAGACTGTTTTCAACGTGAGAAATTCAGTAGTGGTCACGATTAGGTATTCAGGTATTTCTAAGATTAAATGTCTATGGCCATTATTTACCTTCACAGTAAAATCACTCAAGAAACACTTAAATCACACTTTAATTAATCCCTCACTCTTTTAACACGCTTGGTAACACCCAGACTTGAGTTGTGGTTTTCAGTGGTTTCTCAGGTGCAGGGTCGTCTGTGAGTCATGGCCTTGTCAGCTGCACTTACAGTAAATAGGAGGTTTTGGGAAATTACACCAGCGGCGGTGTCGTACCTGTTACCTGTAAGTTACCTAATAACGTCTGGGTGATGTGAAAAGAGTCATTTTAGGCCTGTATTCTCATTGTAAGAGTGGCTAGTAAGAAGCTAAGCCTGAAACAGATTCATTTCTAAAGGTGACATTTACCTTTTGGAAATTTTTAAATGCATTTCAATTGAATAACATGACAGTTAGTATTAGAGTCATTCGTAATTTTAAAGGGACCTCTTCATGTTGGATCCTATCCCTCTCTGTCTCTTTTATGTTTAATGTAAACATAAAAATTTTATTTTGTTTGAGTAGTTAGGTTAAGAGTTATTGCTTTTTCAAATATTACATGAATTTTAAACTAAGTCTCCCAGTTTGATGGCAGAAACTGGTGCAGTCGACCGATAACACCCAAGTGTACATACACTCAGGAGTTTTATTCTGAGATAAATGTCATTTGTTTTGTTGGATTCTTGTGAGATGAACTGAGCATTAGCGTTAGAACTTTTTGTTCATTAGTGCCAGCTTTACAGATACCACTGCTGTATGTTAATAGTTTAAGATGTTGATAAATAGCTGATAATTCTGTTAAAGTAGAGAACTAACTTTAGCAAACCTCTGTTTTTGGCTACTGTCACCAAACTGTTGAAATCTTCCTTGCATTGAAAGCTTTTCAGACTGACTTGCACCACCCACAAATCATAAATGTAAATAATGTAAATACATCATTCTTGTCCTCGCTGGAATTATTGTGGCCAAAAATACAAAAATATATTAATCAAGCTGTACTTAAATATGACTATTAAAGCTGATTTCTCTAATCCTCAACCAGGAGACTAAAAACTAAATTATACTGAATCTTATAAGATCTCTGCTGTGACACTGAAATTTGGAGTGAAACTTGTAGAATCAATTGCTCACACTTGACACTCACAGCACTGTACGAAAAGGTCTAGCTTGTTAAAGAGGATCATTGATCTCAGTGGGACTAACCTAGATTCATGATGATTCTCTCACACAGAGACTTAAAGTGGGCAGAGCAGGTAGTCAGTCTCTCAAATTAACCCTTTTGTTTCCCTGATGATGAAACGTTGAAATGCAGAGATACACTGCGGTTTCCTTTAGTTGTCTTATATGATCATATATTGTGTAACATATTCATTCAAGGCAGATGAAAGCATGTGGTTTTTCTATTTCCATGGCATCACACCTGTTTCAACAGCTCAATGGACCAATTAGAAGCTTATTTGTTACAGAGATTGTTGCCATTTGGCGTTATTGTCATTTACAATGTAAAAATGCACAGCAACAACAGTTGATTTTTCAAGAACTTCATTTTATTACAATATGTTTTGACTCTCCTTGTCCGTGGTGTTTGGCCATTAGGGCTTAAGAAGAAACAAGGAGCAAAGACTGTTTATGAATCAGAAAAATGAATAAAATGTTTATATCTTTAAGTTACTGCTGTCATTGGCCTTTGAAAGGAATAGTTTTACATGTGGTAGATGTGTTTATCCAGTAAATATGAAGAGCCAGCAGGAAATTAGCTTAGGATGGCATAAAAATGTGCTACCTGCGCCTCTAAAAGCTTACTAGTTAGCACATTATATCTTCTTTTAGTTTATCTAAGTTGTGGTATAAAGCGAGTTATGAGTGTCCAACATTACGGTTCTTTATACTTGCATGGATTTTGAAAAACACAAGATTATATATACTAGTTAGTGAGCCTTATAGTTGCTGGTAGTCAGATTTTGATACCTTTGGACAGACCCAAGCTTGCTGTCTCCAACTATTTCCAGTCTTTATGCTAATGTGGTAATCACCTGTTTAATGTAGCTTCACACTTAACATACAGACATGAAAGTGGCCTAATAGATGAAGTGTAGAGTATTTCCCAAAATGTCAAACTGTTCCTTCAAGCTATGTGACAGACCTTCAAAGCTCCAGCCCACCCTGCGTCCAATCTAAAGCCTCAGTATTTTTTTCTTACTGCAGATTGTTGTTCTGTTGCAGAATGGTGAGGCCCGGTAAATTGTCTGTAGTTCCTACTGTTGTGTGCTGAGGGCCCGAGCCTACAAAGAAACAGAGAGAGAGAGGGAGGTCTGATGGGGTCTGATTGAGCACCTGGGCCGAGCAGGAAGCAGCTGGAGAGTCCTGATTACTCTGTGGACGCGCGCACACACACACACACACACACACACACACACACACACACACACACACACACACACACACACACACACACACACACACACACACGCACGCACACAATTCCTGTTAGGCTTCATTGACTAAGCAGGGTGAATTACAAAGATTCACTATACAGTTATTAATCACACACATGTAAGCTGAGGTTTTCTCTTTCTCTCACTGTAACAATCACACACACACACATAAGAACATAAGAACATACACGTGGCAGATGCTCTATCTCTTTGGTGGGAGGACAAGGAGGAGGGGGAGGAGGGGGAGGAGGGGGAGGGGGGGAGCCCCTGGCTTCTAGCTTACATTGCTGGCTGCAAATAGAGGGGCTTTCCTGTGTGTTTGTGTGTGTGTGTGTGTGTGTGTGTGTGTGTAGCTGGTGCATTTATAGCTCTGCAGTGTGTCCAGAGGTTGTCGGCTGCATTAAGGCGAGGTGGACATGGAAACCCGGTGTGGTGTGCCAGGGAAAGAAGCGACCACACCCTCCTCTCCTGTCTGTGCCGATGACGCAGCCTCAGTCTTACCTCATGATGTTGACTTTTAACAGACACCTCAGGAATATGACTCAGTGCTTCGTAGTTAACAACTTCCAGTCCTGCTACGAGGGCTGTTTTTACACTGATGTAGCCTTTTTTGAACCTGGAGGGCATTCAAAGACAATGTCATGTACTGCAGCATTTAGCAGTGAATGCACTCATTGCAGTTACATTTAATTAACACAAACAAAAGGTATCATTGCAGAGTTGATTGTTAACCTTGTGAGTTGTCTGGTGTGTTTTACATGTGGTGGTCAGTTAGATGGTTGATTGTTTTACAACACAAAACTTCCTCTTCTTCCAGTAGTTAAAGAATTCAGAGGTCGTGGTGGAAGGACTTAAAATCTAATGCAAACATCTCTTTCAACTTAGTTGAGAGCAAGTAACAATAATTCCTTTAAAGCAGGAAGCAAAGATTTATGGGAATTGTTGTCTTCTTTACAGAACTTGGTTGCAACTAACTTAATTAATCATGTCATCTCATCTCATTTTCTATACTGCTTATACGTGAGGGTCGCGGGGGAGCTGGAGCCTATCCCAGCTGACTTTGGGCGAGAGGCGGGGTACACCCTGAACTGGTCGCCAGCCAATCACAGGGCCACATACAGAGACAGACAAACTCTCACTCTCACACTCACACCTACGGGCAATTTGAGAGTCAACAATTAACCTAATCTGCATGTCTTTGGATTGTGGGAGGAAGCCGGAGTACCTGGAGAGAACCCACGCTAGCATCAGCAACAGCACCACCATGCTGCCCTTGATTAATCATTTTGTCTATAAAAAATGTCTCTCCAGCTCTTCGATATCTTGTTTTATTCAACAAGCAGTCCAAAACCCAGAAACATTCAGTTTACTTGTATATATGACCAAGACACCTCATTACAATTTGAATCCGCAAATCTTTGCACACTTTTGCTTTTAAGAAAATACTAAAACAATTACTTGAATGTCAAACTATGCTTAATGGTTGCTGGTTTCAGCCTCTCAGATATGAGGCATTGCTGATTTTGTAAGTTTCATGTTTTACATAACTGTAAACAGACAACATGGACAAAATAAACAACATAAATCTGTCATGTTGGATTCTGGGAAATTGTTCTCTGAAAAAAATAACTGAGATTAAACAATATTGAAAGTAAGTTTAATTGGAAGCGCCAGTTAATATGTATTTGTATTCTAAAAAGCAGGACGAAATTCCTCCCACAACATAAACCAGTTATCTAATATGAGGGACAAGAAAATGTGTGACTGGCCCTTTAAGTGGGCTGACTCTTTTTGCAGCTGCTCACCATGTTAAAGTCTGGTCACATCTAGTAGCAGACAGACAGCTTTAGTGATGCACACTCTTGTGTGCGGTGTGCGACACGCACACACACACACACACACACACACACACACACAGTGGGTTAATTGTCTGTTAGGGGCTTGGCAGAGATCCCATGCTGCACAGCTGCACTGGGTCAATACACACACACATACACCCCTTCCTCCCCCCCTCCCCCACGCACCCCTAGCAAACTAGCTCTGGTCTGGTCATGCTGTTTGATGTTTAGCTCACAGGTCTTTCTTTGGTCAGCACTTCTCAATAACGCATCATAAATAAAGGAGTTGAGTCATTTTTATTCACGTACAGTATAATGAGTGTTTGCTCAGCTGTAGGAGGTAATCATCAGGTCTTTAATTATGACTGTTCGTGATGACTTATTCACTGTTTATTAGTTATGCCGTACCGTTCAATTTAAAATTATGCAAAGTCAAGCTGATTGATGGTTTTAACCATGCATGTGAGGTGAGTCAACAGATGTCAGTCTGTCCGTCGGTCCACTGCTTTGGTCCAGACTGAAATCGCTCAGCAGCTATTGGATGGACTGCCATGAAATTTAGAACTAACATTCATGTTTCCCAGAGGATGAATCTAAATGACTTTTCTTTTGATGATCCCCTGACTTTTCCTCTAGCACTACCATGAGGCTGACATTTGAGATTAACAGTGCAATGTCCTGATTACTACTGGATGGATTTCCATTCAGCTTTTATACACACATTCATGTTCCCCCTCTGGATGACTTGTAATAGCTTTGATGATTCCTTAACTGTAGTGTCATCATCATGTCAAAAAATGTTATTTGTCCTTCCAGTACTTTGGTTTACCAAATACCTGCATATCTGTTGACTCTCTGCTGCACCATGAGTTATCATCTATTATGTTTAGTTCCAACTTGCAAATTTTGCATGCTGTCAGGCTAAACTAAGTTGTGAACACGGTAAACATGCCTGCTAAACATCTGTCTCTGTGACCATGCTAGCACGCTGATGTTATCATTTGGCTAAAAATACAGCTGGCTGTGCTACCATGCCTGTAGACCCTTATATACACTGAAGTCCTGATATATTGTACGTGTGTCTATTTCTAGACCCCCTTCCCCACCTCTCCCTCTGCTTCCCACTGCACAGCAGTTGAACTTTGACCCAGATACCAGACTATGTGGTCCAGTCAGAGTTGTGTTGTGGTGTGTCAGACACACATGATTTCCCCTCCAGGGTCACATGTCCAGATGCAGGCCTGGCTCACTGACGCCGATGCTGTGGAAGTCAGATGCTTTGCTGCTCACTCAGAGACCTGCTGCCGCTGCATTCTGTCCATTTCCCCAAGAAGAACTGTTTGTCAGGCATTATTTATTTTCTCCTTTTTCAGTCACTGATACGTAAAAGGAAGACACTGTATGAAGGGGCAGTTCAGAGGATGCAGCTGTACAGAGTGCAGTAGCATTAAGGGGGAGTGCCTCTTTGCTGTAGTGATTTTTTGAAGTATCCGTTTATTATTTGGTGTATTCTTATTACTTAATCTACTAACACTGGTGCCGCTGCCTTGCTGAGGTTTTATTGAAGTATTTTTTATTTCAGACAGACACTCGGATTAAATGAAGGTTAGATAAATGCCTCAGATGAGGCAGACAGGATATTATGAATTCCACTCTCTGACTTATTGCTCTCACTCTTTCTGCAATGTTTCCCTTGTTTTAATTGAGGGGAAATTTCACAGCAAAGTGCTGCTGATGGTAAATCTTACAATTACAGTTTTAATATATGGTGGTGCATGGTCCTGGTTGGTGGATAACTGGCATAATGTAAACAAACAGACATTATATCGATATATGGCCAGACATACCTGATCATTTTCTCCTTTATCATAGTTAAAATCATTGTTCTCAAAAAAAGTGATTACAAGTTGGTTTATAAGTTAATTCTCTCCTCAGTATTGTTTTTTACATTACTCATTTGTTTGTTTAAGTGCCCCTTGAGTTGTAAGAGATGAGCATACATTAAGTTTGTTGTTATATCAATGATATGAAATGCAGGGGCAAGCCTTCTAGCCAGATGTTTAGCGCACTGAACAATGAAACATGAATAAACTCAACAAACAGAAGGCACAGAGAGAAGTAGTGCTTCATGGCAGCAATCCTACGAGTAATCAGAGAAAGAAATGTGAATAAACATTAGCTCAGTGTAATAATGATGGGGTCTGTTATGAAACACATTTTTAATCAGAGAGATGGATGACAGGAAGGGAGGAATGCAATCGTCTAGACTTCCCTCTTCCTCAGCACAGATCTCCAGATGGAGGATTAACAGTTCACTCGACGCATTGTTGTGCTGATGTGGACAGGTCTTTCTCTGTCTAACAAAGGCACACACACACAAGTTGTTGCAAGGCTGTGTCCACAGTATGTTTACATCTCGTCTCTTTTTGTGTCTCCTAGTCTGCTCACTGCTGCCCCCTGCCTGTAGTTATCTTAACTGCACTCTGGCCAAGTGACCAGAGAAAGCGCAGTTGAATTATGAATTCCTGGATTATTTGGTTGAATTTATATATCGTTTATTGTTAAATTGCCTTCAGAGCATTCATTGGAGTTGAGATTGAAATTGTTCTGACAAACTAGTATGTGAGCCACAGGTTACTGAGAGGTAAGCATCTGACTACCCAAAAATCCTGAAATCTAATGTCATTAAACAACACATGGCACGCTGATGACTACTAACCACATCAGTGTGTAATCGAATCCAAAGGAACAGGAGAGGAATCAGGTCTAATGGCGCTACAGTCAGACGTCTCAGGACAGAGTGCTGGTTTGCTGTTGTTTTTCACTGTTTCATTTTTGTTTGTTTTTTTGAAAGTAGGAATAGGAGTGATGTACATACATGACACCAGAATTTTACTTTTAAGCACCAACTTTATTAAAATTTTGCAAAAGAACCAAGCAAATGAAACAGCACTTCATCAACCTCTGTGCTTATTTTTTAATGAGAAAATAATCTGACTATAGAGATTTATTCTAATGTTGTAGAGACACTGAGTGGAGCAGTTTCACTGTATTTTTTTTAAAGCAATAACGACATTTTTCTCCTCACCAGCCAGCAGAGTCTGGAAAAATTGAGAGAGCTATTACACTGAAGGCTTTACAAGTTGAAGAACTGCATTTGAAGTCTGGAAAAGATTTTTGATGATATGGAAGTAAAAGAGTAAAAGTAAAACCCAGAAATTGTGTTTTTGCCCAACAGCAATCTGATATCAATCAGCCTTGTGCTATTAGTTCAATCAGAAGCTGTACAGCATTTTAACAATAAAGTTCAGATTGAATGAAGTAATAAGCAGGGTAAGGGTATGATGCCTAAGCTTTTATTTAGTGCCTTCAAACCAGCTGCGTGCTGTTCCCTGCAGCTAGCATTGTTAAGAAAAACTCACCAGAGCAGACACAGGCTGTTTATCTGAAATTATTACACAGCTTTGTTGAATACGTGTTTCTGATTGATCAATTACGGCATTCCATGGTCTTATTTTCGTAGGGCAGACACAGCTCTGATAGTGGAAGCAATAAAATCATTTTTAAATCAATATTTTATGTCAAATTATTGATTTCATTTGTACAAAGCCATGTAATAAGCAGGACAATGTACGAGCGGCAGTCATTATTGCAAAGTGAACTGTATCACCCTGTCGGAGGTCCACTTACGTTACCATTTAGTTTTCTGCTCACATTGTCAAGTATTGATTCTCAGCTTACAACCAACTGGTTGTAATGTGTTACTCAGAGGGCACTGCAAGTAGTAGTCAGATTAGGTAGAAATGTATGGTCTTAATCATAATTATTCATCAACTATTTTGAAAATCAATCTATCGTAATAAGTTATAAGTCATAACTTTTGAGACTAACACTTTTGAAGAAGTCATCTTGAACACAGGGAGACTTTGATGAAAAATGTACACACTTTTTAGAAGATAAATGAAGAAAATGATCAGTAGATTAATCTGGAATCTGAAATCTGGAGTGAATGAAAACAAATTCATCACTCGTTGACTGTAATCGATCATAACTGAGTCACAGTAGACACATGGAGGATAAAGTTTTGTTCCCCGACAGTATCACTACCAGATACATGTATGTCTGTACATAGATGAGGTAACGTCCTTTAACATGCAGACATGTCCAAGGATGTCGAACAGCGACTGGCAGAAGTTATCTACATGCCATGTTTCTCTCTATCATCTGGCTTTAATGAAATAACAAACCAGAGCTCCAGCATAAAAATGTGTTATCCTCCTTTCTTTCTGCTCCAGCCTCTTTCATCGATCCAGACAATCGATCTCAACCCCACGTACACACACACACACACAAAACGCACACGTTTTTACATTTCCAGCGCCGCTCATCTGTCTGTAGTAGTGACAGAATCGTCTCCGGAAAGTGCCCCATCACTCCTGGAGGGGTGACGGAGGAGTGTGTGTAGGACTGTGTGTGCACATGGTGTTTAGAAAGTGTGTGTGCTCAGGGTGAGTCTTGTAGGTGTGTTATCTGGTCTGCAGTATGTGCATGCTGCAAGGGTGTGTGAGTGGTTAACGACCCTCCCTGAAATAGCTTCCAATCTCATGCCGACATACAGAACAACACTTAACACACACACATAGAGCTCGTTTTGTGGTTTGGGATCTGCGTGTGTGTTTGTGTGTGTATACCTGTCACCTGTGAACAAACAACCAGAGCTTTTCTCCTCATTAGGTGTCTTCAGCACCTCTGCCAAGACGTACAGCTTCCCTGCAGAGAGCACACACTCACACACACACACACACTTCTGTTCACTCATATGTGCTCACACACAGTCATCAGACATCACACATGCTGACTGTGGAAAAGCAACTAAATACCTATCACCTACAACACACTTCCTGCTAAATTCATTCTGATCAGTCCAGTTGGTCCATTTTTCACCCTGAGCTCCCATTAAGAAGCTGTACCCCACAGACAAACTCACTGACCGCAGCACAGAGTAAAATGGATTTGTTTTTTGAAGCTGATATACAAGTGATTATTTTCCCCCCGTGGCTGCAGTTTGTCCTGCTTTATGTCCTCTCCGTTGTGCGTGAAGACAGGGAAATTGTCTGTATGTAGTCAGAGATTGAGAGATGTGATGAAGGCCATGTTTTTGTGGTTTGGAGCAAATGGTGGCAGAGGATCTGGTTTACTTTGTTCAGGCTAGTTGAAAATGCAGTTTAAAGTAAAAATATTGTTCTTTCCTAGAACTAGAACTACTGTGGCTTGTACCAAATGATGTTGTGTTTTTGATATGGTTATCCAGCATATTGGCATGTTTACATATCAGACTGATTTATGCCTATTTCAGGCTAATTTCTGTGATTTCATAGGCCTAAACATCTGTGTCTCATTTAAAGTGATGTAGCAGATAACAGGTACAGTGTATTGTCTGATCTGCGGTGGCCTACAGTCCTGCTAGATGGAGGCGGGCTAATTGAGGCCGTGCCGTGCTGCCTGTCTTGGATCCACCTCTCTCTTATTGGTTATCAGGTTAATGCACACACTTGGAGCACAAGTGTCTTGTCTTGAGGAAATTACCATAAAGATTGCAGCAACATTATGGCCGGCTGCCATTAGACACGTCTTTACAGTGCATTTGCAGTAAAGGATTTAAAGTTTGCGTGAACAGGGTTGTAAGTTTTCTCTACATATCAACGTCATCATTGAAACCAATACAAATTGATTCTGCTCTGTTGAACTGTTAACCTCATCCTATATTTGTGTACTACTCAGTAAGTAGAGCATAGCACCACCAGCAAACAGGCTGTTTGAGTCTAGGGTGAAGTGTTTCAGTGGTACTATCTATGCTAGACATATGCTTCCTATAGAAGCTCAGCTGATATGTTTTTTTCCAACGCAGCTCTGTTGTTGATCACACTCATGTTATGTTTGGCTTTCAATAATTGCAGTTAATTGCCTATATTCCTCATCCCAGATGGAAATCAGACACTGATTACAACAGCAGGGTGCTAGCTCCTCAGCAGTGGGAATCAGAAAGAGCACTTTAAGGTGTAGCTGCTAAAATCTTATGTGTTAGTTGATCTTCCATCTCCATGTCTCCTCTCTGCAGTGACAGAGTTCAACAATGGCTTGGAGGCCAGTTCAGACTCGGATGACGAGGACAAGCTACACATTGTGGAGGAGGACAGCCTGCATGAGGCCGAGGTCGCCAACGCTGATGGGACCACGCTGCAGGGGAGCCATAACGCTGCCACAACAGTATTACCCCACAATGGCTCCTTAAACGGAGGTGAGATGCCATCATAGAAACAAAAAAAATTGTTTGTTAATTAGAAACATTGTGGAGGTATAAATTCCAGGCGTAATCCATGCAAACTTTTTGTAAAAGCAAATGTAGGTCAGCCATTCCCTGGGTTTGATCCTCGTTATCGCCGTTAATCCGGGGAAGGTTTGCCGAGCATGTTGGCTCTTTCCCAGCAGTGCCCTCTTTCACATTCACACAGTAACACACCTTCTCAGCAGGGATCTGCCCAGCGCGCCCACAGGTTTACACAAGCCGTCTCCACACAGCTCAGCTGCAGCGCTTTGGAGATGAGTTAAACTTTTACCCAGCTGCCCCACCCAGCTGAGTATTATTCATTTTAATTGCACAGATTTTAATCAATAATTTCAAGACTACAATCAGACTAGATAGTGATAGCCAACAGTTCATCTATCTAGTGTGATGTGTAGTAATCATAACTGCTGTAAATAAAGCTTAAAAGATACATTAATAATGGAGTTATTATCAAGCTCAGTGTATGGCACTACTATCATCTTTATGTGGACTGGCGTTGGCTCTTCTGTTTGAGTAGATACATTAGAACAGGTGGTGAGATTATTCATGCAACTGTTGTCAAGTGGAACCAAATCAGGACAGAAGCAGACTTATGCTTACTGTGGTGGTTGCACATTATTGTGTAACAGAGTCACACTAACTAAAGCACGCACATATAAATATATACGTATATATATGCACAGGACAGTTTTTTATGTTGTCTCTTAATTGAATAAAGAGATGTCAACACATGGCAAGGAAAAAACACAAAAATGAAGCATTTTGCTGTCGGCTGAACACGATCGCAAGTCAGTGTGGTGAGATCAGAGAACTAAAGAGCGATCACAAGGCACAGAAAACGAGCGTGAGGACATTTGAAAGAGGGAAAATGTGAGGTATGCAGATACAGAAACAGAATGAGACAGAAGAAGGGAACGTAATGCAGCATGTCTTACAAATAGACAAGCTTCAATAATGTGTAATCTTCCCAGTCACGCAGAGCTTCTTCCTGTATAATCTCCAGCTCTCACATCCTCACTAACAAACCTGTGTAAATCCCATACATTCCCTAACAGGCAAACACATCTTCCATTTATAGCACTCTGCCTCATGCCAATTTTACGGGCAGATCACACACCAAATCCCTGATATAACAGCCCCATTCACATAAGCCATATAATAAGTGCTTGTTAGAATTATATTTAATGCTGCTGCATTGTCCGAGCTTTGTGAACACGATGCAACTTTTACACCCATGACAAATGGGATAATAAAGATTTACAAACAGAACAATTTACTGCTCTGTTTTACACCGCATGTGGCACAATGCAAATACTAGAGATGGATGGATCAGAGTGAAACTGTAATCCAGTCAAGTAAAGTGAAGCCATTAGAATGTACAGAAAAGACAATTATGTTAGCATCAACATCAATATTGACATGATTTTACAGTAACAGACACACTTGTGGTGATTTTAGACTGTGCCAGATGAAGGTTGACAGTCATGAGAGAAAAGTGTTTTTGATCGGCAATCCAAAAAAGTGGCCACTAATCGTCCAAAGGTCAATTTAGATTTTTGCTGACTTATGGAAATTAAGGACCAAAGTGTCAAAATGTGGCTGCTGCCATGACCCACATTTCCAAACCAACCAATCGGAATACAGAATGAAATGAGTACACTGGCTGACGAAGCTGCAGGTTTTTTCCCCTGTTTACGGCTTAGTGGTAGGATTGACCAGGTATTCTTAGATAGAGGTTGTACCGTCTGACATGGATTGCAGCCAAGATTTTTATTTGATCCATCTTGCAGTGTTGCATGCAAAGAACCTGCAATATCTCTGTTTCCACACAATATATCTGTTTCCACACAGTGCACAGGTGTATATTCTTTACTTTATTTATCTGTGTACATCTACCTGCTCTCTCTTTGATCAGATTAGTTCAGTCCTCCTCTCAGCCTTGGGGAACGCCTCTCTGTTCGCACAGCCAGATGTTCTGCTCTCTCTCTCCGTCTCTCTCCCTCTCTCCAACGCTACATCCTAAAGGCTAATCTAGAACTAGAAATGTACAACACACACACACGCATTCTCTCCTCCCTCTGAATTGAATCTCCCCCTCTCCATCTCTCTGTGATAAAACACAGCAGTGAGCTTCATCATCATTACTTGTCATCTCTGCCCTCAGACTGGTGTCAAACTACGTCTTTGTACAGAATGAATGACTCAGTTTTTTTCCAAAACAGTGCCTGCCTAGCCATCAGATTGCCAAGTCTGAGGAAATATGACGTTACCCTAAAAGCTATTAAAAATGTATCATATGAAACAGTAACACTACAATTTTTCTGCCCTATGTTCAGTAATGTTCCCTTTATAGTCTAACAAGAGAAATAGATTCACACGTTCCTGCATGGCATTTTTTGCACCCTGCATTTTTAGGGCCTTAATGGTGTTTTTTCATGTTGCCAGCCTTAACTAATGACCTGTTTGGCGGCCATCTTGAATTGTTGTCCATGTGATTGATGGAATAACGCAGATCATCTTTTTTCCTGAACCAGACAACTTACAAAGACAAATGAACCCACTTTTTCCTGTACTTTTGACACCAGGAGTCAAACAGCCAGTACAACCACTCTTTATTGGTGAAACACAGGCAAATGATACATTTAAGGCATATAACAATATCACCTTTTTATATTATTTATTATTTTTCATATTAGTTTCCTGCAATAGCCAAATAGAACTAGTTTATTCTCTTATATCAATTGCAACGTCATCAAATGGATGGTAGTCACTTCAACTGATCCCAACTACCTAATTTAAAGCAAAAGTAATAAAAAAACACATTATTTTTAATCATTATCGTCTTCCCCTTCATCATAGTCATCACTGCAGAATTGGAGAATGATGGAGGATAAACAAATACCTACTATGACCTTTTTTTGAAATGTAAATCTTGAATATGGCTGCAGCTAACAGTTTTCAAAGAAAGAATAACCTGCTATTCTGCCGATTATTTTCTCAATTTACTGATTAAACTGATAAATCGGTCTGTAAAATTTCAGAAGATATTGAAAAATGCCCATCACAATGCCCTAAAGTCAGAAGTGAATGTCTTGTTTAGCTCAACCAACAGTCTGAAATCCAAACATATTCAGTCTGCGATCACATAAAACAAAGAAAACCAAGTATCAAATGATAAACTAATAATTTAATAACATTGATGACTAAGATGTTAGAGAAATAAGGTTTTAATGAGTTCCCTCATTAGCACTTCTGGGATTATGTCTGTCTGTGGGGGGCTGAGTCAGCTAAGCTGCTTCGTGTTTTTCTGTGCAGACGTGTTTTATTTGCACTGCATGTCCACTTATAGATTAACGCAGAATGGGCATAATCATGCATCATGTTGCTCATCAGCCCCGGTGTCCCTCCTGACAGAAATAGACTTTCTGGAAGCTTTTCTTGCCTTTCGTTGCATTCCCAGACAGCTTGAGAAAGCTCTTTAAAACTCTTGAACTTAAACCCCTGGATAACCTATAATAGGAAAGTTTGCAGGATGAGTACTTTCCCATACAAGTACAGTTTCAAAAACATGACACACCTTAGCATACAAACCAAAACAACAAAAGTAGAACAAGATTTAATAAGCAGAGGCAGAACCACGTCTGCATTCAACAGCAGAGATTGATTGGCTTGTGTTTACTCCGCTCCTCAATGCCCTTTTAATCCTCGATTCCTCACAAACAGCTCAGCCTATGCAAGCATCTGCCTTCATCTCAACAGCAGTCAGTTACAGCCAAGCAGGAAATACTAAAACCGTGGAGACGGCGAGAATGTGACACTCAGAGATATTGCTCTCGAGGCTTGTTTCATTGTTTCTGAATAAGGCCTTACATGGTGTGAGCAGTGCTCATGAGCGCTGCTCGCTCTCTTTCACTTTGTTTCCCTCCCTCACTCAGCTCTCTCCTTTCTCCTCTGTGTACCCGCCATTTTTCTACCGTCACTGATTCCTTTTCATCTCTTTGTACTCCTCTACCCAGCTTGCCTCTTGCCTTCTTTGCCTTTGTTTCCTGTATTTTCCTCTTCTTCTCATTTCTTCTTCTCCTCAGAATCCAACTACAGATATTATATGAAAGCCTCTCCGCTGTCTTTGAAGTGATGGGATATTATCAGCCAATAATTATCCACAGAAGGTTTGCTGGGTTTGTTGTTGTTGTTGTTCAGTAAACCATGAAATTAGCATCACTTCACTTTTTTGGACAAACTAACATCTAACTTTTTATGCCTCGCCCTCACATTGCAGGTAGGACAGTGCATAATGAGATAAGATGTGGTTGTTAGAGCCTCTATATTAGGAGACTATAGTCGAAAAGTAACATGAAATTACAGTACAGAAGTTACCATTTCTTTGAGGTTATGTGAGAAATAGTGTCACCATTACAGTGATACATTACATGGTAAGTACCAAAACTTTAAAACATTACTCAGTAGTTACTGCTCTTCTGCTATCTCGATTAGTTTATTTTATTATGCAACGCTGGTGTTTTAGAGGGTCAGTTTGGATCCAACACATTATCTGTGAAACATACAGTAACATAAGCAAACTAACCGATCAAGGCAGCAGATGAGCAGCTGCTCCCATGTTCTGCAAGGTAAAATGACGTTTTTGTCAATGGAGTCTGGTGGGTTTGAATAGCTTGATACATCTGAATCTGCTTAATTGCTGTAGGGATCTTGTCTGTTAGGCTCATATTCTTGTTCAAAATGTCTCACAACATGTCAGTGGCAAAAACAAACACTTTAAGTGGATGAACTTGATCAGGTGCAGTTGCCCTGAAGGATGATATTACAGCCATTGACTCATTCACGGCCTGTGTTCACCTGCCTAAGACATGAGCTACTGGACCTATACCAAAAGGTTTTACACAGACCAGTCATTTTGTCATTTATTGTGATGTGTTTGTAAAACAAATGAATATACCGGCTATTGGGATTTTTAAAGCTTCATACATTGACTGATACAAGATTTGGCCTCAGATATCCAGTATCAGACAGGCTCTTTCCTTTTTTTGACCACTTTGTAAACCCTCCAGATAATTTCTGTCCAAATAACTGTATTATAATCAAGTGTTAGATCTGAGGTCTGGCTTAATAACTGGCACTGCAAAATCAGCATAATCCAGCTAACTAACATATATGCAGATGAATACAGTATGTAAACAGATTCATCAGGATGAAACACTGGTGCTCAGTAGATGTTTGTTCAGATATGAGAAAATTACTTGGAAGAGTTATGACCACCAACGACAAACTAATTATTTAATTATTGTATTAGCTGTGTGCCACCATGAGTGTTTTTTTATTGTCTGGATGCTGTTTTTCAACCTTTGACCTTTACTATCCGGTGCGTCATTGTCATAATGTATGTGTAGGTTAGTAAACTTGTATATGTACTTTGTCCCCATTTTAGTTATAGTCCACAGTACACAAAAGCAGTTTAACACTTGTCAACAAAGTGTGATTAATGATGGCATTACAGACTAAGACAGTATTATCTGGATTTGGAAATTCAGAGAATCTGATCAGTAATTGAGCCCCTCCACAGAAGTGTACCATAACATATTTGACTTGAGTCATGCAATCGTGGCATTACCTGCTGCTTTTCAGCTGCACCTGCAGTAGAAACCAGCCCGTTCACTCCTTTAGAAAAACATTAACAAACCAGGAAGGAGTAACGTCTCTAGTGTGTGTGAGAGCTCCGACGGTGTTGGAGGAAAGTCATGGAAAAGTCATGAAATGTTGCAGCGCTGTAGAGCCACGTAGGGAACCCTTCAAAGGCTTTGCGTGATATTTTTGGATCGTCTGACTTTCACTCCTTTCGTTCCTCCCCGTCTGAAGCAAGAGGAGAAGGCAGGGAGAGCAGCTGGTGTTGAATTGGTCCTCTGGTGAGAGATTAGTGTCTGCTACTCCCCCTGCAGCCTGGGCCGCACTGCAGCTCCAATCCATCCTGCCTTATAAATTCACCACGGACTCACAGTGACAGGTTCTGGCAAGGTATACAAGTGCAGTGCTCTGTGTGCGTGCAAATGTGTGCTATTGAGTGTGTGTGTGTGTACCACATGATTTCCTGTTTTCATTCCACTCTGATATCCAGAGATCCACATGTGTGTGTTGTGGAGTCCTGGTTGTCATTACTGCGTGGCTTTTTGTGAGGCATTAAGTGTAATTGTAGAGTGTGGTGGGAAAATATGCAGAGAGGTGTATCGGCGAGGGGGGAGGAGGGGGAGGGGGAGGAGGGATGGAGGGAAATGAAGCAAGCAAGCAAAAAAAGCGAGGTGAGGGGCAGAGACAAAGAAAGGCAAAGGAGGGAGTTTAAAGAAAAAATAAAGCTGCGGAGACAAATGGAGGCAGACGTTACAAGAGAAAGTGGAGAGAAGAGAGGAAAGTGCATGGTGAGTTGTGAGAGTAATGGCGGAGTGGGGAGGAAGACGTGGAACAAAAGGGTGAAAGAGTGATGGCAGGAAGGAGTAGAACAGAGGAAGGTATAGAGAAGGTGGGGAGGTTATGGAACAAGTGAGACTTCATCCATACCAAAGTATAAAGTAACTGACAAATCTCTTCATCAGCCTATTAATTGATTAATCTGTTCTCTTATTATAGTCCCTCTTACTCAATCAACAGAAAATTAATATGAAACTATTTTATGATGGTTTAATCGTGTTAGTAATTTTTCAAGCAAAAAAGCGAAACATTTTGAAGTTCCAGCTTCTCAGTAGGATTTGCAGCTTTTCTTTATTTTTGCGAGATTATGAACTGAATATCTTGGGGTTTCTATGGTGTTCGCCAAACAAAAACAGCAATGTGGGCTTCAGGAAAATATTTCTTGAAACGTTTATAGACCAAGTGATTCATTGATAATGAAAATAATTGTTAGTTGCAGACCTAAACATGTATAAACAATAAGATCGGATGAGTTGCTGTGTACAATCTCAGCTGGTTAAACACCTCTGTTCTGCTGCACAGAAAAATCATTGTTTTCTGATCCGACAAAATGGGCATAGAGAGTAAATGCTGGTTAATGACAACCCTTCTAGCGTGTGAGCGTTAGTCGACTGTCAGTTAAGGGGACGACTTTCTGTCAAAATATCTCTTAAAGGGTCAAAAATGTTGGCTCAGTGTGGAGGCCAAAACAGAGAGAAAAAGATCAGTTTTTAAATTAAGCTAGCTTTCAGCGCGTCCACACAGGAGACCTCCATTTAAAACAATCCATCCGTGCACACAGGCCATGTCACGGCTGTTTCACATAGCGATATGCACATAAACATATTTTTACACTTTTGTTAAAGTGATCGTGGGTTGGACTGTGGGCCCTGCTAAAAACACAGGAAGGAAAAGTAAGGTAGGGGAGAGAAAGGAAGAGGGACTAAGAGAAAGAGGAATGTGTGAAGAGAGAAATAAGCATGAAAAGTAGATGTGTGTGTCTCTGAGGGGGAAAGAGAGATTTGGAAAGCTTTTGGATGAGGTCATGGGAAGCAAAGATCTGTGTGTTTAAAATGAGGCTTAACAGGGCCCGGCCTGGTCCCGCCTCCTCTTTATGAAGAAACACACGCACACACACACACACACAGCTGCACCTGCACCTGTCCATGACGAGGCTCAGCAGGAAGGGGCGTGGCCTTTGGCTCTGGTTCTGCCTGCATTTAAAGTGCTTGATCTCTATGGCAACTCTGGTCGCAGTTTCACGGCTTGTTCTTATCAATGTTTTTACGCACAGAAAGTGAGGTAACGTCTCTGCCACAGATACTTTACTACTGTTGTTATGAAGATGACTATGTAACAACAATCAAGACTTCAAATTCATGGCAGACAGCCTGCATAACTTGAGCTGTGGGGTTTGAAAGAGGTGGGCATTTGATAGACGAAGGGGTATCTAATGAACGATACCATCCAGTTGCATATGGGGGATATTTAGGATCCAGTGTTTTTGCAGCTTGACCTGTCAAGAAATCTCAGTCCTGCTGCTTACATTGTGATATTTCTCTTTTAATCTCTCTCTGGTGAGTGCCCCAACTACTAATTCTCTCTAGTACCCCTTTAATATGGGCATTAACCCTTTAGACCATTCTCCCCACTGTTGCTTAAACCTGAAAGTTGATATCAGAGCGATCAACTTTCAGTAAAAGTGCAGTTACATGAACAGCTATCCAGCCCAACTGTAACCCTGGAAGAATTAAAGGATTAACTTATCAAAATAACTTAGTTATATTAAGCATAATTTATTTTTGGCTACTTTGACCTTTGCTTGCCATTGGTTGCTGATATCAATGACTGAAAGCTAGTGATTGTAAATCTTGATATAGTCAGTTGAACATGATTGTGCAAAAGGTAAATGTAATAAAATCCTGCCCCCCCTTTTCTGCTCTATAGACATCAACATATCACTGTCATGCCATTGCATATAATAACAGCAAATTCCAGCATGGATGCAAACTTGTTTACATCTTATTGCATGCAGAATCTGTTGGAAGAGCTCAGACATTTAGCTTGTGGTGGGCGATAACACTTTTATATGTCATTGTGAGCTCACGCATTACTGTCTGTGAGTCTCCTACCAGAGTTTGATTTGAAAAGAGAAGTATGTTTGGTTTAATAAGAGCACACACTGTCAGTTTCATACCACTGTTACATCCCCGGGTCACTTTGCCATATTAGAATAGAGTCCAGCCAGCTAATTATTCCTCATAAGGCTCATTGTGGTTACAGGGAAACACACACACAGTCTCTTTTTAACGGCAAACCAGCTGTTCCAAGTGAACTCAGACATCAACAGACTTTATCTGATACCGCGTCAGCAGCTGAGCAGTCCTGATGAACTGGATGTAGCCGTGTACAAGTTCTGAATGAAAGATTGGTTTATTTATGAAATGCTATTTGCAAAAGAAAACACTGGTGTAGGCTCACAGTGGGTTTTTTTTTTTAGCAAATATTGTCCCACTGGTCATGGTTTTCTGCTCATTACAGCCATTTAAAGAGCTGCTATTTTGGTGTTTTGTTCCTTTAACCATAGCCTACTAAGTGCACTTGAAGAAAGTGAAAGGAACATCCTATAAAACTACTCAAATAAATCAGCTTGTGACTCTTCTAGACCCCATTTCTGCACAAAAACACGCAGCAAAATCACAGCTTCGTCCACTTTTCATCAAGGTCTTGTGACTATGTGCCCTTTAGTTCTTTCTCATAGTTGTGAAGGGTTTCAAATGTTAGAGTAAAAGAGAAAATCCCCAAATTTGGGGATTTGACCAAATTTGACCAGTCTTTTTGTTCTCATCCATATTTCCTTACAGCTCATTGTTGATGGTATGAAACTGAACTCTGTACTTTCCAAACATCAAAAGTAGAGCAGGTGGAATTTTTCAGATTATGGTGAGCTGCTAGGATTATTAATCAAATCAGGTAGTTAACCTTAAAAATAACCAAATGTTTTTCTCAATCATTTTGGAAACTTGAACTGTCCAAGCTTTGAGTTTACAAATATAAAATTGCAGACCTTGCAGAAACCTGAGATCGAGGCCCATGCTTCTCACAGGGATATATTAAGAAGCATTTTGCTGCCCTCTAGTGGTGCTTTTGCAGTGCACATGCAGCTGGTGATTCAGTCTTTGGATGTGAGGAGAGAGATTCTTTAGGGGGTGAAGAAACAGCATCATGTCTGTATCCCATGAAAAGGGAGGCAATTAAACCATGTTTGGAAAATCAGTCAATCCAGCAGTATTCTAAGTTTATTCACTTGGTGCACACATTGGTGGAGGTTTGTAACATCTAAGCCAAGAAATAAGTGATCCACATTATCAGTAGGATGGATACTTGTTGTCTCGGGGGATAAACCTGTGCTTTCTCTTCAGGGACAGATTTAACCCGTCATCCTGCTGCCCCGTAAACATCACCTCTGCAGCAGCTAAACTCATCCTGAACTTTGTTTATGTTTGTGTGTTTTTAGTGAAGGAGGAGTGTGTGTCAGAGGAGGAAGAGGAGGTGGTGAACGATACTCTAGTGGAGGAGATTCTCCAGCAGGGAGACACAGCCATCATCTATCCTGAAGCTCCTGAGGATGAGCAGAGTCCAGCAGAGACCGGAGGCGCTGATGAAAACGGTAACATTTACACACTGCTGCTTACTTATTTCAGCATCTGTGCCTAAAAAGTCATCAACACATCATCACTCATGTAAACCTAAACTATATTTTATGTCATCGTATTTCTTTGTTGTCTCCGTAGCCTGCAATTGCATTTAAGTAAAAAAAAAAGAAAAAAGTATTCTTATATACATTTATGGTAATTTAGATGTGATGATAAAGGTTTCCAATTGGCCCGAAATGTCATAATTAAATGATTACTATTGAATAATAAGTTAGAATTTTCTGTTTTAAACTTTCACAGTGATGTTAAATCCAACGATATTTCTCCCTGTTCATTTGAGGACTAAGTGAAGGAAAGACTTCAGCTTGTAGTTTGCTTTGGTTAATTCTGAGTCACTGACAGACATATACAGAGACATGTGAACCAATACGGAGTCCAAGGTTGGATGATAGCAGCAACTCAAACTACACTCTAAATAATACCCTAATACTCTTTCAATCACTATTCACAAAACTTATATGTCATTATATGGGACAGTCAAGGAAACTCTGAGATACAGTAAGACATTGCACTGCTACACATTCAGCTTCAAAGTACAGCCTATGTAAAGTCCAGATGCTCCACTTGAGTATCATATGCTCAGTTAGTAGCGGTTGAAGTCAAGGCTAATACTGAGGCAACTCAGGTCAAAGGACATTCGGACTGAACAGGCTCCCCTGGAGACAGACAGCTGGCCAATCACAGCGTGAAGTGGTGTGGCTGTCAGATCATGTGTTTCAGAAAGTAATGGTTGGACAGACCCGGATCTAATCAGATGTTAGATGGTCAAATGGCTTCTGAAATCTCCTTCCCCCAAAACGTTCTGACAAGCACCTCTGATGACGGCAGGTTAATTCAGACGAAGGATGACAGGGAGAGGTACAAACATGGAGGGTGGTGCTTAAATTCTGTTGTCTCCATCGCAGGAACACCAGATTCCTTCTCCCAGTTGCACACTTGCCCCTACTGCTCACGGGGCTACAAGCGCAATGCCTCGCTGAAGGAGCACATCAAGTATCGCCACGAGACCAGCGAGGACAACTACAGCTGCTCACACTGCAGCTACACCTTCACCTACCGCTCGCAGCTGGAGAGGCACATGAGCCACCACAGGGGCACCAGGGAGCAGGTAACATCAGAGCCGTCAAACTGTGGGCTGCTGTAGAATGTCTCAAATTCCTCCTGATAAAGCAGTGACCATGACCTGTTGTGGGAACTTGTGGAACCTTAAGAGTCTCTGTCATGGACTGAGCTGGTAGACAAGAGAAAGGCACACAGGAGTTTTGATAAAGATTCTTTTTTATTCATTAAACCCAAAAAAATGTTGTAAATTTCAGTTTCCTGACAAATTTACTTGATCAGTCATACATTTATTATCAATTTATCATCAACATGCAGCTTTTCAATCTGCAAATCTAGCCACAAAGCTCTGCACAGATAATCAGTACTCCATTTTAAACATTTGAGTAAGTAAAACTGGAGAATATTTAAATCTTTACTGTGTTTTTTATAAAGGTCAAAGCTTTTAGTCAGTTAGATACTTCACCCCCATGAATACTAAACACCTCATGCTAACAATAGAAAAATGAAAGCCTTTTGTTTCTGTTATATGGAAGCATATGCTGCAGTTTCTCATCAACGTCTTCACTGTGTTTTATTTTTCTCCCTGTCTCAGCGTCACGTTTCCCAGTCGACAGCAGGATCAGGAGGAACAGGTGGAACCCGCAAGTTCAAGTGTACTGAATGTTCCAAGGCCTTCAAGTATAAGCACCACCTGAAGGAGCACCTGCGCATTCACAGCGGTGAGCTGTTGCCACGGCAACCATCACTCTCGGCCATTCACTTTCACTCACTCACACACACACACACACACACACACACACACACACACACACACAGTCAGTCCACAGCCTGACCAGGTCTCACGTCTTCTAGCAAAGCCGAAACAAAGTTCTTAAGAGATAAATGTCTAAACACAAGCATCAGTGCAAAGTCATTACCTTAATACAGTGCAGTCTAAAATAAGGGAAAAACAACTAAATCACAAACTATCTGATAAAAGATTAAGTAAACAAGATAGCGAATATGAGTGGACATTTCTTCAATTTGTAATTTTTCTGTGTTCTCTTAGGTGAGAAACCGTATGAATGCTCAAACTGCAAGAAGCGATTCTCCCACTCAGGCTCCTACAGCTCCCACATCAGCAGTAAGAAGTGTGTGGGTGCAGCACCCCCGAATGGTGTCCCTCGAACGTCGATCAAATCTCCCCCACCCACCACGCAGACCACACCGGTCGTTATCGCTCCAGCCCGTGTTATTCTTAAAGAGAAGACTGAAAGTAAACCCCTCCAGGAGCAGCTCCCTGTCACCCAGATCAAATCTGAACCTGTGGAATACGAGTGCAAGCCTGTGACGGCGACATCGACAACTTCAGCTGGTACCAACGGAGTGGTGAATGGAGGGACGGCACAGCCAGCTGTGGTTCCAGCTCCAGCCCTGCCTCAGGGCGTGGCTATGGTTGTACCAACAGTCGGCCTGATGTCCCCCATTAGCATCAATCTGAATGACTTGCAGAATGTGCTCAAGGTGGCAATGGACGGAAACGTGCTCAGGCAGGTGCTGGGTACAGCTAATGGGGTGGTGACGCAGGGGAAGCAGGGAATTGTAGTGCAGCAGCCTCAGCAGCAGATCATCAGCCTGCCGGCCTTTGTGGATCACGACGGCACCACAAAGATCATCATCAACTACAGTATTGGCCCTGCAGCAGCCACCACTGCCACTACCCAGCCTGCACCGCTTGTTGCCAAAAACAATCCTCCTCCCCCTCCCACTATCACCACTGCTGCAGCCCCCACCCCCACCAAAACAGATAAATCCCCAGCTCCAGAGGTGGCAGATCTGTCCATTGTAAAGAAAGAGCCAGAGTTAGTGCCCATTGTGGACAAAGAGGCTGTCACACAGACAGATGTGAAAACTGTTAAGACTTTAGACACACAAACAGCTCAGATGCCAAAAGTCAACAGCACCAGTACATGTTTACTATGCGACGACTGTCCTGACAACCTGGAGGCGTTACACCTCCTCCAGCACCGCAAAGCAGCCAATGGGGAGGCGGTCGACTCCGCTGCTTTGGACCCCTCGTTTGCTGCCCTGCTGAGCGAGGCAGGGGTGACACTGGAGGAGCCACCTGTGGACGACCTCCTGTCACTCCTTAAGACCTACTTCGCCTCCAATGCCAACCCCAGCGAGTCGGACCTGACGAAGATTTCAGAGTCCGTCAGTATTCCCGTGGATGTAGTCAGAAAGTGGTTTGCCAAGATGAACTCCGGGAAAAATGTTGGCAGATACCGCAGTAACGCTACAGTGGTTTCCAAAAAGACTGAAATCACAAATTCCAGCTCCGAGGACGCCTCAAATCAGAACGGAGAGGCAGAGGGAGACGGCACCCAAGAAACATCCAACAAAGCCTCATCAGAATCTGGCAGCGCCTCTCCGTCAGACTCTTCACCACTAAGCCTCAACACCAGGGACCTTGTCATCATTAAAAAGGAGCCGGAGGACCCAGAGGCCCCGGACTCCCAGGCAGAGCCACTTGACCTTTCCCTTCCTAAACATCTTGCAGCGGCATTGGAAACAAAAATGGCCGCGCCTCCAGCCAAGCAGCAGGAACAGCCCCTGAACCTGACCTGCCTGAGGAAGGAGCAGCTGGAAGGTCGCACCATCTACGTCACCACGCCTCAGACCGGAAGACCTGTTAACATCGTCACTGCTGCACAGCTTCCCACGCTAGTGGCCATCGCTGGCCAGGGCGCGGTGGGCTGTCTCAGTGCCATAAACGCCACGACGAAGCGCACCATTCTCATCCCCCAACTCACTTACACCTACGCCACTGCAGCTGGCAATGCCACTGGAGCAAAGACTGTCGTACTGAATGGCCATAAGGTTGGTAGGGTTAGACATTTTGTCTTCCAAACAAAATTTCCTTCTGTGGGCTTCACACAATTTGACTTGTGTATGCTTCAAACTTTAAACCCCCAAAGGGATTCTTGTCACGATACAATGTCTCTGAAATGGTTTGCAGTCCTCTTCTACCTGACTGTATTCATTTTGATAATACGCCAGAGGACTATCATTTACAGTTGAAAGCTTTCTAGCTTGCGTTTCTGTCAAACTATTACATTTATACTGAAATACAATACTAACAATAATAATATTATATATGAATATAATACCTTAATCTACAATTTAATACATTTAAGTATGCAATTGAAAAAGTCAGGAATCAAGAAATGATGCGATGGCTACTGAGATCTGCTCAGCAACAGTGCTGCACACTGGCTACTTAAGGTGATATCAGGTGCAGTTGTATTGGAGTAGTTATACAAGTATAAGTGCATGAGCACAGTATTAGTAGCCACCGTTTTAAACACTATATTAAAGGTGGAGTTCTGCCGAGTAAGTCACACTTTCAGACTTGAAAACTTCAACACAGAGCAGCTCCACTGCAGCACCTCACGTATCATTTTCAAGGAGGACTCAAAGGCTACTCACGGGTCTGACGAGCAGTCAAGCCGATCACTGAGCTAATTTCCCTCCTTTTTTAGGTTACTGCCGCCACCTGATACACGACATTAAATGAGTTGAACACTGATAAATGTCATTGTCTTCCACCTGCAGCAGGAGAAGAGGCTGGACAGCGGCTCAGACGGCGTTTCCACAGTGGAGGAGCAGAATGACTCGGATCCGGCGGCGCTGATGAAGAAGCGACGGCTGGAAAACGGCGTCTACCCCTGTGATCTTTGCTCCAAAGTCTTCCAGAAGGGCAGCTCCCTGCTCAGGCACAAATATGAACACACAGGTATGCCGTTAAACTAAAAGCTGGCTCAGACACAGGAATACATTTTCTCAATTGACTTTATGTGCTGAATTAACACTAACACACTAATTTGTTTGTTTCATTACATTAAACTGATTGAAATGATCTCAACTAAGTCTAGTTTATTTTATTGAGTTGCCTTAAGGTAGTTCAAGGCCATGACTTTACACATGACATCATCTCTCATTAAATGTGTTACACTCCGCAATTGTAACTTTTACTGGACAGCTGGCCTGTAAATGCACCAGCTCAGAAAGAGTTGACATCAGTATTCGTCAAGAAGATGAGACTCCTGAGATAAATTAAGTGGATATTTTCCCCCGAAGCTTCAGCTAGGATCTGGAACGTGGTTTTATTAAAGTGTGTTAGCAGTTAGATGTTCACTGCACTACTGTGCACACGTGTGTGGTGGTTCGGCCACGACGTCATCCACCTAAACACAAAATCACACCAGCTGTATTACATGCATACATTAAACATCGGTTTTTTCTCACTCACTTGTGTACATCTACTCTTAACTTTACACAGCTAAAGATAAAGAATGGTGCTGAGAGAGAGTAACTGGTATTAGTTCACATCACATCTTTGACAGGTGACTCCCAACCCCTATTGGCTTGTGAACCCTTAAAACATCTGACCACCCCATCACCTGTTGCATGTGTTTACCAATAATTTTAGAGGCCTAAACAGGTGAAATGCTGCTATTTTTTTTTTATTAAATCAATGAATTTGTCGGTTATATTCTCCTTGGAAATGTCAGAAAATTGTGCAAAATGCTCATCACAACTTCCCAAAGTCCAAGATCATTACTGTGTATTGCACTCTATATTTTGTACAAGCAGCAGACCAAAAGCTGAAATTATTCATCATTTAGAAGCCAGAACAAGGCAAGGTTAAAACTTTTTCAGTGATTATTAAGAATAGTCACAAGTTACTTTTCTGTTTATCAACTCTCCGTCAGATTGTAGTGAGAGAAAAGTATAACTGTTTCGGGAGTTATTTTGCAGAGACTGGTTGTATGAATCCCTGTCTGACTGTCTCTTTAATTGTCTGCAGGAAAACGTCCCCACGAGTGCAACGTCTGCAAGAAAGCCTTCAAACACAAACACCACCTGATCGAACACTCAAGGCTGCACTCCGGCGAGAAACCCTACCAGTGTGATAAGTGCGGGAAGCGCTTCTCACACTCTGGCTCGTATTCTCAGCACATGAACCACCGCTACTCCTACTGCAAGAAGGACGGGCCAAACTCTGGCTCTGGTTCAGGGCCACGCAGGGCCCCGCTGGAGCTCGGCAGCCCTGGCACCGGCCCACAGTCGGACAGTCGGACCACGACCCCGCCCTCCCAACTGGACTCAGATGAGAGGGAGAGCGAGGAGGAGGAGGAGGATGAAGACGATGAGGCCATGTGCATGGACGACATCCGGGTCGTGCAGGTGGACGACGGCGAGTGCGAGATATACGAGGGTAACTTTGACGACGATGACGACGAGGATGGAGAGGAGATGGCGGAGGAAGAGACAAGAGAGGAAGAGGAAGGAAGAGAGGGGGAGGATGAGGAGCTGGTTTGTGACGTGGTTGAGATCGAGCTGGGGGACGATCACATGGAGGACGAGCAGATGGAGCAAACAACTGAAGAAAAGGAGGAAGTGGCAAGTGCGGACACAGAGGAAATGGCAGACTGTGAAGCAAATACGGACAAAAGCATCAGGGAGGGGTCAGACAGTGCCGAACCCACAGAGGAAGCGGTGACAAACGCCAAATAAAAAGGAAGGAAAGCCTCCCCGGGACAGTTCCAGTTTGTCCCTCATTGAAGTCCAGTTTAATTAAGACAAAACCGCAGAAAAGTCAAGAAAGAAAGTCACGGCGGTTGCCTGATCTTAACGGTCCACTACTGTGTACAAAAACCCAGGTGTGCCTGAACTTGAAAAAAGAAAAAAACAAAAACAAAACAGTGACTTTTTTCTTGTGGAAATGAAATCAGTGTTAAAAATTGTTTATAGAAGTACAGATTTTAAAGCAGAACTCACCCATCAACTTGTTAGACTTGTTACTGAGACATCCCAGGTTGTTTTATTGTTTGTTTTCATTTGATCAGTGTTACTAATCCTGTTCTTGTTTGAAAACATTTTAACCTGTAAAGATGAGAAAGATTTCTATACCTTTTTATTGCCAATGAAGTTTCCTAAATCAGTATTTTATTGAGTTCTACGAACAAAAACCTCTGCACTACAGTATTCCTGGTTTACCTATGGATACATGCCTCATGCATTGTATGCCCTTCAGTGTTATATATGTACACTAGCTAGCGAGATGTTGTTCGTGTTAGTGTTAGTCTTTGCTAGCTAGCATTACTTTTGTTTTCAGTTTGACTGTTAGCCTTAAGGAAAACAAAGTATTCTTGGGGAGGGTTGTGGGCGGGATGGGGAGTCCGGGATGAGAACGTGGCTTCTGAACGCCATAACCAAATTTGTCCTATCAGGGAAGGTAGAGTCACAACCTCAAAGCCAGCATCAGGCGCCTGTGTTTTGCAGCTCGGCGTAGCCCGTAGGGGCGGGGTCTCCAGGTGAAGATTCAGGCGCAGACTTCCCCTCTCCAGGCTCTGCTGGGGCTCCAAACACACACACGCGCCTATTCTTACCAAGCTTCTCCTTATTTTGGTTGACTTTAGTTCCGAGTCTGTGTTTCAGTGTTATTAGCTTATATATGAAGTCATGCTGTACGTGAAGGAACAGGGCCGTTTCCTGCTCCACCCCAATGCCTCCAGCCTTATGCAAGACCTGTGTGCTGTTAAAAGTGCCATTGAACAGTGTTATCATTTCTTCTTCGCACATGTAGCCAGTATTATGTCCCTCTGTTACTTACACAAGACCCATATTGACTAATGTTTGTCGACTTGCACAGAAGAGCAAACTTGTCACAACAACTGAAAGATACTGACTATTTTTGAGGCCTTTACAAAGTAGTCGCACCACACGTGAAAGCGGGGAAATAGTATCAGGGCTTCAAATAATAATTAATTTCATTATTAATTAAATCTGACCACTATATATATTATAGATATTTATTTTTTTTAATGAATCAATTCTTCTTGTTTTTTAGTCTGTTAAATGAAAGAAAATAGCAACAAAACCTGTTGATTTCCCAAAGCGGCACCTTTTTTTTAAAAAAAGGAAATGCCTGAAACAATTAAGATATTACTTGTCGATCAGCAAAAGCATCGATTAATCGTCAAATTGTTCCAGCCCTGCGTAGTGCATCTGTAAAATCTTTACTTTAAGACATGAATATTTGCTGTTGATGAATAATTTTCAGTTACGGCCTAGCTGACAGTTCTAGGTGCTCAGCAGTGTCCAGAATCTCTCAAATTAAAGTTCAAAAGTAAAATGTTTTGACACTGAGGCAAACAGTCCAGACGGAGCTCACCTGTGGATACAAACTGCCTCTTGAAGTTGAGATAATCAGTTTCCCACTGATGTTAGCAGTTTCTAAAAAGGCAAGTTAATGTGTTGGACGAGTCAAAGTTTACATACGTGCGTAAAAACAGAACATATTTTGAAATATTTGAAGCTAAAACCAGTTTGACGTTCAGCTCCGCCAGGTTGGCTCAGGAAGAAATCAAGAACATAGATAATCAAGATCCATTTCACAGTAAAATTATACATTCATTTAGATCTGTGCACTTGTTGTCAAATAATTTTTAAACAAAGGAAAATTTGTGGCAAGCTGTCCCGCACTTCAGGTAACAAACGTTAGTGAATGTGGTCTCTGTTGAAGTGTTTTCATTTGGTTTTACCGAACAGTGTTTATAGTATTAGTATGTTTTAATTTTTTGTTTTTATGTGTGTCCTCTGTATGTTTTTTCATCAATGGCAGTATTAGAACCCTTTTCACAGATTACAAAAATGTACCTGTTTAGTTTTTAGAAGACTTTTTTATATTTATGTGTCTTATTTTTATATTTTCTTTTATGGTTATTTATTACACATTGTAGTGTACATTACTGTAGTTTGAATTGATACAATAATATATTTTAGTATGAAAAATAATCTCAAGACAAACAAAAATCCCCATAATGTGGTTCTGGGAGCTGAAGTTTGTTTTAACAAAAAAAAAAAAAAGCCTAAAAAGATAAAACATGTATTCTGTAAACATGACTTCTGTTTTAAGCTAAAAAATATAAAAAAGACAGGAATGAAGTGAGAAATAGAAACTGTTACATGTGCATCCGCTCTTTGCGTCGTTATGAAGCTACTGAATTCTAAAACTCTGTGATTTTAAAAGCATGAGTCGTCGCCGTTTTAATGAAGGATCTTGTTATGAAGCCGTTACTCCTCCCTTTTTATTTCGAAGCCAAATTTGGATCGTCCCGCCATCCCGTTTTTCTGTTCTGTGCCAACCTGTTCCATTGTACTGTCGAAGGCTGCATATCGTTCGTTATGTCCTCACTCTTTGTAAATCCACTGTCTTTTTGTATTGTTTTCATTTTAGTTTCGCTCCATTTTTATGACTCCCCATCACAATAAAATATAAGACAGCATTTCTGAGTTACTCGTTTTACTTTTTTACTTCCTACATCAGTCTACTGGGATGAAAAGTCAAAAGAAAAGTTAAATCCAGTATGTTGAAGGTTGTAGATTTAGCCATCATAAATATGACTAACTTGCTATGGATTATGGGTAAATAAAAACGTGACTGACTGAACAACCACATCAAACCGCTCTGTTGCTGTCAGTTCAGCAGAAAACGCACATTTTCTCGCTAAAATATCCCTGTAAAGGTTAAATTCTTCCATAAGGCAAAGACAATGTAGTTCCACCTCAGGAGGAACCTGACTTTTAATTTGATAAGAAGATCAGACTCGACACAAAGACCCTAAAAAAACAAGAAAGAAAGAAAATCACTCTAATCAGAGCAAAAAGACACCACAGATCACCTCTAGCTGTTTGGTTTTTAACTGTTTTATTCAACATAAAAGTTCCCACTCATGTTTGTCAGAAGGAGCGACAGGAGGAAAACTATCTAACAAACTATCACTTGTTTATAAATGTGTCCAAGTAAAGCTGCCTCAGTATATGAGAATCACTTCTCACATTTTAAAGGACTGTTCAGATTCAGGGACCGGCCAAGTCTTGTTACCCCACAAGGAACTTTAAAAGAAATGAAAACTGGAATATTTGATCCCATTGGATGAATTTAAATTTGGACATTTTAGAGAGGTGATCGTTTACTGTGCTGTCTGTGTGTGCCTGTGTTTGACTGGTTTGAGTGTGAGTGATCTCTGTTCCATTTCTCCTTCTGTGCTCTGGTATATTTAGATAATGGTTATAATAATAATCAAGTGCAGAACAAAGTCTGTTCATTTCTGATGTAAAAATACAAATGGAATGAAGTTTTTTTAGCTAAGCAGAAAACTGCCAAAAGGTGAGGAAGAGCGCTCACACTGACTGACTGATATCTGAAATAGAATAAAGATTTATCAGCAGGTGGAGCTAGAAGACCATCCAGCATACTTAGACAATACCAGAGAGAACTGAAGTCTGCAGACCGCAACGTATCAAGAGAGCACAAATCAGCCTTAACCTTTCATAAATTATTGAATAATAAACCATGATTATTAATTTAAGCCAGTGTCCTCTGATGACTGAGGATAATCTGGAGCTTTATCCAAATAAGAACCCATGAAATCCAAACATCGGTTTTTTTCTCTCTTGGGAAAATTACAGATTATCTCCATGGCTGATTTCAGAGAGCAATTAGAGGAAACAATGATATGAAAGAGAGATAGTGAAGTTAGAAGACAACAAAAGCAACCAGCAGAGTTTTCTCTGAGCCAGCAGAGATGTTTAGTTTTCGTGTTTTCCCTCAAGGAGAGTTTTGTCCCATTAAAGAGCTGCTAATACTCGATCACCTATGTCCAGCTAATGGAAAAGCACGCTTATAATGTACTTTAACACACTCAGAACTACTACAAACAACCACATAATGATAGTAGTGCGAGTGGTTTCAGTGTAAATGGAGCCAATGAATATTCATGATAAACTTGATGATGTTTGCTGTGGCCAAATGCTTATGAGGGCAGTAAAGGCATTTTTCTGTACATTGCTAAAATAAGACAAAACAGACGGCGTAACATAAACAGATATTATGTGTCCGTGTACGATGTAAATTGTTTTTACAAGAAGGAAAGCATTCATGTACAACAACAATATAAGGAGCAACAGAGTATAAATAAGTGCTGTCACTACTTATAAACCAGAAATACTACTAAAAAGAAGCAGACACGTGTCAGGCAGAGGGGGTTTTAAAATGGGTGTCTGCAGGGAGGAGGTGGGATGGCAGAGAGGATCGAGTTCCTGGGAAGAGTTACTGTCGGGACTGTCCCACAGCGGTGGAGCCATGGGGGTTTGTTTTCACTTTAAAATAAATGTTCTCAATCAAGAATGAGGCAGAGCTGCTCCTGCTTTGGTCACACCAGACCAGTGAGAGGAGAGACTCCATTTCCCCAACGCGAACAGACCCCAGACCCCCCTGGGAGGGAACCTGCTCTTCATTGTTCATCATGGCGGAGTTAGAGGAGAGAACAGTGCCAAAGTTCAGACTCCTACAGTCTGTACTGTAACTATGAGGATCAATGATTGATGCATTCAACGGCAAGTGTGTCAAGTGACTTGATCGCTCTGAATGAGACCTTTAGCAGCTCAAACTGGACAAATTATAAACTTGATTTAAGCATCTGTGATGCCTGTGCAAACATATTAGTATACGCACATGTATACAAAGACCTTTACTAGTGAAATGTAATGCCATACAGATTCAGTGTTGATTCAAAGGACTTAAACTGCTTGTCATAATACAACCAGTGGGTGGCAGTGGAGGTCTGACATGCTGTCTTTGATCGTGGAGGTTTTGCCGGCTGCAGGTTCGTGCTGTAGTCTGCATTGTCTGGAAGAAGTACTCAAACATTTTAGCCCTTAATGGATTATCACTGCAGGAGAGGCCAGTGTCCCTCCATTAGAGCGACGCTTCAACCTAAGTATGAAAGTGGTGGCAATGAAATATACTGAAGCATCGAAAAGGAAAAAACATTGATTTTCTTGTACAAAGTGGTTCAATGCTACATTTAGATGAAAGAATATTTTGTTGAAGTGGTTGGTGTTAGAGCAGTTCAAGTATTTGGTGTTAATCATTGTAACCACAAATACTTTGTCTGTGTTTGGGACTCCGACAGGTGTTATGAACAAAGGTACTGTGGAAACAGACACAAATGCTACACATCCGATCTTCTAGTGAAGTGAAATCTCACAATCTACCCTCCATGAGCAAAATCAATTTTCTCAGTAAGAGTTAATGGTCTAAGTACTGTTTACAGAATGACAATCCATATCACTTATGAGCACACACTCGAGTCAAATTATGCTTGGGTAGCAATGGGAAACTACTAGAACACCACATAATTATGATTTAACACCACACACACACACACACACTGAATACGGGATAGTTCAGATTGTTTGAAGTGCGATTGTATGAGGTGCTTCTTCATAGTTAGTGTATCAACAGCACTAGACAACAGTCAGCACTCCTACAGTTTGGAGAAGCTGGTAAGGGTCAAGAAATCTACTGCTGCCGCCGGGGACATCAGAAAGACATTTTAGCTACATGTAAAAAGACAAACATCAGTTTAAGTGTACATTATATTTAGAATGTGCTCACAGATTTACATTGCCATTAGACAGCCCTTTCTACAGGGAAGGGAAGCAGTTTTCTCTCTTCGCTGGCTTCAAAGCCACCAGACTCCATTCACAAAAATAGTCATTTTATCTTGCATAACAGGGCAGCTGCTTGTCTACCGCTGCCTTAGTTTGCTAAAGTTATTGTGAGCTGACTATGACTTCCGTCATTTTAGTTAGTCAGCGAACTAAAAAGTTATTACAGAGGCAGCGGTAACAGAAACTCCTGTGAGGTAAGATTACAGTAGACGTTTGAATGTGATCTATTACAGCTGCAGATTACTCAGATCTACAAACATCAATGAATACTGATATATAAATAAATTCAAGAAGAGATATTCAAATATGCTGCGGGGCATTTTCATGCAACAAGTGATACATCAGTTCCTGCACAGATCTTTAGAGATGTTCACCTTCAGCAGCAACAGCATATTCAGCTCATCAACAAGCCAAACGGGTCGGTGTCTGCTGGAGCAAAACAAAGCACAAACAACGTCAGAGCTGCAATAACTGGCAGTAATTAAAGCTCATTTCACGGCGCTGCAGTTTGTGACGCTGCACACACGGAGCTATTTGTCAAAATTAGTTGAGATGCTCAGAAGCGCATCACACCTGTCAGTCAACATGCAACCTGTCTGGTCACACTGATCAGCAGCGCTGCTGATAAAGGCTGTGCGGCTGAAATGAGTTCAGGGTAATAGACGGGAAAGACAACTCATTCATCTTTGGAGAGTGCTGTCACTTTTTTACTGTCTGTGACGAGCCATGTTTTATCTTTTGGTTTGTTTATGTAGCACCTCATGTTATGTGTCTACGGTAGATTTCTGTCCCTGTGCTCCAGATTTATTTTGATTATACTACAATTCAAGATCATACATGCTAAACATACACACAAACATTAAGGAGAACAACAACCGGGGAAAATATGGGTATTAGTTTTGGTGTTTTTGTTTTTATTCAACTCAAAAGCTTTAGTTTTCTGGTTACTTTCCACCTTCAGGTGCAGTGTGTATGTTTCAGTAGTATATCATCACCTGGGAATAAGAATTGCTGTGTTTTTCTTAGCTTAGAATAAACCCTTTATTTCTACATGAATAGTTGGCCATGTTGTACTACAGGATGTTTCTACAGTCGCCCAGGATGGACAAATGGGGCCTTTCACATCTTTACGTTGAAGCAGTAGCTTGAATTTAGCAGCATGAACGCACTGGTTAATGAGAAAATGGACAAATGGAAGATCATACTTGTTATTTAACACAATAAACAGCAGGGGAGCGTGAATCCTCGTCGCCCACCACAGCTTCTCCTTCATGGTTGGAGGCGATGGGGATATTCAGTAGGTTGCAAGCTGCAACCTCACTAGATCTCTGGAGCTTTTGATCGTATCACATGATCACCGCAGGCAGCTAAGTTTGCTTTGTTGTCACAAAATTGCAGGTATTCGAATTTCCTTCCAACCCACTTTGGTTGATTTTCAAACGTGCAACTTAACCAGGGACAGTCTGAGGAGCAGTGTTGAGTTTGAGCTACAAACAGAATAATCAGCTCACACTGGGGTGAGAAAAGGAGAAAGACTTCAGACAGATTACAGAGGGTCTGATTGTCTGTCAGTCCTGCTGTGGAGACTGGTTTCGATTTGATTCAAAACTCATTCAGTCCAAAAAACTGTAAAAGCTGAATTTCATTCCTGAGTAAGAGACTTGAAAGGTGTATTGACAGGATGGACATTTGGCTTAGTGTTAGTGTGTGTGGTATTTTTACCACCATTACCACAAGAAGTTACTTTTTTTTTTCTCTCTCTGCATAGATGAACCCTTCAGTTTTTATATGTGTGCACTTGGATTTCTATTCAAAGACCCCTGCAGAGTTACAGATTTTCCAGCAGGGAGCAGTGTTAGTGTGTGTCACTGACTGTGTGTGATGGCAGTTGCCTGCTGAGGTTTGTCCCAGTGATTTGTTTGTCCTGCTGAACGGGTTTGCTGCCTGTCGTTAAAGCAGCCAAGCAGGAAGAAACAGTCTGTCTGTCACAAGCCCCTCTGTGGCTGCTCTGAGTTCAGCTCTCCTCCGGCTCGCTCTGAACTGAATCTCTCCCTGCTCAGGCACCATCTCTACATCTTTCTATAGGTGTCTAATCAATGCTCTTATGCAAAGCGACTCACTGGAGTGGAACAGTAAAGAAAGATCTTAAATAAATCCCCAATCAAGCGAGCAACCAACAGTGCAGGAGCAGCAAAAAAAAAACAAGGCAACATTATCCTTTTATGCCTCCCAAGCACGAGAGCACAGAGGCAGGCTTTGTAGCTTGTGGCTCCTTATTACTTCTACAAATAAAATGTATTCCTCAGCAAGATTTAGAGCATGATATAAATGTGGAAGTAAGAGGTAGTTTATATATTCCATAAATCGTTTCATTAACTCGAAAGATAATTGCAGATCCTCCACATTGAGAGGAGCTGCTGAGATACACGTGATTTATCTGAGGCCGTATTTAAATCTAATGTAAAAGGGCTGGTGACTGGGATTACAATCAATTCACACACACACAGATCCTTCATTCTGGATGGCTGGATCAGGAGAGCCTCATGACGTACCGCACGTGGCAACTCAGACTAGAAATATTATAGTAAAATAAAGGTAAAAGCACCAAAAGTTAAAGTACTGATGTTGCAGAATAGCCCATTTTAGATTAAATACAATTCAGAAGGTCCATTTTAAGTATTAGTGCATGAGTTTGAAGGCTCCCAAACACTTCAGCATATGAATAAATCAATACATCAAACAAACAAAACAAACAGCCTCCTGGATAAGCCGTGGAAAATGGATGGCTGAATATAAACGAATATATAACATGGCACAAAATTGAACGGTAATGCTGATATGAGAGTCTTTGAGAAGTGAATGTATGAATTAACAGCAATGTGCAAAATGTGCGCAGTAGACTGAAATGTGCACAGAAAGATGCAAAGGTTTCAAATCTGTGGTAAAAGTATACCATGAAGATGTAATACAGATACCATGAGTCTGTATGGAGGAAATCAACCTAACAGAAGGAGGCGCAGACAGGCTGTATGTCTCCAACAATAAATAAATACTATACTGCATCTAATGCAATTCTACTGATATACTGTATCTACATGGGTCCTCAGCAGAGCCATTATTCAAATAGGAAGATGCTGAAAAATTTGTATCAACACACAGAGCTTGTGATAGAGTGCATGTGTGCATGGTGTGAGTGTTATCTGTGAGTGTGAGCTGGTCTATAGGCTACTGTGTGTGTGTGTGTGTTATGAGCCTTTATCAGAAGCTCACAGCTCTCCAGACATTTCATTTACTGTATATATGGATCATTGTCTGACAGCTCAGTCTGCATTCAACCTGTTTATTCCCATCACTTTTTCTGAATAATCCCTGAGACTCTGCTGTGGTGCATCTGCTCTCCCAACACATTTCAAATGTGATAGTCCTTTGTTTTATGGGTGAAGAACATCCTGTTGTCTGCAGTCAGTATTCTGGGCCATTAGCGATGGATCAAATGACTGCATAAAGTGAAAGTGGTCGCTTGTAGAGACAAACCAATTCAACTCTTCGTGTAAGGAGGATTTTAAAACCTTTTTGGCTCATTTGGTTTTACAGCACATTTATTGTATGGTTCAGTCTCACAGCTTTCAATGACACATTCCAGCCACAGCATGCGGCTGTTAGCAGCAAAGAGTGAAGATTAACTCATTTAGTGCAGGGCAGGTAGGGTGCTGTGGGTTTGAGACTAGCTGGTGAAGACAGTCGAGCATCTAGCAGCTAAATGGGCGAAACAGACTTTAGGAAATGTCTGCTGAATATTGGACTTATCATGTGGACACAAACATGACTCAAAATACATGCTTTTGCATGGATTTGTAGGAATATAATCAAGTTGTTGTGATTAATGTTAGCCAACAATTTCAGACAATAAATTGTCTGACTTTTTCTCTCAGCTTGTTTTGAATAATTGTCTCCCCAAAGGACCAAAATCATTAAAACAACCAATGCAGTTTTAAATGAGGTCATCCATATAGTTTTACTGAGGAGTCCTGGTGACTCTTAACTTATGCTTGGCTTCACCAGAAAATGGTGAGGACTACATGTTTCTGTCTTTCGAACAAAGGGCTCCCTGTCTGAACTCAGTTTCCCAGAGTCCTCAGGTTTTCACACATAGGTGCTAAATGCTTTACAGCCACCATTGGCCAGTGGGGGACACATGACCCCACAACCTCAGGCCACAAAACCAGAGTTCGCCCTCTTATGTGTCTCTTTTCAGCTCTGGACCTCGGAGGGTCAACTGAGCTGAGCTCAGTGCTCTCTGTCTGCTCATCTGGAGGAGATCTCTCCTGCCAGAGGTCTCCCACACTCCTGCAGGCCACTGATTGGCCAGGGAGTGACGTCACTGGATGAGTCATGAGAGCGACTCGTTCACAAGAATCAAACCCGCCGTTTTTAAAACCCTGGCACAGCAACCGTGCTTTTTTATTATTTCTGTGAACGAGGTAAGTGGCTATACGCAAACCAACACCGTGGTCCAACGACGAGGTGTAGACGTTTCTGTGCTTGGTGGCTGACGAGAAAATCCAGAGAGAGCTAGACGGAGTGACTCGAAATGAGAAGGTATACCAGGAGGTCTCCGGGCTGATGGCCGCTCACGGGTACCAGCGGACATTAAAGCAATGTCGAGAAAAGCTTAAAAAACTAAAAAGTGATTAACGGACCATCAAGGACCACAACGGCCGGAGTGGGTCGAACAGAGAGGACTGGAAGTGGTTCAACCAAATGGACTCCATTTACGGGCACCGACCGGCGAGCAACGGGAGGGAGAGTGGCCTCGACCACGGCATTGTTGGAAACCTTAGAGGGTGGTGAGTGTTTAGTGACTTTAGGCATCTTTTACGTTTCTTATCCCATTGGTGGTAAGCTCACTTTGAACAAACTGCCCCAGCACCAGCAGCTGCTTCGACACCGGAAACAGCTTCGATACCGGCAACGTCTAGCACGACACAGCAACGTGCCATCGCTGGCAAGAAACAAACAAGTTTCACACCATGTTTTTAGCAGTGGTGGAGGAAGTACTACATTTCTTTACTTAGGTTAAAGTACAGATAAATTGCCAAAAAAGTACTCAAGTAAAAGTATCACAATTTCCACAGAAGTAAAAGTATTAAAGTACTCACTTTCAAATGTACTTCAAATATAATCGTAAAAGTACTTCACACAGATTCAACTCAACCGAATGTATTAACTCATTGTTAGTTCTGAGGCCACAGCAAAAACAAATTTCAAACGTAAACTAGCCCTTGTAAAATTTACATAAGTGAAGCACAGCTACATGAGAAGTCCCATTAATGTATATAATTATCATTTATCTTAGACAGTTATTAATTATCTCTGATAGCCAAATTGCCCCATACAAGGTACCATAAGCACAACATTTTGGTGCCAGTCTGTGAGGCAAGGTAACAAACCCCAACACTGTTTTTGTCCTTTCTTACCCATTTTAAAATAAGTTTGCTAATTATCACATACTTATCTTGACATGTCTGTTAATTCCTAAGAAGTCATCAATAAATATCACTAAAAAGTCATTAGTGAGAGTCAGTGAAACTCTGTCGTAAGAGTCCTTGTAGAAGTCATTAGTAAATGTTTGGGAAAATCTTTGGCGAGTCATTAAAGCCTCGAAACCTTTACTCAAAAGTTGTAGCCACTGAAAAAACAAAAAAAAAAAAATTCATTCCTCGGTAGAAGTCATTAGAAGTCTGAGTGGAATAAACATCGTCCTGCTTTCCTGCTGTGACGCTGCAGCTCATTAGCCTCCATTCTTCTTCTCCTTCACCCTCAACCACCTCCTGTTTAACTTCTTCATTTGAAATAACCCACTCTCTTCTCATCCCTCCTTCACTTACTTTCTTCTTCCCTCCATAATGGGAGTTTTACTTTATATATTTTCTCCAACAGGATGATAATGAGTTGGCTCAGCTCCAATTCAGCAAACACTGAGAGAAGGGATTATAACACAACTGCTTCACAAGACCAACTATCACACTTTGTCCTATAACCAGAGGAAAAATCCATTTCTTTTTGGAGAAGGTGGAGTTTAATAGGAGTTATCTGCCTTGTAAATGGAAAGGAGGTCAGCGGAGGAAGGAATACTGTATATATTTCAGCACCTCAGTTTGAATTCTTGTTTCTTGCCATGTGTACAAAAAAAAAAAAACAGTTTTATTGAAACTGTAGTTAAATATGTGAATGTGAAGTATCCTTAAACTCATCTTGTATTTGAAAATTGAGTCTATGGTAGCTGGAAGACCAGATTATTGAGGACTAGATAACAAGTTAATCCATCTAATAGTTAGACTTTTTAACCTGCTAGTGGCATTTAAATCAAGGGACTGTGGGATTCATCCTCTGGGGAATATGAATGTCTGTATAATGTCTTTCATACAATTTGTCCAGTACTCTATTTCAATGATATGAAACAGACATTGCCACCCTAAGAGCCAAATCACTTGGGTGAAAGAAGTCCAGATATTTTCCGTGTAAAGGAATCATGGTGGGTGCACAATCAGTCTGTGGACAGAAGATCTCACCCCTCTACAAGTGTCTTGCTCATCACCCTGGGAGACCCTGTATATCACACCGTCAGCATGTTTCAGTGCATGGTCGTGGTGGGATCCAGCCATTGAGGAAATAAGAGAAGCTGCTGAAGGTTGAGGATAACAGGCAGACCTGATGATACGGCAGGAAGGTGACAAGATCCTTCTGCAGGTCAGACATGGTGGAAAAGTAAAACCCCTCTGACCAGCTGAAGGTCATTACAATAGTAATATAATAAAAGTGTCTCCAGGTGCACTGGACATATAGTTCTTCTGTAGCTTTTTTCTTAAGGCTCTATCAAACTCTCATCGACCTTGGGCTTGTTTGTCCTCTGACCTTCACATCCAGCTCCAGGCTCAAGTTTCTGTCCAATCTCTCTTCACTTTGTCAATATTTCTAGTCCAATGTAATCGTCCCAAACATGACTGATGGAGAGAAACATCAGTGAGCCACCCACTGAGGGACACAGTCTGTGGTGCAAAATGACCTTGGGACTTCATACAAGGCAGCAGGTAACTGAATTGGGCACAAAATATCCCCCATTAGAGTACCTAGTCTGGCATTTTACTCTTTACACACACGGTTTGTTTTTAATGCAGTTAAATATTTTTGTATGGATGTTCCCACAAACCTGTGGGCTGTTGTGTGTGATTTATGAGAGCCTGTGACACATAATATTTTCTTCTTGCTTTAGGCTGAGTACACAGACCAGTGGTAACAAAAATAAAGCAAATGATTGAGAAGCAGTTCAGAGGTGGACTGTCAACAAGACAGAAAACAAAAAGCCTTTTCTCTTCTATAAAAAAAAAAACAACCTGCTGTTAATCTCCAGGAGGGAGAAGTAGATTAATTAAAAACAGTCAGTGTCATGAATTATTCTATATTTTGGGAAATCTGCTCACATTGTTGTCCTGAAGCAAACTGTTTTAATACTTTGGACAACATTGGTCACGACACAATTTGACATAAGCTCTGACACAAAGTTTCAAACTTTCATTTCTATGGTTTGACAGTTTTTCAAGTTTTGGCACCCATTTGGATATAGTTGCTAGTGTCAACCAATTGAATGTCAGACTTGTGGTTTAAAAAAAAAAGGCACAGTTAAAACTCATTAAGAGGTAGACACCAGACTATGCTGCAAAGTATCCACTCGGTGCAGCTCTGGCCTCTTTAGGCACAGGCATCAGGCCTGAGGAGTATGAAGCAACCCAAAACCAAACCACCGTTAAGCTGTCAGAGGAAAAAGGGAGTCTGGATCTAAAACCATTCCACTTCTAAAAATATTGTGTTTTATTGCAGTACAATGTGCCAAAATGCCTCAAGCCATGGGTGCTAAACTGGCCAAATTAAAAAAAAAAACAGCTTGGCAGGCAAACTCCCCATGTTAGAAGCAGCAGCTGCCCTGTCTGCGGCCACCTTTTGTGACCAAAGTAATGCTCAAGCTGCAGTGGAAAGGCGGAGGAGAGAATGTGTCAGCATCATCATTATTATTAATAACTGTGAGCCATCAGCATCATGACCCATAATGACGTCATGGGACCGTCATGTGGACGCACAGCAGCAAGTCACCAGGGTTACTGTATGTTGTACATTTACTGTGTACTGCTGAAAGAAATGAGTCTGAAATAGCATTGTTCCATTATGAATAATCCCTTTCTGAGAGAATCAGACCTAGAAAGGTATTTTTTTTGTCAACAGCTGGGGATATTGTCAGCCAGAAGATGAACAGATGAATACATCAAGTTCAGTGGAGAAAATCTTATTTTTACCTGAGAGAAAAAAACACAAAAAACTGTGCCATCAGGGCAAGGTTTTTTTTTTTTACCCCCCTTTCACTTTGCCCGTGCACAAGCAATCCATCATGACACCATAGTGGACATAGAGCATCCAGGCTACCATCAAAAAAAAAAGTAGAAAATGTTCATTAAACATCAAATGAAAACCACAATCCTGGTTTTATTGAAGCAATAATATATATGTTAATTGAATCAGCACTAATTCTTTATGGACCTTTGTTCCAGACATATGGGACTGAATCAGTCCCGCTCTTGAATGGCTGCTTCCACTTCAGTATGTAACCAGACATCACTGGTTTTTCTGAGCACGAGGCCCCGAAGTTTCGAATCCATTTTGGAATAAATTGAAAGAAACCCCAAAAGCTTCAAAAGGCTTCATCACCCATCTGTTATATTTGAGTTGAAGTAACCACAGTTTGCTTTTTTGTGGGAGGAGTCAGCCATTTTAGTGCTGGTCTTGGGTCTGAACAGGACATGAGTGTCCGAGAGAGACCTTATAGCAGAGGGAGCTCAGACTGTGCCATTTTGAATAAAGAGGGGCGTTTAAATTCATTCAGCAATCTTGTTTTAACTTCCCTAAACAATCTACATTGTTACTTTTTATGTTAGGACAATTATATAATGTTGTTTAGTAATATGTTAGCAGTTGTTGTTGTAGAAGGAATGTTATTTCATTATCTTAATTGATTACACTCCAACATTTGGTTTGTCTGGAGGAGCTTCCTCAGGGTTAGTTCATGGCTGATGTTAGTGGTGGGTGGCTGAAGGTGTATTATGCTTTGGGGTTTTCCATTTGCCTGGACGCCTCCCTGGGGAGGTTTTCCGGGCATGTCCCACCGGAAGGAGGCCCCAGGGAAGACCCAGGACACGCTGGAGGGACTAAGTCTCTCGGCTGGCCTGGGAACGCCTCGGGGTCCCACCGGAGGAGCTGTGGAGGTGACTGGAGCAGAGGAAGTCTGGGCATCTCTGCTAAAACTGCTGCCCCCGCAAACCCGACTCCGGATAAGCGGCTGAAGATGGATGGATGGGTTTTCCATTTGTGCTGAAAAAGATTACAAGTTTTGGTGCTTCATTTTCCACAAGAACAGTGACATCTGGTGGCATATTTTAAATTAAAGGAGCCATTCAAGTGTGGAACCAAAGCTCTGGCACAGCACTTCACTGTCTTAATCCCAAATGTCTGCAATAATAAAACTCTGATGTCCTGCTGTCTAAATTAGCACAGTTGGACCAAGTGAAGGAAACTGCAACATCCTGTTGAGTCAGACACTAGTTTTGCTGACGTAATTAAGGACATGCTGGTTAATGTCAACCCAGTGTATGAGCTAAATCTTAAACTCCAAGTATACTTGATGCTATTTAAGGTGGACAGAGACTTCTCAAAAGAATAAGACAGATGCTGTTTTGTACAGTTTTTTTTTTTTTACTTGTCTTTCTTCCCACACAAAAAAAAAAAGCAGTTTCAAACAGCCTCTCCTATTGACTTTGGATTGCAATTGCTCCTCGAGCACTACTGTCCCATTAACAAAAGTAGGTTTAATGTATCTAGCTTTAGGGGAGGCTGCTGTATCAAGTGGGGAGGGGAAATCTATGAGCCATCCTAAAACCTTCCACTGAGCAGCCAGAATTATTAATATTTTTTCTCTAATCACCATATTGGCCATAAGTGGCAATTAATGCAATTCAACCTTTACCTAAAAACAATGAGATTAAAACTTTAAACATAGGGATCAAAGTATTTCCTCAAATAAAACACTGTTCTCCACACATTTTCTTGCAAATTACAGCTGAACTGGGAGTTTCTCAGTTTGAGGACAGAAAACTTCTAAAAGACTAAAAGAGCCTGCAGCTCTCTGATTAATTCATCCTTTAATGATGCAAACAGCAACGTTTCAACACCGTCGTCAGAATCCATCTCGACAAAGACAAACACACACATGTAGTAAATCCAGACCAGACGTACTATTGTTTTTGGATAATTTGTTGAACAGGGTTTCAAACCTAATGGAATCCTATAGGTGTGGGAGGTGCCAGTCAGTTTCCAGGTTGGCGTCAGAGTTTGTGCATAGTGACCACTGTGGAAGAAAGCTGCAGGTTGATTACAGCCCGTCTGATTTCTCAGATTGTGACAAAGATTCAGTGGAGGCACAGAGCTGATGTTCAGAGGTGGGTCACTTTTAATGATATTCCAGTGTTTAGGAATGTGTGTGACCCCCGACGGCCAAAGGAGAGTCAAGTACTCAGTAGAAAAAGAAATCTAAAGACGTATTGGTGGCTCTAGTTTTCTTAACTAACAGGGTTTCCCTCTGTATGTAGGAACCTCTGAACAACCAATGATGCAGGATATTCCTTTATGCTGGAAACACTTCAATTTCAACAGCTTTTGACTGGAAATCTGACTACACTACTACTACAGTTTTTATCCAATCTCAAGAACTGTGGAGTTTTTTTGGATGGCTACTCTCCGCTTTTAGAAGTGTTTCAGTTTAAGGGTTTCTGATTGTACTGTTTTCCTTGTAAAGCGTTCAGTTTAGCAAATGGACAAAAGGGGTTTTATGGTGTTTGATGGTGAACAAAAGAGAAGTAAAAAAGTAGATGGCTGTTTCCAGAACAAGTACAAGCAAAAACCAACATGCACCACCTGAAGACAAGTCTACATCTCATGGACTAAAACAAAAAAAAAAATCAATGTGAAAAGTGTAGGCTGTGAAAACTAAATATGCCAAAGATTATCATCACTGCAAAGAAAAGCTGTTATCATTCAAAAATTATGCAGAGCCTCATGTCTAAGAGGCATCAGCAGGGGCTCACATCCAGCCCTGATCTCAGCCCAACCTCAATCTGCACCATCCTGGCCCACAAACAAACCTCTCCACAGGTCCGCAGCCTCTGCACAGCCTCCTGCTCTAAGCTGTCAATCACCTGCAGCAGCAGCCGTGGATCCAGCAGACCGGCCGCTCTGTTTTCCACCTCAGGCAGCAAAACCGATTAGTGTCTCTGACAGTCGACGCTGCCATACACCTCAGTGTTGTTATTCATTTGTCCCCCGACTGTCCAAATCAGATCATGCTTGTCCTTGTTTGTGTTTCTGGAAAAGCTGCTTTGAATTAACTGGTTTCATTTTCACATAGAAGAGAGTAACAATTACAGAAAATTACCAGCACTTTGTGTGAGCGTAAATTGTGTATTGTAAATTGCATAAAATCCTTAAATGACATGATAGTTTGGAGATTTAAAAAGGTTGTCTAAGATATCTCAGCATCTCAGACCATAACAAATGTGCGCTCCTCCAGTTCCTGCTGCTGCTACTGACAACCGCTCTTAGCTTTTGTGCTACTGCGTTAGCTCAGTAGCTTCGGGGAGTCTGTCGCTGGGCAGCAGCTCCGCCTTGTTTTTCAGCTTGGTTTCACTTTTGACGGACTCGCATGCATTAACAGGCACATGTTCATCTTGACGACCAAAACAGTGAGAGAGTGACATTCTCTGCTCAGGCCGCCAATAATCCACTGCATCTTTACATAGCAAATAGTAAATTCATGCTATAGTAATGTCCAGAATGTCACTTACAGAATATTAAACAATTTCACAGGGATGTAGACATCTGTATTTCCATCCACAACTTCCAGTCTTCCCTTTCACCTTGTTTCCTTTCAGAGTGTGTTGTATATCTGAAGATGTTTTCTACATCTGCAGAGTGGGCACACTCATTACATTGTACACCAGTGAGTGAAATGGCAAAACAAAAATGGATATAGCCAGAGAGATGAAGGTGAGATGTTTACAGAGGCAAAAAAAAAAAAGTTACAAGCTATTGAAAGTCCTTGGGCATAAAAGAAAAGTTGCACAAATTAGAGAAATCAAAATGGGGAAGGTGAAGGAGGCAAATGCAGACACACTTCAAGACAAAGTGGGATTTAATATTTCACCTTGAGTGCCTTTAACTGGCTTTCTCATCTTTAGTTCTGTTCTTCCCTTCACCTGTCATCATCCACCACTCACTTTTCTTCCCACACTCTCTGTTCCCATGTCCTCGCTTGCAGATCTTCTCTACTAGTTCCACTCAGCCGCTCTGATTGTCATTATCAGAAATGCTCTCAAAGGGTTTGATTACAGTTTCCTTTTCTCCAGCATGGCTACAACCATGCTGTAAACATTAGGCAGTATTTCAGTTTTTTTTTTTTTTAATTTCCTGAATATTTACCATTCTTGTCAGTTTACTCATTTACCTGGAAAATTAATATGCATGCTATTATGGGTCTCACAGAATGGAGCCATTTTGATACTGCAATCTGCATAATTAGACCCAAAGTAAACCCAAAGTTTTCTTCATTTTGCATTATTTAATCTCATTCTCAGCTATCTCCCCCCTCTTACTTTCTAACCTTTTTCTTTAGCCCATAACAGGCTGCAGCCAGCTGACAATTAGCCTTCAGAAAGGATGGAGCAGTATTTTTCTATCAGACAACAGTTTCATTAATTAATAATTAATGAACTTCCAACTGTGCCTGTGAGCCTCTGAAACCACATCAGCTGAGAGGTCTTCACAGACTAGGGGTTAACTCAGACTCTGTCTGTATGTTCAAATTAATCAGTTGTCTTAAACATGTTTAATCTTTTTAATCCTTTGGACATTAAGGAGTTTATTTAAAAAAAAAAAACAGTCCAGTTGATTATGTGAACACATTTTCTTGACCCCGTCATTTTGGACATGTGGACTTCGACCATCAGTCCTCCCCTTTCTCCTCTTCCTCCTCAGCACAGAGCCCTTTTATACAGAACAGTTTTTTACGTCAGCCTCTCCCTTTTGTGACATTATCCTCCAATCTCACTCCGTGACTTCTTCCGTCTTTTCACTCCAGGAAGGTATTTTATTCTTCTATCACCCTTTTTGACTTATTGTGTGTTTCTGGAACTCTGAAACATTTCCTTGTCGATACAGCAGAGTAGCATTAATCATTGCAGAGTTGCTCATTCTGTTTGGGTATCAGTGTTTTGAAAGGCTGAGGTTTGAACTCATGGTGGGCACAGTGCTAACAACCTGGTTCTCCTCAATGTTCACATCCAGTTGCTCCAGGTTCACCTGCTGAGATAATGATCAAATATATATTTTACACATAAGGGGGGAAAAAAAATCTGATTCAGGCCACTTGGGCTTGCAGTGTGAACATAGATTCAGCAGCAGGGGCTCAAAGGCCTGAACAGACCCAATACTAAGACTGAGTCCAGAGTCCAAGCCAGGCTGCTTTCATGCAGACCTGTTCCAGAGATCTGTCTCCATAACGGTCCTCTGATTCCATGTGTTGGGACTGCCGATGATGTGCAGATGATGGGAGGAAAACATCCGCTGACAACGACTTGTTGCATAAAAACAGTTTTATTACAAAAAGATCAGTTGTCTAACAGGCTCCATGTCTCTTACAGACAGAGTATCCCCTAGCCAAATTAACATCTTCCCCGAGCTTCTCTAAATGTCATCTTTCATACCTTTAGAAATGCTTACCTCACCATATGGTTTCACTCAGTAGCAAAGTCAATACTTGTAAAATGTATAAGAAACCATACAGATATACCAAACTGTTGAATATACTGTCCATGATATTCTAAATCAGACTCATGACAATGTCCTTGTTCAGGGTCCCCATCCATAGTTACTGTCCATTTGTGAGTATTTGAGTCCATTTAGGCTGTAGGGATCCCTGGACAAGCAGTCACTCTCAAATTGGTCTCCCAGCTATCGTCCTGGGAAGAAAGAAAAAACCAACCAGTATCTTTGCAAAAACATCAAATGTAGCATAATATACTGTAAAAATTCATTTTTAAAAAAAAATTAATTTGTTTTTTACTTTCACAATATGCCAATTTATGATTCCCATAATTACTTTGTTTTTTACTTTCACAATATGCCAATTTATGATTCCCATTTGCCATTTCCCCCCTTGGAACCATATGAAGTTCCCGTCAGAGTGTAAACAACTCTACGCCAAGTGATCTCACTGGCACTAACCCCAAGTCGTCAGAATATCATACAAAATAAACCAACCAAGAAAGTTAAACAAAAACCCACACGTGGATACTTGATACCAAAAATCTTCAAACAACATCAACAATAAATGGTGAGACTATAATGAAGTGAACTAATCAAACCAGATATCTATCAACTATTTCACCTTTTATCTCTACTTCCTCCTCCTCGTCACCTAGGTCATTCCTACGTAACAGAGGCATCGGAGTGTTATCTATAGGCAGCACCACTCCAACCAACCCAATTATGTCTAGGTCTAAATAAATGTACTGACAAAGCCATCCAAATATCTGTTGCTGATAGTTGATTATACAGCAGCCATGATAATGCATCATTTTGACAGTCAGGAGCGAACGGTTCCGGTACTGTTTCCAAAATTGAAGGCCATGTTCCTGGAGATGGAACTCTCACCATACATGGACAATTCATATTAGTAGCCAATCTTACAGAGTGAGTTAACTGCTGAAACCACAAATTCCTACTTGCCCATGGGTCCGCTATTTGCAACATTGAGGAATCAAACACAAATGCCTTCCACTTAGTCTCTCTCTTCTGTAGTGCATGTAAATGTTCAGTCATGTCTTCTGGTGTCAAATCAAAATCAATCAATAAGTCTGAATCATTCCTCAGTCATTGGTATTTGAGCTCCAAATTCCTTAGTAACATCATTAGTAGAGGATACTATCTTCTCTATCTTACTTGTACAATTACTTAAGTAGAAGTTGTCACCGTCCTAATTCAGATTTGCGCCCTGTTCGGCTGTGGCTGCATGGGCTCATAATGTTAGGATTGTCTCAAATCATTGCTCACCGGACATTGAGCTTTTGACTGTAAACTGCAGACCAGTCTATCTGCCCAGGGAGTTTAGTTACCATCGCTGTGTTAGTGCTGGGGGGCACGTACACAGCAAAGGGGGCTGTGAGTGTTCTCTACAGGACTATCAGTGAGTTGCAATCCGCTCACATCCGAGGGCATTTTCATTGTTGCTGGGGATTTTAACCAGACCAACATGAAAACAGTTCTCCCACATTTCCACCAGCATGTTTTGCAACCAGGGGAGAGAACCCCTGGTTAAGAACTCCTCACAGCAAACTCTATTCACAGAAGTCACCACGACACTCATCAGGGACAACAAAGATCTGGCCTACAGAGAGGAGGTGGAGCAGCTGGTGGGCTGGTGCAGAGACAACAGCCTGATCATTGAAAGAGATCATTGTCGACTTCAGGAAGAACCAGCCCAGCCACGCTCCACTTCTTATCAGGCTGAGGAGGTGGTCAGCAGCACAAAGTTCCCCGGGATGCACTTGCATTTTTTAATAACATTTTCATACTGTGCTGAGCCAATGCAACGAAATTTCATTCTGTATGCACTTGTAGCATACCTGAATGACAATAGTCCGTCTCTCTCTCTCTCTGTACTTAACAATTTTATATTTGTCACCCTTGTGTTAAAACAAGATACAAATGGGCTGTGTTAATTCACACTTGTCAAACATGATTTTACATGTACAACTGCAACTTAAGATGATTACACCATTTGTGACATTCTTATTGTTGCTTTTCTTCTGTCATTTTTGGGATTCAGCAGGCACTCTTCTCCGGGATTTTAGAAGATCAGTTTAATTGCTTTCACACACATTTACAGAATTAATTTGCAGACGTGCTGCATTTCCTTCAGGAATCACAGATGTTATTCTTGTCACAGGAACACATTTGTCATCTGGTGTTTCAAGGTGTCAAGGTGTTTGCCGAAAACTCTGCTAAATTGATTAGGATCACTTCAAGCTGCTCAGATTCATTTGCACTCACAGCAGTACAAAGACCCAATCTTCCTGTTTTTTGCAGGAGAGTGGTGATTACATTCTCTTGAAATGTAATGTGGGTTTCAAAAGTCAAGGCATGAAACCAGAGCGAGTTATGTTTTCAGAGTTTGCCTCAAATTGAATCAGATCAAAACAACATGCTTCATAACTGTACGTGATGTTGATCATCTAAACATTTCCACAGACAGTACAATTAAAGTGAAGTCCCAGCATTTGTAAAATGAAGCCAAACTCAAGTGATCAGAGCCTCATTTACCAAAGCATGCAATCAAGCAAATGAGCATGTTTATTGTTGTGAATAGAATGGGCTAAAAATTAATGATCAGGTTGATCTTTGACCTCGGGTATTTTTTTTATAAAAGTAAAGTAATATTATAGGAGAAGCAGAATAGTAGTGGGTATTGAAGAGAACAACAGGTACAATAGGAGTATTGGAGAACAATATATGGAGCTGCAGAAACATTTATTGATCCTTATATTTTGGTATTGGACTGCTGAGTAATGGAAGTCTGAGAAACCCAACAAAAGGGCCATATTGAGGAGATGAGAGGCTCTTGGGAAATCAACAATGAAACCTCACCTGAAAACACAGACCGCCAGGCCACAGAGTGATTGCCCTTCATCTGGTCGTCAGGATCATAAAAATGAGTGACGACAAGAACAAACAGAGGCTCCTGAGCGAGGAAGATTAAATTTATTATTCCCTTTAAACTGTTTGATAACTCAATCTTTGAGAGTTGCAATAATGACACTTTAAATATAAATTGTGAGATTAGTTAAATTCAAATATTCTGTCAAATTGTGCAAAAAATACCCCTAAACTTATGAAAATTCTAAAAAAAAAAAAAAGGATTAATTTAAATTCAATAAATTAAATTCAGAAAATTACAACTTTTCACTGTCTTATTTCAATAACTCAACTCATTGGCCCACACTCAGCTGCAACTAAAATTATTGTCCTAAATAAAATAAATCAACCTGCAGTGATGGGTTGTGTCTGAGTAAACAAACAGCTGAAACAGCAAACCGCTGCGTCACCTGCTGGTATAAGCTATGCATGCATAATGTTAGTAACAGGGATTAAGATCGGATGAGGAATGGTTGGGAAAGCCATTAGCGTAATCAAAATGTCAGTGTCCTGTAGTTTTAGCTTATATTAGCATCTACAAATTGCATCATTCTGTACAGTGTTCAAAATAAAATGACATTTACAGTATTCAGTTTATGCAAACTGCAGTAAGAATAAGCTCACTGTGTTTTTACAAACTGTGTCAAACTTCAGTGGCTTCTTCAGAACAGCAGGCCTGCCCAGATCTAGTGCAAAGGTAGTGCGACCATATCAGAATGCAGCAAATGTGAATAAACCAAATGTTGGAATGAATGTGGATCAGATCTCATTACTTCTGCAGGTGTTTTCTTTCAGCCATGCGTGAATTTATTCACTCCAATTAGCCGCGTGTGTGATCATGACATTTCCACTTGATGTTAAATACATGACACTTTCCATCTGGGCAGAGAAAGTGATTTGTCGCCGACGGCTGATATTTCTGCTGAATACGATAATGAAATAATGTACATTCAGATCTGTTATGTGCTCTGACAGGAAGAGGCAGAAATAAATGAAAAATACTGCGAGTCTGTGCATGCATTGGTCTCTGGAAGTTAACAAAATAAACTCCTTTCCAAGCTATCAGTTAACCATTTCTGTCTAGAAACCCAATGATTCTGATCTTGCAGTCAAATTTCTGTTCATATCAGACTGTTGTTGAAGCTGTGAAACCCTGAGGAGTGTTGAGCCGTGCCAACTCTTATCAAAACCCCCTGAGACTGAAGCTGTAAACAGTGAACCCACAGCAGGCCTGTTGAACAAGGAGAGTTGATGAGGGTTTATTGTAACAAGCTGCTTTATTGTGTGGTTGTGTTTTCAGTCAAACCACGACAACATGAAAAGCCCAAAGCAAAACCAGGTTGTTGTTTTCCTTCCCAGGTGAATCCCCAGAGATTTACTTTCCTGCTCTTCAAACAAAAACACAGCTGAGCAGGTGATTGTGTAGATGAGAGCAAAGAGCAGCACAAACTGGAGCTGAAAGAAATTTTTAATTAATGATTTTAAATTAAGTGATGGGAATAAGGTAAAACAAAAAAGTTAAAATCAGTCTGGATGAGATGCATTGGTGATCAAGCACCCAGAACAAGGCAGACAAATTGCAGTGAACATGAGTGAAATTAGATTTACTATTTAGACTGAAATCCCTCACTAGCAAGAATCTTTGTACAGCCAGTTAACAGGAATTAATTTGTTATTTGAATACTTTAAAGAATTTCACAAAATATTAAAACTCTAGATAGAAATAGATGGATTTCTTACTTCATTCATCCCTCTGAAATTCAGGCAAAGATTAATGACAAAGTCAAAATATTCTCTACATTCATTCAGACAAACCCCCCCAGTTATTTTTTTTCTTGTCCATTACGGATTCAGTAGAGAACGCTTTTTGGTAGCGATGCCGATGCTTCGAAGCGTGTGTCGAGTAATGCAGGAAGTGTTTCCGCCATGCGCATATCGAGGCTTGTATCATTTCAGATGAGTGACGTCATTGATGATGTCCAAAGCCTCGCTGCCCAGCTGTACCACTGACTTGGTTCCGATCTTGGCGCGAGGTTTTGACAGCAATATAAACCCCACAGGTTCCATTCAAAATGTGTGGTTGTGATAGGAGAGTTTTGGTCAGTTGAGAGTTGGATAATTCCTAGGATGGAGCCACACTTCCATCCAGACGGGCTCTAAAGAACATGGTGGTCCAGAAATACGAGGAGAAGAAGACCAAGGCCAAGGCTGTCATGCAGAGGGTAGAGGCTGTGAGCCTGACTGCTGGCATGTGGACCTCCATTAATATGGATGCATATCTAGCAGTGACTTGCCATTATGTGGATGACTCTGCGAAGGTGGCCACAGTGCTTTTGGGAGTGTTGCCTTTCCCTGAAGCTCATACAGCTGGTAACATCACTGCTGCAATGAAGTTTCTCATGGAGGAATGGGGCACTGAAGGCAAAGTGACCTCGATTGTGACAGATGCTAATGTGGTTGCCTCTGTCAGAAGTTTAAATCTAAGACATGCACTTTGCTTTGCTCATTCACTAAATTTAGTAGTGAAGAAGTCTCTTGATGCAACTTCTGGCCTACAAGACCTACGCACAAGGGCACGAAAAGTAGTCACATTATTCAAAACTAGCAACAGCAAAAGAGAAGCTCAACTTAAATTAGAAATTAAATATTGATTTCCTGTGTAGTTGTTCTTCTATAGAGCATCGTTCAGAACTCTTCAGACTGGTGTCTTACTGTTCATATCATACTGGGATACAATCAAGGACTGTTTACTGAGTATCAGCTGATCTGATTTGATTTAATGTTGCACATAAAAATAATATTATAATATGTATCATATAATAAAATGACATGTCATTTTAATTTAATTGTCTAATTGTAGCATGAAGAAACAGTTCAACATTTTCAAAAATGTGCTATTTAGCTTTCTCTCCAAGAGTGAGATGAGGTCACTCCAGCACGTAACTCACCCTGAAACCACTGTTATTTTTACATTTCTGTTTGTGTTCACACTCAACCCAGACACAACGTGTTTTCGTCTATGAGTTTTAGAGATGTTCACAGGTGTGTTTTTGAGCTCTGGACAGATCCAGGCTGGCTGTTTCCCCCTGCTTCCACTCTTTATGCTAAGCTAGGCTAACCACGTCCTGCCTCCAGCTCCAGCTCTTTTTTTAAATTGAGGAATCACGGACAAAGTGTGTTTTCATATAATTAGATATCACTGGTGCATTTACAGGCCAAAAAAAAAATCTAAACACAAAGGGAACGGCACTCAGACACATTTGTTTTTAAAGGAAACCTTCAAATAAATATTATAGTGACAAAATGGGTTATTTCAACCAGAATTATAATGTAATATTTCCTACTGCAGCGTTACAAATCAGCTTGTGTTGCGTTCAGGTGTGTGATCAGGATGTACGACACATGCGGCCCATCTTCTGCTCTTAGTATGCGACGGTGTGAAGCGAAGAGGTGTCACGTCGTCACATGGGTCAGAGTCTCCCTGCAGGAACCTCCAGCTGGTTTCCTCATGACAGAACCAACTAATCCTGCAGTCACACTGAAGCTTTCCTCGTTTCACTGCAGCTCAGTCAGACATTAAAGTGGAACTTTAAAAATAAAAAAAAAATTGGTCCAGTTTGCCTCAGTCGACTGCCAACTGCACCTGATCACAGTAGGTCCACTAAAAGTGCTTGGTTGATCCACTGACAGGCTCAGAGTGTTACTCTAAGTGTGTGACAGCATCATGGAAAGGATCCCTACAGAGAGAGACCTGGAAGATCCTTTTGGTTTAACCACAAACAGCTGTTATATCGCTCTCTGCACACACACCAGACTACATTCACTAAAACAGGGATTTTACCACACAGAACACAGGAAACTGCTGCTCTGCTGCTGCCTCATTCGGTTAGTATGTTTGTGTTGTTGTGTGCTATATAAATATTTCTTTGGATCCAAACTAACCATTAAAAGCATCGAAGTAACACATACATGGAAACATGGAACAGTATAGGCCTAATACACTCACTAGAAAATACACTATATTGATATAAACAAATCATATGGTCATTTTTTTTTTCATTATTTATAGTCATTCCCAACAGCCGTTACTGACACAAAATACAGTGTATCACAGATTACATGGTTAAGATCACAGCTGCCTGTTTTACACACTTGGGCCATCAGGTGGTTTCATGTGCATATGAAGCCTCGAGAAATTAACCCTTTTCTAAACCAATTTGCTGGAAAGCTTCAATGCTTCATCTCACCAGCACTACTTTTTGGTTTTACATACATAAATGTTCTCTCAATATCTCTCTTTTGTTATTTTCATGCATTGGTGTGGGGATAACAGGACATAATAATGAGCCAAGGCTGCCATGATAAAAAAAAAAGAAGGTTTTTTAGGACAGGAATGTTTCAGCTGCCGTTTCACAGGGCAAACTGAGCACAACTGACACACTTCACTTTATAGACCAAACCCCCTCCCACAGCTGTTGTTCCTAATTAGCAATCAGCAGTGGAGTCATCTGACACACTTCCTGTTTCTTCCATATGTGGTCTTCAAAAATATCCCAAAAAAAATGTGTAACATCTTTAAAAGGTTTTGAATTGACATTTATAGACATTAAATGTGTAACATTTGAGGTATCTTAAAAAAAAGAGTAAAACCTCGAAACAAATCAAGACAAAAATTCCAATGGTGAAGAGCAGAAAAATGTTTTTCCAATACTATCCTTTGATTCGTATCTCATTAAAAGTCAATAAAGACAAGTCATATTAATAACTACAAATAAACTTCATATATGATGCAAATTTTGGAAAAAATATTTCAAGATAATTTTAACTATTACAAATGATAACAAGTCTTAATTCTTAAATGGCCTCAATGGATTTGAAACATTGTTCAAATGAACATTATCTTACCGAGTTACTATCAACATCAGAACAGCAGCAATGTGGTTTTATACCTATACTGGTTCACTTAGTGGTTGGAGAAAGTTTTCATTTTCGCTGCCCATGTTTTCTTTCTCTGTATAACCAAAACTGTGATTCAACATGGACAGCAGAAAGACTATTGTGTCCTTTATTCAAACAGTATCAAGCAAATTTAAGCACCAGTAACATTTCTAAGTGAGATGACTTAGTGTTTTGGGTACGAAAGAAACATTGCCAAATGGACTCTACATCTCAGGCATTTTCTTCAGAAATAAGTTTTATACATTTATTTTTGGTGTAAAACACGAGATTGATTTATAGTGTATATTCCCTCAAAATCTCTTGGATGTAAAATGCGCCACAGGAGTCATTGTTTGACCTCAAAGTGGGTCACAAGATGGCTCTGATCACTTGCAAAGTGAAGACAGGTGGAGCTACAGGTGACACAGATGAGAGCCTGATCACTGAGGGATGTAATCATCCAATGGGATGCTTCGTATGTTTCTGGCAGGACTGCATATAAAGTAAGGCTGGCCTTTTGTTCAGTTTGATGCTGATGGCCAATGACTAAAGTCCTCCTTGTGCAATGTGTTCAGAACTTTAACAACAATTGTTAAGTTGCAGTGCTGCTTTATTTTTATCTGAACAAATAAAATTAGGATGTTTTGGGAATGGGCAGCACATTAAATTGGTGTACTTTGTTTTAACACTTCTAATAAGTGACACTTTCAGTTTAGGCTTATTCCATGAAATATCCAGATTCCAAAAAAAACTTTAATTAAAACTTAAATTGCTGACATTGATATTGAGCTGATCTTTACATCAATCTAAAATGGTGGACAAACTCAAACTTGTCATGTCCATAACCTTACCTAAGCATTACCTGGAGCTGGCTCCAGGATGGCCGGATCACACAAGTCCTCGAAACTTAAGCTCTAATGGAGTTGAAGCTGCATCAAATCAGGCATCAGGTCTTTTTTTCTTTTTCTGGGTTCCTTGATTAGACTTAAAACTACAAACTGATGTCAAAAGGAGGCCAGATTGCCTTCAGGGACCATAAAGAGCACACACACAGAACTCCATCAAGGTCCTGTTGTCCATATCAGGCAGCACACATGCAGTTTGGTATTCTTCAGGGAAGCTGCATCAAACTCAGTTTGAGTTTGGTCACATAATGCACTTGGACCATTCTGAGCAGGTCTTACTGTCATGGGACCCTACAAAAAAGAAGTTAGTGACTCAAAATAAAGTGACCTTGCTGTATACAACCAGGCTTATTATCTATGCTTATTACAAACCAAACGACAAGTGCTGGCTTTTTATCAAGAAATGAATCTCAGTGTCTCATGTTATGTTCTGGGTAGATGACACCTGTGTTCTGAGGCCCAGTGTCTGTCCACAGCCCAGGGCTTTGGGTCGTCTGTTATGCATAACCTACCGGATTGGAAATGCTTCCCCAAAAGCCTTGTGTTGAGAGGATCAAATCTACCTGATGTTACAATTAAATTGCATCCATCACTTTCTCAGCCCCCTTGGCTGTTACCAGCTGCTGCTGCTGATACTCATTGTGTTTGGCATCTGTGTGCATTGGCAAATATTGACATGGCTGTCGTTGTTAAAGGATTTATGTCATTAAGAATCAACAACTGAAGGTGACGAACACACTCACCACGTTTTAGTTTGGGGCAAACAAACACGTGGACTAACATGGTGTTCACCAACACTTCCTTTACACATGCTATATATATCCTGCAGAGATGGGAATGCTTTCTAAAGCCCTCATTTCAACAGGGCCAAATCTGCCCGTTGGGGAAATTAGACTGTAGCTGTCAGCTCCATCTCAGCTGTGCTGCTCCTGTGTGAACACACAAATGAGCAGAGAAAACCTATCTCAGTTTAAATAGATCCATTTGCAAATGCATTATTCATGTTCCCCCTGTAAGCACCAATATATTTTTACCTGCCGTTATGTTTAATTCATTATTTGGAGACATTTCTCTTGCCTTCAAACTGGGTGAATAAATTGTGAGAAGTTTTGCGATATTTCTCAGGGGCTGCTGTGTCCACTCAGACTGCATGCCCCGGATGGCACTAATGATTCCCTCAGCAGCAAAATCGCTCTTGCTTCAGCAGTAAATATTTCTCTAGGGGTTACCAAATTGGGGCAAATAGCAGGTGCTACAAGTGTCAGTTTGTGGCAAAACTGTAATTATTTCCCCCTGACAAGTGTTTTTGACTGGCATCAGCGTTAACATCACCCTGCCACACCTTTTTATTTTTTTTCACAGTAACTTAATGTCAGTTTCTTGAATGTGGACAGAATGCAACTTTGCTGAACTTTTTGTCAAACACTGATTAGAATTGGTGCATTAGAGATTTACATGATTGATTTGGAAGAAAAGCTATTTACACTCAGTTGTTACTAGAACCTTTTTTTTTTTTCTTCCAATGCTTTGAAGTCCATTCAAGTTTGCATTGGCTATAATTTTAAACTTAAAATTTAATTTCAGTTATCTGCCAACCTGGATGTTGTGTGGTGTTTAATTGTCCACACAAACATCAGGAGGAAAAGAAATGTACCACGTATTCCAATCACAACACATTAAATCTGTGCTGAAATTTACAGAGCATCTTTAACAATGTCTTAACTGCCACAAAAATACACCAATGCAGGACAGATGTTAAAACAAAGCTGTTTATTCATTGAGGTAAAATTGCTCCAACAGCAACTAGCCAATGTTATGACCAGAAGCACACCCAAGAAGATGGACTCAAATGCTTGACGTGAGGCAAACAGATGGTAAAAAGGTGCAGTTTGTTGTTGTACAAGAACAACAAAAAACAAGACACCAACAAACAGACACAATGGAAAAATACTCACTACAAATACTACCTGACTAGACTCAAACTCTCATCAAGATACTAACTCTGACTAAGATGCTGGAACACTCGACACAAGGGCACAAGACGATCTGGCACAGGGCGGGGGAAGACATAGACAATATATACACCAGAGAGGGAGGCACAGGTAGAAACCATCAGGGCGGGGCAGACAATCACACGTTTCCCCCATGTGGTCAGGAAGTCAACTTTGTTCAACTTTTTGTTTCGTTCTTGTTTCAGGCCCCTTGAACATGCAAGGTACACTGATCGATATTCAGTATGTAACAAAATGCAGATTCAAAGCAAAGATGGCAGAAAACAATAGCACAAGAAACAAACAAGATTTGAAGAGGTACGCTAGAAAAGAAGTGAATTGCAGATAGAAAGGCAAAGAATTGAAAAGGGCTTTCTGAGCTGAAAATGGTATTATTGCACTCTGTGTTTTTAAGTAACAACAAAACAGGACTCCAGTGTAAGTGTCGGGATGTAGGTGTATGTAATAGAGGAACAGTGGGGTAAATGAGACTCATCAGCAAGTGAATGCCTCCAAGATACTGATGATGGAGTAGGTTGGAGATCTACAGAGGTACAAGAGCTTGAAGTGCATATTGAAAATGGAAGTGTTGATGAGCTTCACCCCTCTAAAGTCAGATTGTTCTTACTAATTTACCTTCCAGCAGCAAGTGTCATCAGAGTACAATGTTGTCTTATTAGTTTTATCAACAAATCCCATGAAGATGCACAAAACCAAGAATGGATTCATCTAACCTGTTTTTGTCTTGATACTACAAATACTTCTGTGCTTCCTTGATGCAGAGTTCTGCTGTTCAAAAACAAAAAAATGCATAAGAGTCAGTGTTGCATCTGGCTGTTATATTCCATTATTAAAATGGACTCTGGTTTCGATACTTCAATGCCCGCCAATCGATATTTTGGAGTCAGTACTTTTTTAAATATCACTAACACTGTGCTAATACAAAACTTGCAATTTGTTTTCATTTCTGAGAGTTTTAGGCATTAAATTTGTGTGAAAACCAGCCCGGGCCTCAGTCAAGCACTGCCTCAATCCTCCCTCCGCTGCTCAGAGTGAGCTCAGCAGCGCCGTGGCAGCATGGATGGCTGAGAGAAAAATTCAATTTTAAAAATCTTATTTTTATTATACTTTAAAAAAGATTTTCATCTTATTTTTATTCAATTAACTCATTGATCTATTTTTATAATTGCATGAGCATTTCTTTCAAGTATTTATGTTCGTGAGTTTTATTCATTTCATATTGCCCTTGCATTAAAGTTATTAATGAACACTGTGAAATCATGTGATTCACCACCAATACCAAAGTATTGGTATCGATGAAAAAGTATGAAACTAATGGTATCGTATAGAAAGGAAAAATGTTGGTATCGCCCATCCCTACAGGAAAATTCAGTAATGAAAGCGAAACAACCCTGAGGAAAGGTTGTACTTAAAACTTTTGTAATGAAAATCAAATCAATATTGACTTTTAGTGTTGGAGGTTTATAGTTGAGCAGACAAAACTGTGGCCTTCTCAGAGGAGCCACAAAGGAGAGACAGTGATGTTAATATCGTCTGGCTTCCGCTGTATCAAAGGCCACCCCATTCCTCACAGCTCTCCACCTGCCTGATAAGAGTGTGCAGAGATGAAACTCCATTTATTATTGGATAGCGAGGCTGTGAGGTGGCCCGATTGTGGTAACTGATATGTATCAGGACGAACGCTGACTCCTCTGTGAGGAGAGATGGTGGAAATGTTTTAGAGAGGAAGGCGAGAGTGAATAGTGAATATGATTTAAACAAAACGCACATCATCTGCAGAAAGCCACGTTCAAAAAGTTGTCCTCCACTGCTGTTGTTTCTCTCCAGAGGTACAGCAGAAGATTGTGTGAACTCTTTATTTTGGTTTAGTACTTGACCATATTTTCAGGGTCATGGACGTCACAACATAAAATTTTAATGAGTTTTGCAGGTACCAAATCTAACAACGCTCTCAATTAACCATCCCACATGTGAATGAAATGAAGTATCTGTTACAGAATTTTGTTAGATAAGAGAATTGATATGGAGGAGGATTGAATGGTAGTGGACAGATTTAGGTGGGCTGATAATTAGCAGGATAAACTCTGCCATCTAATTACTCATCCGTTTGAATCTCCACAGCTGCTCAGACTGTAAAGTGTAGGTGGGCTGGATAATCAGCAGCAGCCTGCTATGAGAGCAGGGGTCGATTCCCTCCAGCAGAGCGCCATGACAAAACATGGAGGGCTTAAAGTAGAAACGCAGAGAGAGACTCTTCAGTTTTTGACTGCTGTGTAATAAAACAAGATCTTACTTTAAACCACCTTCATTGACGACCAAAATAAAGAAGTTGATGCTTCTGAGATTTCTGGGAGAAACTGAAATGCATTTTTGAATCCTATTAACCGAATAATCAGTATGCGTATCTATATAGTAGTGCAGGCCTGTCATTAATTCTAGCACACCACGGTATTGCCAACATGTCTTATCTGGTTATTGTTGTAGTTTTTGTTATTACGAATTTTTTATTTAGTTTTCCTATGATCCTCATTATACTTTCGAATCCAGTTTGCTTGCAACTTTACTAATTCATTTCAAAATAGGCCTACCTAACTCTTGTTTTATTATTATTATTATCACTGCATAGCTGTGCACCGATTACACATAGTGAAGACCTTTATATTATATTGTATAGCAAGTTTTATTACACCACTAGTCTGCACTGACCTTACAAAATATAAACTGAACTTCTATAAGCTATTAAGTCCCCCCCCCCATATCGCCTGATTCATTTATCTGTCTTCTCCTTTTGTGGCAGGTTTGAATGTGATAAGAGAAATCAATACGAGGAAATGGTTTTTACTCGAATTCATCTTATCAGTGCACGTCATAAAAAGCAAGTATCCCAGGTATTTTGTACATGCAGTGTGCATCCTGCTAGCTCTAACAGCCCTGAGAGGTGGTGGGAGGTTGTTTGATGCCTACACGAGGAGCAGTTGCTCTTAAGAAGTCTAAGCTTTGGTAAATGTCACCTTAACCTTCTGGATGAATCGAATAGCTCCAGTCTAATGTGACACTAGTGGTTTATGACTTTATCATCCAGCTAATTCATCCCTGTTGCTCCAAAAGTTTTGCATGTTTTAACTGTTTAAATTGAGGGATTGTTTATTTGCAAAGCTTGACTCATATATGTGGACTTTGTGGCAGATGAAATTAAATGATCATAGTGGACCATTAAATGTGCAGTGTCCACCTGTATATCAGAAATTAGATATTATCACAGTGTGGGAGTGTGTAACTGCAGCAATTATGCTGAAATGGTAATAGCTGTAGAGAAAATGGACCCTTAAAATGAGGCACTGCCGTGTAGTTGAGGCTTTACATGGCTCACACGCTTACTTTCACTGAAGTCAACATTAGACATCTTTTGTTGCTTGCATATCTGTCATAACAGGAATCATCTTGCACAAAAAGAAGATGGTGAGTTGGACAAAGAAGCATTTTTGTGCTCTTCAAAGTGAAGTTTCTGTGGGTAGATTGTGAAGTACAAATAGTGATATTGGCACTTGAATTGAAAGAAAATGTAATCCATTTCAGTAGAGAGGCCATATTCCAGCTAAAGCTCTGGCTGTTTGCCATGTTGAAATTAATCATTTATTCTGTTCCTTTTCCTTCAAACATGTGTCAAAAGCTGATGTTAATCATTAAATTACTTTTCAATGGGTAAATGTGATGGAGCACATTATTCATCAGACTTATTACAGCACCAGCAGTAAATGTTGGCTATTTAAAATCACTTCAGTGTCAATGTTATCCAGCTATATTCATAGTTCTTTCAGGTTTCCGCTTGCACCTCCAGTTAATAAAATGACAGAAGATCTTAATCTTTATATTACTTTTCCATTTTGAGCCTTATAAATTAACTCTGAATGTAGAGGGGCGAGTGAGCAGGTGTCACTCAGACTCACTTGGGTGTGGTACAATAGTTACCAAAGATGACATGCTTTCATTACTGGAAATCAAAATATCTTAATCCCTTCTAATCCACTTTACCTTTGTTCCTCTATATTTCCCTATGCTCTTGTTTTCAAACTGAAAACCTGTCAGTCATCATTTTGCTAAAAACACATTTTAAAATATCACTTTACCAAACATAATGACAGCTTGAGCCATCTTTATGACAACTGAACAAACTCTATCCACTGAAGGCTCTATTCATAAAAGCCCTGTAAGACATCAGACTGTGTGCCTTAATGTAAGAATAGTTAGTCAAAAAATTCAAACCCAAAAAGCAAAAGACCCTTTTTTTTTTTTTTTTATCACCTAAGTCAATCGAATATTTACTCATGTTTGAGTCTCAATGATGGATGATGAGTAGCTTCATTTGCTGGACTAGTCTGAAAATGTTAACTTCATTTACTTCTACATGAATACACTAACATCTGAAGACATTAAGTCCACTATCCCTCAGCATTACCTCCATCATATTCAAGATGCAGGTTTACAACATGTCAGTTAGGGTGGTGGCCTAGTCTGAGGTTCAGCAGCAACATCGAAGTTGTGGAGATCAGACTCCATTGTTTTTGCTTTATACACAGTTGACTTCCCAAATTTAAGCTTTGGAATTCACAAATTCGAAAGCAGATTGGCTGACAGAGTAAAGGATGGATCACGGTGATATTTATCATCCAAATCAAACATTAACTGTATACCACGCTGTCTAAAGATGAGAGCATATTCATCAAATTCCGTCCTAGTTTCTAGATTTGTTGATCCGTATGTTTGACAACTCAGTTCAGCTTCACATCTCGTCTCTGATCACAACCAATACGAGGAGATTTACATGAATCAAACAGAACTGATCTGAGGCAGTTCACTCATCTCGGGCATCAGACTGTTTAAACAGGCTTCACAGAGAATCACTTTGATATCCTCTGTTCCTGGATGCTTCGCAGCTGTTCCCTCATCTCTGGTCTGCAGAGAAACATGTTAACAGGCATCAGATGTTATGTGTCCACACTAAAGTGAGGGGAAGCAACAATAAGGAGATGAGTTGATACATAATTATACTCATAGTTGAAGGATAAATGACACAACAGGTGTCGGCTTCAAAAGAGCTCAATGATTGGCAATTTCTAAAAAGTTTTAAAAGTGTGTTGACATTGTGTAGAAAGTACATGCTCTACAATGAATAGAGAATTTATTTGGACAAGCAAATAAAATGAAAATCATACAGTCACATTCTCTGGAAAACATTTTATTTTCATCAAACAAAATTTTGTATGTAACCAAACAGAATATGGTCAATCCTCCTCCTGGATATATATAATTATATATGTATATATTTTTTTATTTATGGCATATATCTCAAACTCACTGACATCACTGCTTTCCACCAATACTTAGAACCATTATATTATTATAGTTACACTGAGAACCATTCAGCTGGACTATAAACCTTACCATAAAGAAGCCAAACCACTACTGGCAAAAAGATTTGATTTTTAAGGATTGCAGGTTTACAAACGTTGGTCCAAATATGCAACTGTTTTGCATCTGCAACAGTTTTTCTGTATATTGATGATGCTTTGGCAGATAGTGGGACTGGGCTGAGCCTGGAAATTGATAACTAAAGGTCTGCTTGCTGTTCTGCTTTCTTTCTCTTTAAAGTGTCACGGTGAGACCCACAGACACACTTGTGTGTTTCTCAAAAGTGACTCAACTTTATAACTGTTTTGTTCCTTTCTGTATCAGAAAGGTAAAGACAGTTGGTCATTAGTTGAGTACAACAACCCTCTTCCTTGCAAGACAGAAATTTTCTGACCCAGCTGCACTTTTATCCATGTAGGCAAAGTTCCTACTTCAGTTTTTTTTGCAGCAGACAACAATGCCTGCCATCAGCTGTTTTCTTGTTGTGGGGTGAGAAATTACACAAAAATACATGGATCAAATTTAAAGACACACTTAGAAATGTTTGCAACTTTTGTCATTAAAATCCCATCTGTGCTTTTGTGGTTTTGCAGACACGGTGGTGTGTGTGTTTGGAAAAACAGCTGCTGTCGATCCTCTTTCTGACTCTCATCCTCGCTCTATCAGCAGCGCGCTTTACACGTGAGCTGAATTACCACGAGGGGGATTTGCTTCATTTTCAAGTGTTAATATCAGGTTATTTTTCATTCAATCCATGTCTGCTTGACACTTTCTTTCAGATTATCTTCCTGTCTCATTCTGATAATCTCTCTGATTTCTATTAAATCACAATCCACCTGTCAGACCGAAGCAGACTAGCATTACAAAAACACATTAACTGTCTCTGCGTGCAGTGAATGAAGGGACAGACGGCCACAATGTTACAGAGTCTGTGTTACTGCCAGTGTTAAAAGCTTTACTCTTCAGAGACATTCAGAGCTGGGAGGGGAATCTCCCAACAGGCGGCATGCAGCAGGGAGAAGCCTTAAGGGGTAGAAAGAAAAAGCAAAGTGAGCGAGATGTAAAGGCTTTTGAGGGAACCACCCATGTGACGGCAGTCTAGAAATGATCAAAGCTCATGGATGCAACTATTTCCTGCCAGTGCCACCATGCTTTGAAAAGAAAGAAGGGGGGGGGATAAACTGAATGTTAGTGTCAATCTACCACAACCCTGATTGTGGCTCAGAGATGTCAAACCTTCACTGCAACAAACACACATAGTCATTCACATACGAAAGTTCTTTCTAAATTAATTCAGCCTACAGACTAGGAGCCTAGTTTGAGCTGTTTGAACAATAGGAAGGGAAGAAGTTGCACTCGACTTGGATGCTTTTTGAAAAATCTTCATAAGTTCAGGCTTCACTATATAAGAGGCCGCTTTAGATAAACCTTTTGTGACTTCAGTCATGCAGTTTTAATGACATTTTGATGTGAGTGGGGGAGAAGGTTAGTTTGCTATCTGTGATACTCATATCTGTATCAAACATTCTTTAAAGTACTGTAATTTTCATTGCTTGGTAATTTGTTTGGCTGCACTGTAAACAGATACACCAGTTGATTTGCTACATTTCTGACAAAGTAGCTGTTTTGAGGACTGAAATATGCGTTAACTGATTCATGAACATAGGACAAGCTGAAACGGCGACCATATTAGCTATTTATACACCCAGAAGTGACGTGTGTTTTGGGTCGTTGTCGTGTTGGAAGACAAAGCGACGACCCAGACCCAGTTTTGCTGCTGACTGCTTGATGTTTTCTTTCAAAATCTTCACATATCCTTCTTTCTTCATGATTCCTTCCACCTTGACAAGATTCCCAGTTTCAGACGCACTGAAGCATCCCCACAGCATAATACTCCCACCACCGTGTTTCACTGTGGGGACGGTGCTCTTTGGGTTATTTGCCTCACCCTTCTTTCTCCAAACATAAGCAATGTCTCTATGGCCAAAGAGCTCTAGTTTCGTCTCATCTGACCAAAGGACATGCTTCCAGTATGCATAATCTTTCTCCAGGTTGTCCTTAGCATACCTCAGTCTGGCTTTAAGGTGCCTCTTCTGCAGAAGTGGAGTTTTTCTTGGTCTGCAACATTGCAGTCCATTCCTGTGCAGAGCTCTAGTGATTGTCTTCTTTGAGACTACAATTCCCAACTTGGCTAAGTCATTCACTAGTGTCTTGGCAGTTGTTCTGGGGTCTTTAGACACATCTCTCACTAGTTTTCTTTCCAGGGTCTTTGAAATTTTTCGCTTCCTACCTCTGCCAGGCTTGATCTGTACAGTGTGGCTCTCTTTGAATTTCTTGATGATGCTTCTCACTCCAGTTGTTGACACTTGGAAACGCTGTGATAACTTTGTATATCCTTCTCCTGCTTTGTGAGCATCAACAATTCTCATTCTCAAGTCTAAACTGATTTCTTTTGTTTTTGGCATGATTCTTCTCAAGTGCCAGCTAAAACCCTTACTGAAGTATTTATACTGTGTGTAAATTGGGAGATAACTCTTAATTTTACAAGCACTGTTTATGATGAGGTTTTGGATTATAACTCTAAACCTTAGTAAATCAGTGACTAATAATAAATCCTATATATTTTTCCACCACAGATCTTGCAATGTGAGAACTTTCAAAGAGTGGGAAGGATAGTGGAAAGAAACTGTTGGAAGTTGAAGACATCTTGCATATAATATCAATATGGTTGGAGTTGGTGGGTGACCCTGTTAAAGGTGGGCAAAACAATACGATCACAATTAGAGGCATGATGACTGAACGTCCAGGGAATAAAAAACAATATGCTACTAATTTAAAGGTCTCCCCTCTCTCTACATACAATACCCATCTATTTCCAAGAGAAACCCAAGCACAAGGACAGCTTGGGGTTTGTAGCTTCACATTTTTCCTACCCATTCATCCTACAAATACTAACACCTCCATAATGACAAAGTGACATTAGCCAGAGATTGTTACAAATACATTAATTCAACAAATACATTTTTAAATATTTACAGTTGAAACAAGGATATCAACATCTTAAGTCCAAAACTGTTGCCTGTTTGTATCAGTATAATACACAATTTACAGTAAAGCAACAGAAAGACAACGCTGTGTGAGTTCTGTTTTCGTCTCCATGTGATGTGGAGCCACAGCCTCCAGTGAAGTCTCTGAACGGCTCTGAGTGCAGTGTAAAGTCCTGAGGCATGGTAGGTCACTCCTGTCTGCAACCTCTGCCCCAGAAATCAGTTCATCAGGTCATCAGGCTTCCATTTAAATGAAATACTCCTTTGGGTTTTCACTGGAGACGTTCTGGGACTCAGCCTGGTTGTTGAAAGGGAAATCTTGGCTGTCTTCCTGTTTGACTCCCTTCACTTCCTGGTTTCGATACGTCTCTTTCCTCCGATAGAGGAATCTGGCGGTTATTGCCAGGCCGGTCACGATCACAAAGATCACCACTGCTATGACACCTGCCAGGTAGAGGAATTTCAAGATGTAAAAGCCTGAGATATCGGATAATTGTCTTCCATATGCATGATTGCTTCAAAGACTAAAATGAACTACTTGAAAATCAGAACAAAATATAGGCCCCCTTTTTTTTTTTTTTTTTTTTTTCTCCCAATGTGCTGCTATTTAATTTCCAAATGCTTGGATTATCTTGCAAATCTAACTTTCAAGTTCATTAAACTCCATTTTAAATCTTTTGAATCTATTGGGCTGTTTCGCTCTGTTGAGCCCTTTGGGAATATGAAAGCAGGTTTCATTTAATTGGAATTCCAAAATACATCTCAAATGAATTTAATACTACGTTACATTATAAATAGACCATGTTTCTTACGATAACGCCAAAAACGTTTTCCCATCAGCAAGTCATTCCTGCATGATTAATTAGGTGAACTGCCCTTTGTGCAACGAGACAGAGTCAGGCCAGTTTAATGGACAGTTTTAAATGACTTTTCTCTGTGTCTCACCTTTTTCTATCTACACGATTATAGATTGAACCTTTCAGTCTTCACTTTGAATCAATCTGTGCTGGCAGAGCAACAAAGTTTTAAATTGGTTTTAAATGGACTCTTGCCTGGCACATCACTTTACTCTTTCTTAGAGCTCAACATCTGCCCACAGCTTTGTTCAACCCAGCAAACTTACTTTGTCACTGTTAGAAAATGCACCATTGCATATTCACACTTGACAGATGGGAATCAGTGATTGGCTCACTAATGTTAGTCAAGTGTACCAGAAACCAAAGATCCTGGTATTATACCAGTGAGGATGGAATACAGTGAAAAGATTCAGTACCTCCAATCAGAGCCGAGTCAGTCCTGATGGCATTGACTAAAGGTTGACCTGAACCCACTGAACCAGACTGGTCTACAGCAGAGAAAGAATAGTGGTGGTGGAAAGGAGGAAGGACAAAAACAGGAAGCACCAAGAAGATTAAGAGTAAGTAGGAAATGCAGGAAAACAAGGCACACAGGGAGCGAAAAGTCAGATCAGAAAGAGACAGACAGAAGACAAGATCAGAACATCACTTTCAGAGTAGACTGCGAATACTACACCAGCTCTCAAAAGGACTCCAGTAAAGCATCACAAACTGGATGAATATGAGCCCTGAGGGAGGAAACCCCCCTCTGTGGTCCAAATGAATTAAAGCATTGATCAAACTTTCAATAGTCTCCAAAAAACAAGGTGGATACTAGTCGATTAATGAGCCCATTATGAGCTGGAAAGGCAGCTTTCATGCAATTTCAACCCACAAAAATGGAAAGACAACAGGAGACCCACACTGGTCAGATAGATGAAACCCCAAAGCAGAGACAGAAGCGGCATTGGAATATAATGTGGTAACCAATTTATAATGTAATGCTATCAGGTGTAATTAAGCAATGTCATCACAAACTTTCTTCTTGCATAGTATTGTAGACATTAGTCCTACGAAATGTACACTTTTGTTATCATTTTTAGTTATTGTAGTTTCCATGACTACTATTAAAAATCGGATTGTTAGCTCCCGATCAATTACACGGTCGAATGAACTTTGTCGTTGCTCAATTTGCACACTAATGTAATGGCTTTACTGGTAAGTGTTAGCAGAACCAAATACCATGGCAAGTCTGAATGAGTTGAGCAGTGTAGCTTGTCATGCTACATAATATGGGCTTCAGGCTTGACAAGGTAACCAGAGATACTTTAATGACTTCCACCGTGTACAACACAGCACCATCGTCACTGTCTGCTTCACTGACTGGCTTCTTCTTTTAGCACTTGCAAGACAAAGCCAATATATTCTACATTTTTGTTTTTTTGATGACAAATCAAGAAGAAAAAAAAAACTGACGATGAATTTGTCCATCAGTATTTCTGGACAATACCATTCATAAATATCTAAAAACCATAAATATAGTTAAGAAGCCCATTCATTTTCTAAAACAGCTGCTGGTTTGTTTTTTAAAGATATTGTTAAAACAAATATTGTACTTGTTGGGGACTATTTTCACCAGCACATTATTAAACGTTTGGTCCTCTAGTGACTAAAGTACAGTGGTGATGAAGGCACATGTCACCCAGTGTGTTAACAGTTTTTAGACAACGATGTAACTCAAAAGGAATAAGATATATCAGGCTTAGGCTACATAGGCAATACTTTTTATTTTTGTTTTCATTGTTGGTTTTTGGTCTTCATTAAATTTGACGCAAAGAAAATTATAAAATATCAGACTGATCCTTGTGATTGTCCTTATAGAGCCTGTTATCCAAGTTCTGAGCTTCTGCATACAGAACGGTCTTGTATACCTGACTTTTTAATCTGATTTGTCTTTTATTGTAATTTACCCTGCTTTGTGACTCTTTGACTAAAAGTTTAGTTTTGATATTTTTATTTGTAGCATAGAAACTTAAAGAGCTGTGGTCATCCAAATATAGTCAGTCCTAACCGTTATGTGGTTTGACCACCATGTTTGAGGAAACAGAAAATTAATCCCAATTATTAGCCTCATGTCTGAAAATGCAAACGATTTTTGCAAAGTTGGACACTGAATTTCCCCTACCTGACAGTTGGTGTGTGTTCTCTGCTGCGTAGGGATTGGACAAAGTTGAGGAGCCGCAGTTGGACCGGACCAGGGGTCCGGTGATGATGACGGGGCTGGTGTCTGGGTGGAGCAGAGCTGCTTTCAGAGGGCTGATGGAGTTGAAGTGGACCACTGACAGACAGCCGGTAAAACCCAGAGACACCAAACGGGCCAAATCTGGATCCAGATCATCAGACCCTGTAGAAACAAATGGAATAGAAGAGCTGAACATGTATCATCGTTGTCTGAACGATCAACAAATTGGAGTGTAAAAAGCAATACTGCTCATTAAAAACCTTCATTGCTCTCCATTTATCTCCATTTATTTCAACATGGTACAATGATTAAAGCAGTTGGTTATACACATTTTTACCTCTACTCTCAGCAATTACATTAAGTCACTATTATTTGCAATGAACAACATTAAATTAAATGGAACCAACTGAGATGAAAGAGGCATAATTACATCAAATTTTTGTCAGCTATGTGTTAAATGAATGGCCTGTAAGTACTAGAGTAAAATACATGGTGATTTTTAAGAATAAAATCTGGCTTTTGAGTTTTTCATAGTAAATGTTGCCATTATGTTGTAAAATAGCATCACAACTGCAGAGGATTTTACCACAGAATGAATACCGGTGATATTATCATATTGGACCTATTGAAAACAATAATTTACAGGAATCAAGAGGAAATCTTCCACTTATTCACATCAAGAATGGCTTTGGTGTCTTGCTCTAAAGAGTCAGTTGGTGGTCCTTTGGGAAACTGTGTGGTCTTTCTAACTGATAACCCACCCAATGCAAAACATACACTAACAGGTTCATTGACCTTGCTGCAGATTCTCCTTTTATCCCTGATTGTGAGGACATTTATTTGAACTGATTAAGCAATTGCAAACATGCCATTCATTCATTATGCTGAGTACCATTCTGTTTATCTGTTGTAGATGCATTGTTTTATAATCTGTTCACTCTGAGTGCAGGACTGAGGATCCATGATGCTCATCACCGTCCAATCAGAAAGAATACCAAACACGCAGACACTCGCCACCCTCATTTCACCTCCTCTCCTTCACAGCAGTGTAAACAGCAGCTGCGAAAGCCGACGTTACCGCTGTAAACAGCTGCATCAGTGTCTGTTCAGATGACTGAGAGGTGACTGGCTTTACCACAACACATCTGCATGCTGATGAGAGCAGCAGGAAACATTACTGCAGCTTGTAAGCTCCACTCAGCTGATACACTCTCTCCTCCATCACCTCTCTCCCCTCTCTGTCTCTCTGTATTCCTTCCAGGTCCATTAGTTAGCCTGATGGATGACAGGGTTGGCAGGAAACGACAGAAAATACACTTTCCCCCCTGCTTTTCTGATCCTGATCTGACTCTCTGCCTCCTCTGGTTTGACAGAGGGGAGGACCGGTCACATGCTGACATGACGGGGTTAAAACGCACTGAGCTGTCTTCACCATACTGCAGCTTTGCAGCTAAAAATACAAAAGATCTCTGAGATATCTCTATCTCTTTATATAAATCTACCTTTCATGAGAGGCACAAACACTACATAGCTTGTGGAGTAACTGATTCAGTGTTATGAAATGAATTTGTTCTTGACAGGAATGGATATTTGATGATCAAAACCAAAAACCAATATGTTCTGAAATTAAACTGATAATTTTTAACTGAATATTAATATATATTTGTTATATTTATAACATATATAATTTTTATTATCTTAATATTTTGATCAATGTCCTGCCAACAAATGCAAGTAATTACAATCTTCAACCACTGATAAAGAGAAGCCACTGAAACACCAGTTACAGCCTGTGAGAGTCAAAGACTAGTGAACTAACCAAAAGAATGCTTGTTTTTTTTTTTTTGGCATCCAATGAAAATTTTCTGAGGTTAGTTAAGGTCTCATGTAGACGAGCACTGCAATGCTGAGCACTCACACAAGTAAAATAACTTAACAAACTGCATCATATTCATTAAAATGACAACAAAAAAACTGCTGCATATTTCCTTAAACTGCACTCTGTTACGAGACTCTGGTAAAAAAGAGACTTGAATAAGAAGCTGAATGATGGAAATTAAAAGACTGAATTTGTGGATGTTTAATGTTCTTACATGGTATTACATGATAGTACTGATGGACTTTTTAAATAGCTGACTCATGTTGTACTTCAAATAGCCAGCGTTTTTCCTCTTAAATTGACAGTGCAGTCTGTCTTATCAGAGAGCTGCGACTGCAGCCTGCGGCCTCTCAGCCCCTCATGTTATTAACAGCTTATATCACAGTCTGTCTCTGATGGAGCCATGACAGAGCCAATTACTGTCTCACCCCGACTCTGTTACAGGTCCCCGTCTAGAACTAAACACAGCTAAATGGATAAAGCACAGCACTAAAACAACCTAGGTTGGTGACACTTTGTAATACAGTGCCCATTAAATGGACTTCTTTGCCCAAATAGTCCAACTTCCTGGATTAAAGCTGGACTGAAAATCAAATTCATTGAATAACTGACATTATGTATCTAAAACAACAGATGTACCCATGTTGCAAACTTAAAAATGCAAAAACTAGCTGAAAAGCAGTATTTCACTGTCCTCTCTGAGCATGTCAAGCTTGTTTCACCCCTGACCACAGGCAGCATTGGTGATGGGGGTTTTCAGGAGTCTGCTTTGCTGCACCTACAACCGCACCCAACAGTGATGTCACACAGTCCTGGAGTACACCTGTGCATCACTGCAGCGAGTTGAGAAGTTTAAACAGTGAGTCCAGCAAAAATAGGATTTTCGCAGCGTGTTACGTTAATCTAGAACCCATCAGTCGAAGTGAACGAACATACTGTATTTGTGAGCTAATGTATAGCATTTCAACAATCTCTATGGCGCTGATATTTATTTAATAACTGGGCAACAGGATGGTCTGGTCAAGATGATGTTCCTGCACTAATTATGCACGTGTTACACTTTAAACTCCCAAACATAAGAACTTTTACATTATGTGACTGAATTCAGCTTCACTGCTTAAGTAGTTTTTCTGTTTAAATCTTGACTCAGCCTATCAGCCTAGCACTCAGGCTGAAATTGATTTATAATTTCATCTTAGCACTAATGGTTTGGCTACATTTATTTCTATTTTTTCATATAAGAAAGCACATGCTGCATGTCAGATAAGGGCAAACATCTCAGAGCTGTTGTTCAAATGAATGTAAGTGCTTTCTAACTATAACTGTTTTGTCTCTACTAGTACTGCCTCCTCACTTACCGTGCACTCTGCCCAACACCAGCGACTTGATGGCGTTGAACTCTCCGTCAGATGTCAGGTTGAAGTCTTCTTTGGCATTTTGGTCGATCTGGAACAACCAACATATTCCTCGTATTAATGAGTATATACTTTTTTGTTGCCTCACTTGACTAATTAAATAAAAACTTAATGGAGGTGATATCTGAATTTGGAATGCCATTAATTCATAGTTTAACTTTCAGAGCAGTGTTCAGCTTTCCCTTAACGCTTCATCTCACCAGCTCAGTGGGACACATGAGTGACAGAGTCCATACTTTTAGTAAAAAACATTCAGTCATCCAGGGTGAAATTCTCCACTGGAGATTATTTTAATGAGGGCTGCTCTGCAGAGTCTCACCATGTGGCTGTGGAGAGGAAAGCTAGTCAGAACCAAAAGTGAAGTTTCAATCTGAATTTTTAGCATTTGAAAGCCATTTAACACCAAAGCTTGAAGATTGATTACTTCAATCAGCTATCACTTGATTTGAACCTCTGATTGAAATAGCACTATGTTGGGGCTGCATACTTGAATGTAAACCTTTTTTCCCTAATTACCAATGTGATATTTAGTGCTGTGACACACACCTGTATGTCTTAGAGTATTTCAACTCATTGGTATACATTTTTCTATCATGTATCAGTGATGTGTCAACATTTTAGTGGATTGGACTTGAGTAAATGTGGGTTATCTCCTAGGTGGTGCAAATTAAGACAAATACAAATCCCTCCTCATTTAAGTTAAAACATCTAGGACATGTCCCGCTTAATCTAAATCTAGATTTATAAATTGACACACCTATAAATGGTTAAGCTGTTGAAAGATGAGCTCAAGGTGAAGTTTTCTTTGCTTGAAAATTATGATTTATTTTTGTTTTGTTTTAATTTCCACATATCATAACCTACAAAGTTTCCTCTCCGGTGTCTGAACACAGTGGACTAAATGGAGCATGCTGTGAGATCAACTGGAAACTCTTGGAGGAAAACATTGGACGCTGGCCTCTTTGATAACGGTATGAAAACGAAGGACACAGCATATTGGTAGCCCAGAGTGATTTAGACTTCAGTGAGTCATTTTTCAATGGGACATCTGCTCATGGGAGAGGATATGATACTGTCCACTTGTGAGACCCGTGTGGAGACTGAATGCTGCTGGCCATCAGGGAACGGTGCACTGAAACTCTCCACGAGGTTCACCTGATGTCCCCGGAGTACGCTGCTAACGATATAATGATTCAAGGTGATGGAAACTGGCAAGATGAGATACACCTCATATTTCACTGGAGCCTAACAACACAGTGAATCAGGAGGCTGCACCCATGCAAGACGAGGTCACCTTGTATTTCATCTCAGGGTGTTTATAATTATATAGACACAAGGCTGCTGGGTCCTGGCCGGACGAAGTTAACCTCATATATCATCCCAGGCTGTTGTTAACAAGATAAGACATTCAGTAGATATAGATACAATTTAAGACACTTCATATTTCATCTGAAGCTCTTCTAATGTGTAGTTTGTCCCTACTGCCCTGCCGTAGCTAGACTGTCATCACTGGGGCTTCATTATCGCTGTGAGGAACGACACAGCACTGTAGAGAAGGGGCTAAAAAAAGTAGAGACAAACACCCACAAATCTCATCTGCAATATCGTTTATCTAACATCAGTTCCAGTATTCTGACGGTTTAGTGTTTAGTACCTTGAGTGACAGCAGATGAGTCATTATCTCAAAAGTGGGACAACTAATACTTTAAAATAAACCAAAGTGTCATGTGGTTAAAACTTTCTTGTAAGATAATTAGGACAAGTTTGACAAAACAGCACACTGTTCATTAATTAAGACCTGCTGTTCCTGTTTTCATATGATGACGGCTACAAAAACATTTTAGCACAAAACTTGATGAACATACAGTACAATCTGAACATTAACAGCTACACACCAGTTCAGTCAATAGTCTCAAATTTTACCAGCCTATTGTGTTCCCGGCAAAAGGAAAATGTGCATTTAGCTGTATTGGAGTGTTTGAGTCTTTGAAACACTATGGATGAATATGGATGGATTTGTTTTTCCTGTCTTGAAAGTGTTTAAATATACCAAAATCAACTCTGCTACCAACCTTTTTTTAAAACCAAATTATAAAGAGCATTGTTGGTTTTTGGGAGTACAAATCTACTCTCATGCATGCTCGCTTCTGAGTCTGTTCTCTGTTTTCACTGCTTCCACCTGTTCAGAGTATTTGGGACTGCAAAAGGATCGTACTATATCTGACTGATAACAGGATATGCCCCCATCTTGACTTTGAGCTCATGTCTCTTTAAACATTACAGGTTTCAAAGTCTGCACTGTGACAGAATGATGGAACAGCTGCATATACCTGAGCTCAGGTTTCATTTTGAAGATTAATACAGGGCATGCTGCTCTTTGTCTCTGTCTGGTGGTTACAAAATGTCACTGTCACAGCTTTTATTTTGAAAGTGGGAGGAGTAAAGGAGTAAGCACCTTCACACTAAACAAATTAAGCTCAACTCTCATCTTGAGATGGCTAAAAGTGAGCGAGAGAACCCATATTGACTGCAAAAATGTTGTTACACAGTTCCTTTCACAGGAGTGTGCTCAACTCACAATATGTCCTCACAGACCTGTGCCTGCACAAATGTAAACTTGCAGGAAGAATTGGTTCCTGTGCTCACCTCAATGCTACATCTGGGGCCAAAATATGGTATCATGTATTTACTCAACACTTAAAATAACTAGTTTAGTGTGTGTGTGTGTGTGTTACCTGCACAGACACAGAGTCTGTCACTCTCCTGATGGTAACTGTGTGTAGCTGTCCGTTGGCCAGGCTCCTCACTCTGCTTCTCAACACTTCAGCATCTCTGCTGCTGTCCAGCTTATATCTCACCTCCAGCTTATCTTCAAGCATGCAGACACACGCACGGACATAGACAAAGTTTTTCAAATTTAAACTTTTTCTCTTGATGAAAACATCCAGGTCATCTTCTCTAATCTTCACTTATCTTTTTTTAAGGACGTATTTTGCAGTGATGAATCTGAGTGATGAGTATCTGAGTCAGTAAAGCTTTTCATATTAAGAGGATTAGCCGTTAATTCCCTATCAATAACACAACTCCAAATCTAATTAATTCTACTAATATTTGGAGGATTAAGAGCAGATTTAATAAAAGCCTTGGGATGCCTTTGAGCTTGTAAGATTTTAAGGATAAAAAAAAATTACAAGTCGTCCTTCAAATGCATATATTTTAACATTTATTATACTAATTAATTCCTTAAAGAGTATTACATGCTCTTTTCATTGTAAAGATGCATTTATCAATATGAAATAATTTGGTGTAGCAGCTCATCCAGTTAGCTGTTGTGCCTGATAATAAATGTGTGTTCTTTAAAACAAATGACAGACAAGGAATGTCTGCGTTTGGGCTGAGGAGGTTTAACTGCAGCAGAGTGGAAAAGAAATAAGAAATTAGCCAAATAAGAGACAGCTCTCAGAGATTTAATTGGGTGCTTCAGTTAAATGCGTTTACCTGACGACTCCACGGCCTGCATGAAAACCTTAATGTCCTACTGTCCATCAGCTTTCTTTGAGTCATTAACACTGGAAAAAATCAATTTACAGCTAATCTAGCAGCAAAGTGCTGATTTTTTTTTTTAGACTCCTGGATGCTGAAAATGTAATTTTTGAATTCAAAGTGCCTCCAACTACAAACTCACAACATAATAATTTCGCACAGAAGTTTATAAAACACATCAGCAAGTTCTCTGCTGTTTTATTCAGCAGCACACTGACCTGCCACCCATTAACAGCCCACCAAACTTTTATTCTCTCAGCATCACTCATCAAGTCTCTGTGATGAGACCAGTGAACACTTTTCTACAGACTGAGACAAAGTATAATGGCCGGCCCGGCTGGACAGATTAAAAGGCAGCAGAGGCTGACGGGGTGAATCAAAGAGAGGAAAGATCTGATAGATCCTGATAGATCTGGTGAGGCTACAGAGCACAGCGGAGGAGGAGAGGGATGGGAAGGAAACGAGGAGAGGTCAATATCAGGAGAAGATGACAGGAATGGGAGAGGGTGAGGATAACAGGAGAGGTACACTGAAAGGTTGGGAGGAGATTCGCAGAGTAATTGGAAAAAATTGAGGGAGGAAGAAATGTGGAAAGGAAAAGTCTTGACAAGATTTTTGATGTTAGTTTTGAAAATGTGAAAAGAAGGGGAGCGACAATCTAGAAGGAAAAGGCTGTGAAGTTAAGAGATGTAATTAACTAGAAGGGGAGGGATGGGGGGGGTAAGACATGTAAAGAGGATGAGACAAGACTGCTAAGGAGAAGGAGGCGAACAGGAAAAGAAGCTTATGAGAAGCTCTTCATAAATAACACTGAACCTCAAGTATGACTGGTTATAAGGACAGGAAAAGAAAGACATGAGCGAGGGGGAAAAAAGTGATACACCTAAAGTGTGCAATCTTGTTCAGAAACACTGGAAATAAATAAATGCTGCAGGATAGGAGTCAAGGTTAAAGGTTAAATAGTACTAAGGTACTATTTTAAAAGGGAAAATAAGATGCTCCACCCTTAGCTTGACAACGGCCAAACAAACTCCTATAAAATAAGAGCCTCCTCACCGTGCTTGTTGATGAGCAGGGCCAGGTACTCTCTGTAGTACGAGTTGACGTAGAACAGCACAGCTGGACTCTGGCTGGTCCTGAAGCTCAGGGAGACGTTTTCTCCTCTCAGCGTCATGTCAGAGTAGATGGAGGACGGCAGAGCGCTGCTGTTCCTGCTTAATTCGTATGGCTCCTTGAAGGTGTAGCTGACGGACGTCCCCGACTTGAAGCTGGCCGACACCTCTGGAGGAAGAGAGAGAGAGAGCCACGGAGAGGTAAGAGGCTGTCGTATAGACTTTGGTCTGGCAGTATCAGAAATGGAGAGGAAAAAAATTTAACTGATTTTGCAAGATGTATAAAAAATAATGTACTATTTTAAAGCCATGCTGGATACACAAATACCTAAAACATCCCCTGAAAGCATTATAAAGCTGTCAGTTTTGACTCATGAAGACTATAAATTTAAACCTCCTGATCTGACCTTGAGATAAATGGCAGCTTTTTGATTTTTTTTTTTAATTACATTTTTTTTTTTCTAGAGTAAGAGTTTGACAAGTCTACCTCCTTGATGAAAAGTGAATTAAGTACTTTTTCCATCTTGTGTCTAAACTACTTTTTTATATTTACATTTTAGGGAATTTAGGGTTCAGAGTAGAGCCACTGTGCCTTCACATCAAAAGGAGCCTGCTGAGGTGGTTTGGGCATCTGGTCAGGATGCCTCCTGGGCACCTCTCTTTAGGTTTACCAGGCACGTCCCACCGGGAGGAGACCCAAAACTTGCTGGAGAGATTACATATCTCATCTGGCCTGGGAACGCCACAGGGTCCTCCAGGGGGGGTGGAAAGTGTTGCTCGGGAGAAGGACATCTGGAGTGTCCTGCTTGACCTGCTGCCTCAGTGACCCGACCCGGGATAAGTGGAAGATAATGGATGGATGCATATTATAATTTAATGCAAACCAAAACAGAACCAACCATTAAAATGCTGCTGGTATTCACAGCCCTAATATCAGTAGTTTTTATTGATCAAGATTTCTTGGATGTGGAGTCTACTGACTTTTTATCCTGCATTTAAAAAATGTGCAAAATCTTTGTTTTTCCTCCAGTAGAATAATTTGACGTTACCAGGAAAATAATAAACCTTTCCCTGGCAGAGTACAATTCATCTACTTATCAATATTGTAATAAATCGCTCAGGGTTATTTAACTCAATGAGATATTAGCAGCATCTAAACAACACTGACACTGCCACACAAGGTTACTGCGCTCCAAATACCATCACTCAACTTTATATTAATTACAGAAAACTGTTTTAAGTTGTCAGAAAACAGAGCTGTACTTGCTAAACACGTTATCTAAGCACAAAATGCTTCAAAGCAATGAAAATGTACTTTCTGTGCCTCAGCCTGTTGACGTAGATAGAAGTTAAGTACCGCAGATACCAGTAATTGTTGGGTAGCGAGCAAAGTCTTGAGTCTTGAAACTGCTGAACTTAAGTTACTGAACTCAGATCTAAAGTTCAGTGTGATGACGCATTATAAGTGCAATGAATTTAACATCAAGCACATGACTTCAATAGACTCCAGCACATCAAACAGACACCATTTGCATGAGACCTTTTTGATGTCATGTGGGAGCTAAGTATTTCTTGATGAGTGTTAAGTGCAGTAAAAGGTTCGCTGCAATGAAAAACACTCATACGTGAAAGTTCTGAACAAAAGTCTGTCTATTCTTCTTATCTCATGTTTCTTTGCTTTTCCTTTTTTGGGTTTTGTGAAAAAGTGCAATGTCAGTATACCCTATTACAGTAGTATAGAAATAAATAAGTAACCTGTGCCTATATGCACTAACTGGAGTGATATGCTTCAGCTATGTCTCCTCCCAAAGGAACCACAAGCCGACACATAACATCAAACCATCTTTAACCCTGGATGTTGAGGTAACTGCAGTAAATGCAAAGCAGAGGAGGAGATGGTGCCACGATGTGCTCAGTGTGCTGCACATTGTAAGTGCTTACACACATCTCGTAGAGACAGATAGGTGGTAGCTCAAAGTAGGTGGCACAAAGTGTGTTTGAGCTAAAGATATATCTCTCTCTATATATATGACAGAATAAATCATTTTAATGGCTTCAGCTTAATAAAGGCCTTTGTCCACAGACCTTAAAAGCACCCTGTGTGGATTTTGACCACTAGAAATGTTACAGTGCTATGTTTTATTGTTCGTATTGTGTGTGTGCACAAGGACACACAGTTGTGAGCATGTGGGCGACACAATACACACTTTAGTGAGTCATTTCTGCTCATCAACAATTGGCTGAGGTAGGACACAAAGAAATGTAGCAATGAGCCAAAAAAAGACACTGAAAACATACAAAGCTAGCAAGTATACATGGACGGAACAATGCAATATTAATGTGGGCAATTTGAAATATTTTTTTTAATGGCTTTGCTGTAATATTGAATGTTAACAGAACCTGATGTCTGTTAACAACCATTAAGGCACCATTTAACTTTAATTATAGATGCTTCAGCTTGTATGGTCTTTCATGGGTGGGACATGCTGCTGTGAGGATCTATGAAAACACTAACCATAGATCAGCCGAAGGAAACTATTACCAAGATATAGACATTGGCAGGTACGGCAATATGACTTGCTTACACCTCTACAGTATGCGTGTGTGTACCTGAGTGGCAGAAGACTCCAGTGTATGCTGACAGGCTGCAGTCACAGTGGAAGCCGTTGGCTCTCTCCACACAGCGGCCCTGGTTCTGGCAGAGCGAGCCGTAGCTGCTGCAGTGACCCGGGCAGCCGGGCTGAACCCCGGGTGTGATCTCCGCCCTCTCCTCCAGGTCCAGGGTGACGCCGTTCAGCTGCAGAGAGCGAATACAGCCCCGAAAGCCCTTCTGCCTGGAAGCAGTGCCTCCTGAAAACATAGACATTGCAGTGCATTTAGTTTTTCATATAATGTTTCTGTGGGAGGATTTGAATTTTAAACTGTTTTTTTAAAATCAGCGTCAAAGAGCAAATATTCCTGTATCTGTCCTCTTTGTCCCGGGTTTTCTTTTATTGCTTTGTGTGTTGACAAGTCGGTATATTTTCTTTCTCCCTAGTTTTTCATCTTTTCACCTGCTGTCATCTAAAGCAGATCCACGTCGCCTCTGTTCCACCAGAAGCTCCAAACTGCCAACACTCTTCTTATGAAACGACAAAACAAAGAAACAACAATGAAGCAACAAGTTGTAGGTGGAATACTGAATTGGAGACATAACTTCTATCAGTTGTCTTTAGGTCTGTCTGTATAGCATCATTCTAGCTGAATGACTGTGTGTCTGCTCATATGTCTGTCTGTGCTGAGCAGAAGGGCGCATTTCCTTCCCTTTGAAACTCCAACTTTACCTTCCACCCTCTCCAGCATCTCGCTTGCTATTTGCCAGTTGTTGTTTCTGTAGCAGCTAAAAACCCGATGACATTTAAACAATATCTGAAATACATGTCCACCTTCACACACATACATTTACTGAGCTCTGATATGTGATGGCACAGCAAAAGTTCAAACCTGACAACCTGTCATTTCTGCAGAGATCACAGGTTGAAATTGTTATTGTTTGGGTGCAGACATGCAAGCACTTTGCTCTCAGCCTTCAACGCTGACAACTTTCCTTCTGTTCAGCAACAGCTTTGCACACCAATAAATCGCTGAGCTCTGTTTAGGCCCCTCTCACTGCTCTGATACAAGTCATAAATGGTAAATTACTGAAATGGGTTGCCAGATCTAACCAAAATGGCTCAATGAGAGCAGAAAACACAGTGCTTCTGGTCACTCAGTATCTGTCCTACTGGGAATAACTGCTCTTAATAATGAAACAACATTTTAAAGGAATCTTAATCATTTATTTGATGTGTTTCACCCTGGACTGGTCGCCAGTCAATCACAGGGCTGAAATCCAAATATCTTCATAGTGATTAAAAATCACTGTTAAGCTAGAAAGGTTTTGATATTATTTGGTACATCTGTGCTTCTATAATTTTACAAATATTACTGATGTACACAACTTTTGACAGAATCAGAAAATATTAATAACTTCTGCTTGTCCAGTCTTGTATTCAATTCGAAGGCTATTAAATAAATGACAACACAACATTTCACTACAACTTACGAGTGACGGCACTTTCAAATACTGACATTTGGGGGCGAGGCTACCATCGGTATAACGCCGATCATCATGCAAGGTAGTAACTATTTGTGTGGAGTGAAATGTTGGCCACTACTTGTCTTTAAATGCAGATGCTTGACTATTGGCTCCCCACAGGATAACTGGATCTATTCAAAAGTGTCTATGTTGGCTAGAAATTATGTTTTGACTGACAAGCAAAACAACCAATGGCAGGCTCTGACAGACCTGTATGAAACTAAAATGGGATGTAGATTTTCCTAGGGAGGGTTGGAAAGCTTTTCATACAGCCTTTCATGTAACCCAAGAACACTTAGTATAAAACAAGCGTAAAACAGTGTGTGGCTGGTTTTGTTGTAAGAAGGTTGATTCTGAGGTGTTGACTGAGGTGTACTGCTCCATTTCAGAGTGTATAGACACACTAAATCTGCCTACATCAGTGAGAAATCTCCAGAATCTGGAAACTCTGAACAGCAATACGTCCTTTATAGCTGTGCTTACCTCATGAGGGCTTCAACCACATATCCTGCAGTACGGGTTTAGCTTAAACAAGGATGGCAAAGTGAAGACGGTGCTTACAGGAATCCCTTCTGGGACTGTAAAATCATTTTATTTAAAAAAAAAACCAACAATGTGGGATTTTTGGAGTAAAGATTAAAGGAAAGATCAAAGAAATCAAATGCAGATAAACTCCACCTCTGACCAAATGAGCAAAGCTTTCAGCGAGACCTTCAAGATCAGTGGGAATTTCAACCCCATATACAACCTCGGCTCTAACAAGAGATGATACTGTGAGAGCACACTATGTACCGAAGCATACATTCTACATTAGAGTGAACAGAAAAACAATTAGTGAAACAGATCAAAGTAAATCATCAAAGGCAAAGTGCGTGGATTAAATTACAAAGAGCCCCAACCTGCAGGCCCAGAAAGCAAAGTGCAGAAAGGGAAAATGAACCCAAAACTGGGGAGTTAGCAGAAGAAAAACTCACATTTCCAACAATACAGCCTCTGCTTTCATGTAAGCCTTGACATGAAAGCAAGATATTATGCAATAAAACACACATGGATAGAATTAATGATCAAATAGTACAGTAAGACTGCAACTAATGAATATTTCTTTGTGATCATTTAAGTGTTAAGTTTTTAGTAGAAGTGGTGGCTGTGTCGATCCGTCAGTCAGTTCATAACTTTAGTCCAAACCGAAATATCTCGACAACTACTGCAACGGATTGCCATGAAATTTTAAACAGACATTCATGTTCCCAGAGGATGAATCACACTGACTTTGATAACTTTTTCCCTCTTGTGCCACCATGAGGTTGATGAGAGGAGGAGAGTTTTTAGACCAAAGTTGAGCTTCAATTTGGCTGAGTTTATTTTTCATCTGCGAAATACACGAGACAGTCTGGTTGTAGTTGCTGCACGTATAAACCCAAAATGTCATTCATCATTCACACATTGAAGAGACCTTCAGGCGAAGTAAATCCTTCTTGCATCACTTTAAGCCCCTTAATATTAACACCAGATTGAAGCATAGGATTCGAAGCGTAAACTACCCATACATTACTTATCAGAGACACTGATGGCATATGTCTGCTTGTATGAAGCATGTCCATTCCTGTGCATATGTCTACAAATTCTGTTGTGAGAGTTTGTGGTCTAACCACTAACAACAATGTATTAATTCATTCATGGTCCCTTCATGGTGGATTTTGGAAGAGTTTGGTCTAAGCCTGCTCTCTATGGAAAGCGTCTTGAGAGAACGCTGTTATGAATTGGAGCTATATAAATAAAGATTGATTGATTGTTATAACTGATCCCCTGACTTTTCATCTAGTGTCAATATTCCGTTTTCCATTACTTTGGTTTATGACTAAATATTACAAAACTGGCGACAATCCCATCAGCCTCAGCTGTGGGCTAATTTGTGAATGCTAAACTGAGATAGTTACAATGGTAAACATTATACCTGCTATATTAACACCTTTTAATGTGAGCATGTTACCGTGCTGATGTTAGCATTTAGCTTGAAGCATCACTGTGCCATTGAACAGCCTCACAAAACAGCAAGTGTGGTTGTAGATTCTTAGTATACAAAATACTCAAAGATGAATAAACCAAAGTAAAATTTTTCTATTTCTCATTTTGTCTAACCAACAGTCCGAAAATGTATTCAATTAACAGTGACAACAGATAAAAGCATGAAATCTTCTGGAACCACAAACCAGTTTGGTTAATGACATATTTATTGCAGCACTTAAGTAAGAAAGTAATGTTACAAAACCTACGAAACACCAAACTGTCAGAGTACAGGTTGCGCCGGTTGTTGCATCGCCACAATATATATGAAGATTTGATAGTGCCTCTGCAGTAACATTGAGGATTTGTGTAGTTGAAGTTAAACCATATCTCAAAAACAGTGTAATTTACAGCAAGTTTTGTTTTAAACTAAATGAAAAATGAAAAGTCTGTCTTTTGGCAGCACTCACGGGATGCAACAAATAAATATCACAACTCACCAGAAAACACGGACACCAATGCAGCACCAATAAACTGTTATCTATGCAAACCAGGAAATACGGCAATTCATGTGAAGTGCTGCTTATATAATATTTCAACTGAAACTACCGTGTGTGGATATTTAACACCTACAAATATCAGGCCATAAAGAAACTGGAGAAGCAATTCTATGGCTTATAAATCCAAGCAAGGCAATGAAATGGGTTATTAATCTAAACTATGTAATTCACTGCCTTATGAATCTATACAAGGAATAATTAAGACTCATAAATACATGATGAAATCGTGGCTTATGAATTCATAGAGGACAACACTGTATTAAGTGATACGATGACACAGACCTAAAATAAGTGCATTGCTCTTGATGATATAGTTTATATATTCAAAATGCAGACAAGGATTAGGAATCCAAACAAAAAGTAAACATTTTTTCCTTTCTGAAGGCAGGATTAGGCTCATCTTTAAAATGTACATACTCTCATAGTTTGCACAGCAATGCTATGACTTCTGACTGCATACATGCTGAGCTGATGATAATGCTCGTTTACACATGTATTGTGAACTTAACATTTACAGTTCAGGCATAATGCAATTGCCCTGAATAGCTTTCTCAAGGACACTTTAACAGATAGCACATTATACTTGTTTCTCTTCTTTGACATCTTGATTTAATTTGCAGGAATGCAGAAATTCCACCTTCCTTGTTTACTGTAATATCTTAATACAAATGCTCATTATCAAACCATTCTGGGAAAAAGCAGCAGCACATTTCTATTCAGACACACAGATGTGAGGCTCACCCTAGTGTGTTGCACTGATAATTCTGAGGGAAACTTGTTCAGGTTTAGGCTGATCTGAGAGCAGATTATCAGCTAAACACATGCAGCGGATCAATATTCACCTCGATTTCCCTGCTGCTGCTGCCTTCATCCAATCTCATCAATGATTGTTGGTTTGTTTTCCCTCCTAAGTGTGTGTTTACCGATATGACATATGACATGCAAAATATTTGCAGAATGATACAATCTGATGATAGATGGTGGATTTTCATTTTTTTCACCTGTAGTTCTGGTGAGAGGTCAAAACAGAATTTAAATTATTGAACTGAACTGTTGAGTTAAACAAGGCTGCAGTATTGATGGAGTTTGTAGAGATTTTCAGTTCACTGGTGGTTAATTACATGGCTGTCTAATGAATAACTTACAGGTTCCAATCCAAGAACTTGCATCACACACTACATTATATGTTTTGTGCTCACTGATGCATGCTTGTTTATTAAAAGTGAGGTTTTTATGTTCAGTGGTAAGAAACCGTCAACTCAGCACTTTCAAATTCAATAGTGCTGAGCAGCTGATGGCATTTGGCCAATAGCAGTTTAGCAGGTTATTTTTTTCTTTTAGAATATGTTGGACTCTGTAGGAAGATGCCAGACTTGCAACCGTCTTTGGGCTTGGATCTCAGTTTATGAAGTGTTTAGATGGCTGTGGATGAAGAGGTAGCAGAAGCCCTTTTGAATAGATGTGCTGACTCAGCACCTTTCATATCCAATACAGCTGAGCTGAACAAGCTGAACAAGAGTCGGCCAAGAGAAGATTAACATATGAGGAAAAATTTTTTTAGTCCTTTTCTGGGTGTTTAATCCAGCTCTGACTGGGATAAACAGCACTACGGATCACATTCTGTGCTACCTGCTACTGATAGCTGATCTCTAAACCTTACTTTTTCGTTTGGCTGTCGAGGGAGCGATGCAGAGAAGTCAGAATTCTGTAAAGACAAACAGCATAGACTACACACCTCATTAACTGCAAATATTATAATTTTAATTCTAATATACAGAAATATGACCAGAAATCTGGTAGCAGTTGTTGTCACAATCTGTTTGTGTCTCAGCCAGAGGCTGAACCTGACACAGTTTTGACCTTTTGCCTGTTTATGGACTTTGGCTCTTTGCCGGCTCCTTATGGGATTTGTCTGCCTGTCCTGCACAGCCTCTCTGTTTTTAACCCTTTTTTGCTTCATCACTCTGTGCTCTCATGTATTGAACTGCACAGTTCTGCCTCAGTCATCTGCATTTGGGTCCTATCCCCTACTGCCTTGCGCCAACCACCTGTTTCCAGGTAGGTTTATTATTGCTGTTGAAATGAAATGCTAATTATGTCCTTCTTAACATTTAAAACACAAATCTTCTGAGGTTGTCTTTTTAACTTGTGCCCATAGGGTTTCTGCTAATGGTGGCAGGCAACCTCGGCAGGATTTGTTGAGTTTATTTAATGTCTTTCCAGCCTGATAATTCATTGCAAGTCACATCTGTTGAGTGTTTATTAGTTAGATGTACTCATTTTTTGTGTGTTCATTAAAAAAAGTCTTTGTCGACTGGTAGCACGATGGAGCAACACTTTAGTGGATGTGTCCCCATTGTCTTAGTATCTCTTGTTCACAGGTTACATGTCCTGGTTGTGTGTTATTCCTATGTTCCACAGCTGGTGGCGGTAATGTGCTACAAAACATAGCAATACCCTTGCAAAGACAGATGTAGACAATGTAGGTTTAATATTTTTACAAAAATTGTCTCTCTTAACATATTCAATACATTAGGGCCTCAGGGCACATAAGGATACACATGTTTTTAATTCTTGAGAAATAGTGAATGTAATCATAACTGTTTATGAAAAGAGAAACTCAACTGAGTGCCGTTTTTTATTATTTTCTGTCTATGTAAAGCCTTCAGAGGCTTTCCTGTTATATAAATAACTTGACCGCAATCCTTTTTGTAGGAAATATAATGCCTGGTACAGATGACTAAATGCAATTAAAGTTCTGTGATCAAGCTGCTGACTTCAAGTAGAGCTGCAGAGACAGAAAAACACTGAACTACTGGTTCTCTGGAGCACAAAAAGGATAAGAGAAACGAGGCAATTGTGTGTGTTGTGTGTAATAGGAATATAAAGAGACAGTGACTTGTGCCAGAAGACTTGAGAAAGGACCTTGAACTCACCAACACTGAGACTAATGAGGCCAAAATTCACATGAAAACTCATACAGATTTGTACGATCAGGAGAGGATGTTTTCATAGTCCCTTTTAAAGAAAATCAACAAAGATAACCAGCCCATGGAGAATTCTGTCTGTGGAGTAAATCAGACTGCTCACCTATGAACAGCTGGCTGTTGAGCTGCAGGTGAAAGTGTCCGTCAGCAGGAGCCTCCTGCGTGGCGGCAGGAAGTCCATCCAATCGAAGCGACGCCTCCTTGACGTTCCGCTCTGCTCGGACTCGATGCCACCGGTTGTCATTCAGCGGGACGCTCGACTCAACACGGACCTCCAGAGGCCCGTTACCCACATCGAAGGAGAAAACCACCTGAGTGGAGGCTGATAGAGGGGAAGAGGTAGGAGTGATAGTAAGGAGGGTGACAGATGTAGATAATGGAGAAACAGAAGGAGGCAGAGAAGGGAAGGGGACGTAAAGAAATATCAAGAGGAAAAAAAACGTGTTCAGTGTACTATGCGAGTCATGTTTGGATGAATATTTCATTGTCATACTAACTAATTTCAGCTGTCATCTGACCATTTGTTTGTTAAACAAAGGCGCAAACTAAAAAATACTCAACTGCCTGATGATGTATCTCAGTGTATGAAGAGGTTTTTGAATTTGACTTCTACAAATCAAACTAAAGATGCAGATAATATAGTAGTTTCATTTAACCGTCACAACAAAAGTTTTTTCCTCCCAGAGCCAAACTTGATAAAGGACATACATCCAGATCTGTCAATCATTAAAAAAAAAAATTCTTGGATTAAGCAATGCAAAATAAAAATAATGGTTATATCTTTGTGAAATTTGACACTGCAGATGTTTGAGGAGACAAGTAGCCAGTCATTTCTTGTGGACAGAGAAGGCCACGGACCCAGCACCAGCATTTCATTTGTGCAAACAGGACAAGTTCATAGCATCAAAATCCATCCATCATCCATCCAGTAGGCAAGGAACAAACTTTTTGGTATTGGAATCCTGGTTTGCGCTCATCTGTTCTATTGACTGATCATCTTTGATCAATAGTCTGCGTGGAGAGCAAAAGAGGTGGAAGTCATTGGCTGAAATAGTGTTGGAACCCAACAACAATTGCCTGACAACTATTTCGTTTTTTATTAGCTTTTTTGATTTATCTGCACTCTTATGCAGATATCTGCTTAAAGAGATTAGCCTAAATGTCGGAGAAAGAAGAAGCCTTGGCCCAGATATCCGTTATCTGGTATCCAGATATCTGCTGCTACAATGGAAGCCCAGAAATATTGGCCTTTGCCCCTGCAGGCGAAATGTTCATCAGACAATTGCTGTTGGGATCCGAGACTGCATCAAAATTAATGACAATGAGACAGTGCTGAGATCTCACTTTGTGATTTAGGCATTAAAATCTGATATGAATCTTCACTTAATAGCTGCATAACTTTTACACAGCTCCTATAGTCCATCTCCGCAAAATCCACAAATGGGGAAAGAAACAGAAGTTTTTGACAGGGGGAGATGTGGGGCTCCATGAAATATAGTTTAATTACTGTCTCGCAACAAAACAACAAGTCCAAAAGAGCTTCTAACTAAGCAGACTGGGTACAGTTCTCACTGGTGGTACTTCACTGCAACTCACAGGGAAATATTATCGTTTTTCCTAAGCTACATTTAACTGAAGACCAGGTGGAAATTTGTGCACATGAAATTCTGTGACATGGAATACCCTCACATCCATTAAAATAAAAAAAAAAAAGCTCATTTGTGACGCATTACCATATGTTACACTAGCTAACTTTATAGTTCATGTCATAGCATACAGCTAAACACAACATTAAAATGCGACTATAGAATTATTCTGTTAAGAATATCTTGTTTTGCTTTTTCAAATCTGAAATAAAATAACTTTAGTAGTATTGCTACAAGTATATAAGACCTGAAAAATAAGCCTTCCACCACTGGCCTCAGCAAAGTTTCCCTCTGAGTGTCAAGAGTCAGGACCACGGACAGCTCTTTGGCCACGTTGGCACTGACCAGGTTCAGCACCAAGGACAGCATCTCAATGCTGAATGTCTGTATCTCCTCCTCTGTCAGCTCAGCCCTCTCTGTCCTCTCCACCAACAGCAAAAGATTCAGGAGAGTGCAGGCGAAACACAACATCATCCTTCATGTTGTACTGGTTGAAGGTGAGGATGTATTACTATGGGAGTGCAGAGCAAGATGAAACAATATCCCAACATCCTACTGTAACTTCATTTTTGACATTGTTCTCAGATCCCAGCACGGTGTTACAAAGCGATCGTAGGCAGCCAGCAACAGAACGCCAGTATTCAGAGCTGGAACAACCACACTGACAATGATTTCCCGGAGGAGAGAGACTATGGTGCAGCAGTGTCCCCATATTAAATTCTGTTTGTGTGTGTGTGCACATTTGTGTTTGTGTCTCTTCAAGTCCCAGTTCTGAAACTTCCTCCAAGAGGCAACACAACACAAGAAGAATCACAAAACAGGAAACTAAACCAAACTAAAAAGGTAATTGAAGTGTGAGAGCTTCAAAAGGACTCTAATAACTGATTCAAGGCATCTATAGAAGACGTGCTCAATGACACACACCACTGCTGCCCATAAATGTGTACCTCATACCATCCGCAATACTGTCATAACCATAAAATGACAAGGACACCGTGTTGGGTAATACAGCTATATTTTAAATGACTCAATATATAGCAGGCTATAAATATACATCACACATTCAGCCACATTTCCATGCCACCCATAAACTAAATCACACCCTGTTGGTTATTACTGTCATAATCTAAATGACAAACTATGGCACCCATACATGTATGCATTATGCAAGAAACAGTTATTAATGGAGGGTCACAGCTAAAATGCAGCTGAGGGCACATAAAACAACTAAATATATGAAACAAAACTGAAATGATAATGAGTTCCCCTTTTTATAGATTTTATCTTGGTTACATTTCACTAGTTGTGTTGTGAGTACAATGCTGTTCCTTTAGGGCCAGCACACGTTATGCACTGCAGTGTATGACTGTGCAAAGCATTCAGCGGCAGTCTGTGGGGGAAGAAAATTGATTGGAAAACAACAAACAATGTAACTTAAAGCACCAAAAGAAATCACAAACTCCATACAAACCAGCCTGTCAACCTCAAAAGTTGGAGGATAAATGGGTAGAAAAATGTTACCATCCTCTACTGTGCGGCATCCAGACAATTTCAAAAACTTTCATCCTAGCACTGGGAAACAAAGAAATAAAAACAAGAGCACACAGACAAAAAAACAGCTTGGTACTGCATCTTCTAACTGGACCACTATAAGACCAATAAATAGACATAAATTAACAGTTTATTCGTTTTGCTGCCATACAATAAATACACACACATCCTCTTTAACTGTGTGTTTGATTTGGATTCAGTCTTTATCCTCCAGCTCGTACTCACAGCTCAGCTCGATCCGGATGAAGTCTTTGATGCCCAGGTTTTCCAGGAACACACCGGACGAGGCCGTGGTTTTAAACAGGAAGGAGATATCTGCGCTCAGCTCTCCGTGGAAGGTGGGAAAGTGGAGGTACGACGTCTCCTTGTCGAAAAAAGCAGCGTTCCAGAAATTCTCTAAAAAACCAAAATGAAAATCGACTGTGAGACTGTAAAATGGTATCAGAATCAGAAACAGCATAATAAATCTAACTATGCTTTAAATTAATTTGTTTTAATTCATGTTTTAAAGGCATTTCTTGGCCAGAAATAACTGAATTAGAAGGTTTCTATGTGATGAAAACTGAAGACGGATTTGTTGGAAACCTTTTATATTTTCAAACAAAACCTCAGTGATAAATATCAGTGTCAGACATCCGTCATTTCCATAATAGGAAGATTTCTGTCCTCTCAGAATCATGTGTAACTAGGCAACCAGAGCTGGACTTACTGTCTCCATGACAACGGAGCGGCCCCACCCTGTAAGCGGCCTCTGACCCCGGCCTCTGTATGTCACCCAGCACCAGTGATCGTACAGGGAGGCTCTCCTTATGGGTGAGCAGGCCCGAGTCTTCAGCCCTTGAGGAAAAGAAAGAGAGGAAGCAAAAACTGTCAAGCAGTCAAATCAGAAGGAGATGACGGAGAAGTTCAACAAAAAGAAGCAAATGCAGAGGAAGAGGAGGACAAAGTTGAAGATGACTAAGTAGGAGGAGGATGAGGACATGGTGGATGTTGGATATCACTACTCTCACTCTACACTCTACTCTACTCTACTCACAAAACATAAATTATTGACATGTAAGATTTATTGATGTTTGTTTTTAATGTTACATCACTCTTGTGACAATATTACATCTTGTAACTAGCTGACATAAACATTTCAGTGTGTAGGTGCAATCTCTTGGGGACCTATTTATTCCAAAACTGAATTATAACCGTCCTGACAGTCAACATCCATCCCTGGCAGTTTTTGGAACAGCTACTCCAGAAACAAGACACCTCCTGTCCATTTACGCCCACATGCAGCTTTATGCACTTAAGATAATCCGGCTGTTAGCCTTGTTGCTGAGCAAAGTTATCTATAAAAATACATTCAGGACTGGAAGGAGGATTGTATACAGCACTTTGAGGGTCTGATGAAATATTGAAGAGCAGCAGTGGCAGCTCTGCCCTGTAAAAATAGAGACAGCGTTGCACAAACTGTTTGGATTGGGAAATGATAGAAGGAAGGAAGCGAAGTGAAGGCAGGGTTCCTTACAGCATGAGGAAAGGTTAAAACAGTTTTGTTTTTTCCTCTGCTCAATTTATCCCAGTCAATTTGTATGCATAGCTGCCAAAGTTATGAGTCAAACAAGGACAGTTTGCTAAAAATGTCCAGTGGTATACAGTTTTCATGTCATGTTCAGCGTCCTAGAAAAATTAAGATCACCAAGCGTTCAATCAGGGAGACTATTTCTCAGTTATCACATGAATTTTCTTTTCTTATATTCAGAAAGAAGACTGTTCAAGTTTTCATTCATCGTCTATCAATCGTCTTCTTGTTTTAACTTCAGAAATGTTTAGTTCTCCAAATCGTCTCCTGATCTGCAACACAAACAGTAGAACTTTGAGGTGGAATTGAAAAAAAAAAAAAAAATTATCGTTCCCCAACTTTTGAACATTTTTTAAATGTAATACAATTAACTTTAGGTATCTCCTCATTTAAAATACAATCCAATTTTTATTTACAAATGACAATAAAATGTTCAGGTCTCCTATCTAACTGTAAAAACACCAACAAGGGACAAAAGTAATACAATTATCAGCACATTAAACTGTCATTATGTCAAATCTGCCTCAAAACTTATATTTTTATTAGATAAAATTTTTGGAAAAGCCCAATAATGCATTAATGAACTCATTCCTAATATTATGTACTTAAATCGTCAATACCTTTACTGCCTGGAGTTCGAAGCAAGATAGCCTGAAAAAGCCATTACCCTGTGACTATAAATGGTGAGGAAAATGTATAAATATGTCTTTATTAAACTCATTACCACTCTTTGCGGTCAGCATCACAGTTGCAGTAGTGTTGTGGGTCCACACAGTCGCCCTGCAGGCCACAGGCACACTGCTGGCTGCCTGGCTGAGCGCCGCCCCAATAAGTCTGGAGACGACCAGGACCGGGACCCCCGAGCCACCAGCTGAACGGAGAGCCCTCTGAAACACACACAACATCAACAATTGGTACATACGTACTTTATCATGCATCAGAAAATATGTTGGTTCAATTAGCTTCAGCCTCCTATTCTAGACTATGAACTGTGGGTTTTCATTCTTTATCCTCACATGAATAACTTGTTTTTTTTTTTTGGAAACAAACAAAAATGTGCGCAGAAAGAAAATAACCAAGAGTGCTGTTTGTGAAGTCAGTTTGCTGTAGGATACCAAAGCAAATAGCAAACCATGCAAGCGACACTTTTATGGACATAATGACTTCATACTGGACCACCACATGTGAATCAGTCATACAAAGATGATACACAAACACAAAACTTTTTTTTGCTGAGTGTTGCTTTGTCTTCCCTTGGGAAAAACTGCTTTATATACCTTTGCCCTTATAGTGAAACCGAAAACACTTTGGACAAAACACTGAAGCCATGAAATAAAAAGGCCTTCTATTGTGAGTTGGGAGCATCAATAATATGAGAACATTGTGAGTTAAGGCTAGGAAAGGTCCATCCATTTCCTCATTTCCAAAAAAAAAAATCAAAAAAAAAAAAAAAAAAAATCAATGAAGTCCCTCTGCATTGCTTTTATTTCATGTATTTTGCTGGAACTTGTATTTTCAGGCATAACAACACTGAAGTATGTCCATTTCTTGTGATGCTGAAGTGCAGACTGAAGCTTTTTCGACAATTACACTTTACTGTAAGCAATTACACAAAGTACACGGAAAGTACAAAGAAGCACTGCCCCCATCCATCCATTTGTTCCTTCCCTTCCTCTTTCCTGATCTGTTCCTGTCTTGTTTTCCTGCCAACTGTCTTTGGATTATGTTGTATAACACAAATGTTGAATTTATGTAAAGTCACAAATGCTAATCATAAATAGTTTCCTGTCCACTTGGTGTTTGCCACAAGCAGTGTTGGGGAGTAACTAATTACATGTAAAGGCATCATTTGATTAGATAACATGTAACTGCAATCCATCACAGTTAGAGAGGAAAAAACATGTAACTGAATGACTACAAAGAGGTTGAATCTGAAATATTCTTCAGTAGGAAACTTATATGTAGAATATAATTGCTTTGTACATTTTCACTATTGAATAATTCTGGCTAATAATTTGTGTCAGACAAATTCGAGTATGACACCATCCCATGCTGTCTTCAACTCGGCTGGTTGAGGACGGCTGCTCTGTATGGAAGCATCGTATCACTGGGCCTCTCCGCAGTGTTGGCTAGCCCTTACCAGAGGCATGAATTATTGCTATTTCTGAGCCAGCTCTAGGTCACAAGCCCCTCGTGGGGAGGGACAGGGCTCCCTGCTTCCTGCAGCTGTCAACCAGGAAGGACTGACCTCACCTAAAAGGTGTCAAGGCGTCAACCCACATGACCTGCCTTAAAACACGGAGCCCTCAAAATCAACAGGTTTGACAGTAATCAGTGCTGAGGACTTTTCAGCTTTATTGCCCAGTTTAAAACATCTGACAGAAAAGTAATCAAATGTGAAAAGTTAAATTACTTTGTTGTAATTAAAATAATTACATTACTTATGACATTTCTACCAGGGTAACTAGAAATGACAAACCTATTACATTTCTAAAGTAACCGTCCCAACACTGGTCACAAGTGAAAACCAGTATAAACATTGTTCTTGGTTTTTCAGTGAGTCACAGCTTCATGATCAATTAATGACTTGTGCATTTTAACAAGGAGACATCATGAGAAAACAACAGAGGGAAACACAGACAAACTAATTGGTCATTCTAAAAGAAGGAAACATTCAAACAAATTGTACACAATCCATCTGTCTGGCTCATTGGTAAATGGGAAGAAAATCCTCGGAGCCTAATTACATTTGCAGGAAGGAGCGTAACAATCATTATGTTTTGTCAGGTAGACTGAGACAGATCTGTAGAGCTGCAGGAAGTTAGATTGTTTTCTTTAGGCCTTTTTGTTTCCGTACAAAATGACAGATGCCTCATAACTCACTCTGATAAACTTAGGTTCAACAGCACAAAATGTAAAACAAATGTCTGTACCATTCAGTACTTACATTTTGAGGTTTGTATCCTTGATAGGTAAATGTGAGCCAGGATGGTAAAAGAGCTGGCTAAACAGGTACCAAACAAATAGGGCTTACCTGGAGTGTTGAGGAGGCGGGACTTCCTGCAGTGGTAGGACAGTTCCTGTTCACAGTGCTCTGATTGGCTGATGGCGGCCAATAGCTGCTCCTCTTTAGCCGAGTAGTCAAAGTGAACTGAAAGCTGGTTCGCACCAGTAGATGGTCGTACCCTGGTGAGTTCTGTGTTGTTGTGCTGGATCACCATCCATGTGTGCTCCTCTGCAGATGGAAAGATAAAGAAAACACAAACATTACTTTGATGCAAATTACATTTTATGGTGGAATTTATTTTGGCTTTGTCAGCACTCTAAATTGCAAGGGAAGGGAATTTTTCTTTTTTTTCTTACATACTCTAAAAAGACAACACTGCTATATTTTCCATTTCCATCGTTGCATGTTCTCCCGTGCTTGCATGGGTTTTCTCTGGGAACTCCGGCTTCCTCCCACAGTCCAAAGACATGCAGGTTAATTGGTGACTCTAAATTGTCCATAGGTGTGAGTGTGAGCGTGAGTGGTTGTCTGTCTCTATGTGTTGGCTGGTGACCAGTCCAGGGTGTACCCCGCATCTCGCCCAAAGTCAGCTGGGATTAGGTCCAGCTCCCCTGTGACCCTGGCAGATAAGTGGTATAGATAATGGATGGATGGATGGATTTCCATTGTTAACTCATAGGAAACATCCAGTCTCACATCACCTGTGCATCTCACGTGTAAAGTGACTTGTCTATGTGGTAACATTATGGACAGCAGTCAACAAGGTGAACATGGGAAACTGAGCACTTTGAGAAAAGTTTACCAGCCCTGTGTTCCTGTTCATTCTCCTCTTTCTGTTTTTCAGTTTGGGAGGCACAGCTTGTGTTTCTAAAAGTAAGAGATACAGTTCTCTCCTCCAGTCATCTGCTGAGCTGAGGACTGTCCTGGTTTATCAGCTGATATCTCTGAGGAAAAGCTGTGTTCAGCTGTTAGGTCTAAAAAAAACTGAACTCTAACCCATGAAGCTAATTCAGTTGTGGAGTATATTTTCATACATTAGGGCTTGGCTTAGGGTTAATGCTGCTGTTGAAATGCTTTTGGTGTGGCAATATATTTTGTGGTTTGGGCTGAGGCTGTTTATATTAAGGGGAATCCTAATGCTACAGCATACGATTATATTTTAGATGCCTTTAACCTTTGTGTTTCAACATAAAAACTATTTTTTCCCAGTTTGGTGTGGAAGAACCTGACTGGCCTGCACAGAGCCCTGATCTCCTCAGCCCCAGCCAACACCTTTGGGATGAACTGGAACGCAGACTGTGAGCCAGGCCTTGTCACCCAACATCAGTGGGCAACCTCACTAATGCTCTTATAGGCTGAATGGGAGCAAATCCCTGCAGTCAAGTTCCAATTTTTTGTGGAAAGCTGTTACAGCGGCAGATTTAAAAAAAAAAGGGTTTTAGAATGAGACCTTCAACAATGTGCACAAGTCAGGTCATGATGAACAAAGACAGACTGAGAGCAAAAGGAGGAAAAAGCCACAATAATGACAGAATCATCACTATTCAAATGTATATAATTATGTAAATCCTAAAGGTGGCAAAAATTATGTATATGAAGAAAGGAGGGAAAAATAAAATCCACAAGTTCTATATCATCATGATAGAAATGATATAAAGCACCATGATGTATAGACAGGGAGATGAATGTGAGGAAGAGAAGGGAGAGCTTTGTTGAGTAGGGGGGCATGGAAGACAGAGGGGATCAGAGCGTGGATCAGAGCGTGATGATATGAGCATCATCGTTTAATTATGTAAATGTTTATCATGCAAAATGTTGAGTGATGAAGGGGAATTTGTGTGTGCGTGTGTGTGTGTGTCACCTGTCATGTTGCAGTAGACCAGCTGCGGTTTGATTGGTCCGCTGCCGTCCACGTCGATATAAAAATGTCCCGACGTGTTGCCGTTGTGTTTGTACGCCTCGCAGGATTGTTCGTACACAGCTGGGAGGAAAATAATGAGATCAGCTGCAGCGTGAATCACATCAACATCAACATCAACACATCAGCTGGCAGACGCACAAAGGAGCTGTGAGGGGATGAGATTACACACTGTGGGGGATTATGGGTGCTGCTTCATACGTCGGTATCACCACTGAATCACTGAGTGAAGAAAATCATGTTAAGTTTTATTTCTGCACCAGCGTCCCATAAAGTAAAGATTAATCTAACTGGAGGGGACAGTAAAGACTGATGGGAGGACAAAGACTCAATAAATAAAACTTTAGACCTTTATAAGCCCTGTATCTTCCTCTCTGTCTCCGTCAGTGGATCCACAGTGGTGAAAGGATCAAGCCCTTTCAGTCAAATCCATATCTAAAGGTTCCCACACTCTCCTCACTGGTTTATCTCTCCTCTTCTCCACAGCCAAAGGTTTTTTTATTCACCACATTCCCTCAGTGAGGTTAGAAAAAGGTTTTCACAGAAACATCAGCAACAAAAATGAGACCAGAGGGGAACCACATGGGAAACTCTCTTCTTTTCGTGTCGGGGATTTGACTCGAGGGAAACGACACTTTGCTGCAGTTTAATTTATCTACTCAGCATTTAGTCACAGCTACAGCCTCATTAACCTCCATCATATCTCTCACTTACAAACAGGGTTTATAAATATTCCGCAGTGGGAGGTGGGGGCACCGGGCAGCTGACACATAAAGCTCACAAAGGGGTCAGATTGTTAGAAAAAGCATGTCCCCAGGCTGCAGCTACAATAAAAACCAAGAAACAGTCTTTCTTTATACCTATCATCAGTCTCAATTTGCAGCAGCTACGCTAAAGGGGAAAAATCTGTACGACTGTAATTGCTGTGGAACTCAGAATTACAGGTTTTCTGGGTATTGAAGTTCAAAGTGTAAAGCTCATGTGGAGCTGCTAACTTTAAAAGTCTCTTACAGAATAAAAGACTAGCAATGAGAGCTCACACAAAAGTAGCAACACAGAACATTACTAGCAGTCTCCAGGTCGCTTTATTAATACAATTTCTATGCCTTGCGAGAATTAGCACACACAAAAATCCCTGTATGCAAAAGGACATTCATTATCTGCTATTCTTGCATTCACATTTTCTCGCTCACCTGAGTTTAATTTCCATTTCATCTGTCATAACTCTCTAATTTCTAATCGACGGGGCTGGACACTGATTCAGACACTGGGAGAGCAAGAAGTTACGGTTTAAATTGACATAATTAGGACGCATTTATGCAAAACACTGACAACATATTTCATCTATCCACTCTTGCATTACATTATCCACTTATAGCAACTAAAGCAGTATTTATTGTTTTTATGTTTAGCACCTGGTTAAAGTTAGGGAAAGAGTCACGTGTTTATATTATTAACGTTTAACAGGACACATTATCGTTTCCCAACCTTAACCTTAAACTCCTTTCTTGCCCAAACATAACCATACGTGGGACTCATGAGATGTGTAACCTGTGTAACCCAGCCTTCAGTGTCACACTGCACATTGCGTGCCACATCGTCCATTTCCCTACAATTTACATACAGTGTTTCTGTCAAACATAAACCAGGCAGCATAATCCAGTTTTCCTTTAAAACAAATCTGAGAAACAGAAAAGTAGTATATAACTTCTGTGTCTTGTCTCAAAGTCTATTTTGAATTGCTTTATCATTTAGTTTCATATTATACTTATTTGGTCAAAGCAAATAGTATTAGGGCACAATAGTATTTCAGCAGAGGAGAACTGGTTGGTTTCTGGGGCTCTGTGAAAAAAGCAATGGAGCTGCTATGTGCTCATCTGCTGAGTGCTCTGTACCTGATGGGTACTTAAAGGCAAAAGGGCCGATACCCAGTGCAAAAAGAGTGGGAGGAACTGGTGAGTCATTAGGGTCTGAGAGCGCTTTAATGGTTCTATCTGGCCCCCCTTTGCATTGGTTACTGTATGTGCTGACGTTTGACTGACTGGTAACTTACGGCTGTGGCAGATCGCTCCGCTGTAGCCGCTGTCAGAACAGTTACAATGGAAGACGGTCCAGGACTGACTGCAGAGCCCACCATGTTCACACCGACTGGGAGAACACCTGAGAGAGAGAGAGAGAGAGAGAGAGAGAGAGAGAGAGAGAGAGGTGGAGACAGCCAAGAAATTGCTTAAGTTTAAGTTTCTCAAGAATCTTTTTTGTTTTTTTCAGCCCACAACAATATCCTAATATGTGTGTGCGGGAGGAACTTCAAGGGTATATTTTTGCTGTCAAGGAGGGGAAAAAGAGAAATACACTGTACTGTACATTCTTTATATATAGTGAGACAGCAGATTTGAAAAATCCATTTGCTTGTTTTGGCAGCTTGAACATTTGGAAACAGTTCTGCAGGTTTTACAGCCAAAAACCTTTCAAAGAGGACAAAAGCAGCCGATGCCAATAAACACCTTTCATTCGTTCATTGTCATAAGGAGTAATCTTTCATTTGTTTGTTTGAAAAAGCAGCTGAAGCATCTTTTGTGTTAGCTGAGTCATTTTTGTTTCAATGAGTGAGCAGGTCTACTGTGTTTGTGGAAAGTTTGACAGGGAAATCTCAGGCTGAAACCTTTTGACCTCTTGAGGTCACTGTTTTTAGATGATATTGGAGAGTGATTATGCTTCCAAACTCTCACTAACCTCACAATAACAAAGTGCGCTTGAGATAAATGTCAAAATTTGTCTGTTACATAAAGCTTTTTCATGAAATGAACTGTTTACACAAGCATGTTATTTGTTTCGTGGCCAAATGTGTGTAGGAGGATCGGGAACTAGTGGAAAGAGAAAGTGTTTTATCTTTAATATTTAGAGGAGGTCATATTTTCCATTTCAGCAACATGTTGTGGGAGGTTGTTGTTTTCTAATGCTTCTAATGTTGAATGGAAAGACAATTCAGCTGAAACACTTGCACTTCTTCAGGAAGATTAAAAACCATTTCACTTCCTCACAGCTGTTTCATAGTTGCTGGCAGTATCTCCTGGACTTTGGTTGGTTAAAAACAACTTCTCCACAGTAAAACAGTCTGCTGTTACTCAGCTTTTTTAACAGATTTTTGTGCTTACATTTCTCCAAACCTCTGTCAAATTGACAGAAAAATGTCACGCTCTGGGGCCAACAAGACAGTGAACCCAAACGCTCGACTCAGAAAAGTTTCAAATTAAAGCAATGTATTAAACAAAGCAGGAACAACACGTACAATGGCGAAAAAGACTAAGACTACCCTAAGCATAAAGCGACTCTTTAAAAACTGGAGCTATAAAGACAATACAAGACTATGCTTGAAACAAAGTGAACAACAGAAAAGCAAACCTTCAGCTCAGAACTTTGAGAATGAAACACAAGGGAACGAGGAAGCTGGTTTTCATGACATGGGTACAGGACAAAGGGAGACGCAGACTATATATACACAAGGTAATGGGGAACAAGTGGAAACAATCAGGGAGGGGCTGGACAATCACAGACAGCGGGACACATGAGGACAGGAAGTAAAGACATCTGAAACGAGAGGGAGACAGTGTTACTTCAAAATAAAACCGGAAATAACAGGACAACATGAAACGAGACAAAAACTGTTAACTTAACAAAACCCAGAGGATCTTGACAAAAAATACAGATGTGTACGTGGCACGGTCTATAAATTCAATGACAATGCTGAAGTGTTTCAACATAGACCAGATATATTCATAACATGTTTTATTTACACACTTTTTAGTTGAATGCTATTATTTGACATATTATAATACAATACGTCCGCTACATCCATAATAATGTCATGTGCCACTTCCATTGTAAGACTGGGTGAAGATATTCTTTAAAATCCTTCAGTGTTTAAAGTCAGGTTCTTGATCCACACAGAGCTGATTCTGTGTCAGAACCTAGAGGAAAGTCCTCTTACACAGGGTATGTCAGTTTATCTGATCAGGATCTGCTCTCCACTTTCACTGGGAGGATCAATAAAGACATCAATTCACCTCAATCTACTGAACAGCGAAAGAAAAAAACAGAGAGGGCAAAAAAGATGAGAACTAGCTGTATTTCAAAGACCGTTGGATGCACCTTGCTTGGTAAGTGTTGCTCTGCTTGAGAAAACTTGTTCCCTGTCTGCACGTTACATTACAGCCACTTTACTCAGTGTGTCCTTTTGTTGACGTGTGGGCACCAGGAGCTTTGATAAATATCATATTATTTTGTGAGCAATGTGCTCCAAACTCTCTTTATATTGATCCTGTCCCTGGCTCTTCTGAAACCCCTTTTTCTTGTTGTCAGATACAACAAGAAAAAAATCGGCCATGGATTCCCCCAGCAGGGTATGACTTACACACAGACACACATAAAATAATTTAAAGACACATAACAGTAACCACATCACTGCAATCCCATCTCATCGTTTCTTAGCTCAGTCTTTGTGAGTGTTTACAGTGTGTTTCTCGATATTGTGTTGCTATTTTGGGGTCTGCATGTTTTTGTTTGTATTTTGATATTAAGAAATGCATGTGTTAGTCCTAAAGGCACTGTGTTTGGCAAAACCCTGGCAGGAATATTAAAGAGAAAATAGATCACAAGGAATCTGATACCGCCCCAGTATTTAGATAAAAATCCTGACTCAGCAGCCTGTGAATTTTTTTTTTTAATCTCCATTTATCTCTAAACTGCTTTGATCTAATGTGAGCTCTTTAGAATTCACATTAAACATTAACCTTTACTACAGCTGTCTGCTGCTTTCTAATTCTTTATGTCGACTTTTAGGGTGCAGGTAGTGACTGGTATCTGTTAGAAACATTACCAGAAATGATCCTTGGGGTGGCATTAATTTTTTTGTTCAGCCACGATGATGATGATAATAATAAAAATTGGCGACAAAGATGAATATGAAGACCCCCCCCACACACACACACACACACACACACACACACACACATGTATCATGAAAACATAACACTGGTGGATTTTGACAGCCAGTTTTCCCGCAGAGACGTGTAATGTAATGTCACATATGGATAAACTGAGCCCCTTTTCAGACTGCAAACGTCCTCATCTAAAACACACATCTATAGAAATGTTATTCATTAGAAACACAGTTTTCATACTTGTCCCTGAGGCCCCCACAGGCCCCCCCTTAAGCACTAACTCAGGGTCCCTCAGCTCATTATCCCACAGTGCTTTGTAAAACCATGTGGCCAAGTTGGCCCGACCACACCAAACATTCAACTCAACACTTGCCGTTCACATTGATCCCAGTGCTGGAGAGAACAACATTCCCATCTTCCCTGAGACACTGTGCACCCTGCTTTTGCTGATAATGAGCTTGCTGCGCAGCTTCAAGTGTGTGACAGTACACAGCCCCTCCCCACATCACAATCCAGTTTGGATCAAAATAAAACATTACAACTCTGTATAATCTACTGCTGAAGAGAAGGAGAGACGGACATTTACTTTCATCCCCTCAAATCCCCTCAGACACCAGAGGAAGAAAAAGAAGGAAGTGAAGAGGAGGAGGTAGGAGAAGAAGAGGGATCAATAGGATCAGAAGGAAAAGAAGAGAAAAAGGAGGAAGTGACAACGATTACTGAATATGAAACGGCAAACGCTAAAACCTTCATGAAAACAGAGTTGGAATCAGTATGCTGTCATATCATTCAGTGAATAGAGAAGCATTATGGATATGAAAATCTAAAAAAAGACTACTGTAATGATGTTGATGGCAATGAAACACAAAGCATGCACACATGCGCCCTCACACACACACATCTTAACACTGATCCTTGTGCATGTTAAGCTAACATGTTTAGGAGGTGAGCTAAAATAAGCAGGCAGGTTTGGCAAAGCATATGGTATCGAACTTATGTTGTAATGGAGAGGCTCTTTGTGGGTATGAGCTCCATTTGCGCTGTTAATGGAGTATTTACTTTGGCTAGTAATACTCTTTGCTCTTGGCAACAACAATAAAGCACACGCACGCACACATATATACAGTTGCAGATATAATAACCTGCTCTGAAGTATGACCACATTGAAGCTGTGTCAGTCCATTTTCCACCTGACTTTACCGTACAATAAATCCCATGGGCCCAAAATTCAATCAGCAGGATAACAGCAACAGAGCATATGGTAGATTTTTTTTCTCTCTTAACTGAAAAACAGGATTTTTTTGTAGGTTTGTTTCAGTGAGCAGTCAGATCTGTGCAGGGACTAGATTCTGCTGAATAAAACTCTGATGTATGCAGAAACAGAGACATTTAATTAAAACCCCTCGAGCAGATTCTCCTTGTCTGGCCAAGATACATGGTTGGGTCAATATATGTCTGTACGTTGGTGTTTACTGTATATATTGTTTGTGTGTTTGTTTGTCTGTGTGTGTGCTATGCCCTAGAGGAGGGTTTATAATTGCCGTAATTGTCTCATTAATTGTGCTGCTATTTGCCGTGACACCAAAACAGCAAACGATTTGTTCTGCTCTCTCTCTCTCTCCCTCAGTGACTTACATTGAAATCAGTCATCATGAAGTCCAAATTGCTCTCAGTTCAGTTAACTTCAGTTCAACATAAGATGCTTTACTTACATGAATGTTTTTTTTTTCTTCTAAATAATAGTTAGCAAGTATTCTGACACTTTTGTGCACTGCTATTTCTGTCTGCCATGCCAGACAATAAACTCATGTTTTTGCCCCTTGCGATCCTTTTCATAGTCACTTAATGGTCTCTGTTTCTCTCTCACGGTCCCCATTATACATGACTGTATTGCTAGATGTTGATATGATGATGGTTGTACAAACCTTTTGTTTAACATGTCTAACATATCTCTGTGTGGGGATGACTCCATTGGCACTCTAATGTGCTAATTAAGACACAAATATAGTAAAAATGGATGAAATTAACATCTCTTTTCAAAATCATAGTCATTAGTTTGCTGTTACAACAGCCTCTACTTATCCAAGAATAAATAAATAAAAGGTTGGATTTGGTGTCCACACACTTTTGGCCACACTGTTCATTGTTCATTTCACAGCTCATATCAGCAGGAATACAATTGTTACAGCGTTGGTCTACACTGACCAATAATTATGAATTTCACAACGGAGGTACCCTGAGAGTTGATTGTGTCCGTGCATTCCCAGGATGTTGCCGTCTGCCCCACTTCACCTCACAAATATATTCTGCTCTGACCGGAAAAGAAAACTGATGTTTCAAAACAACAAAAAGTCGATTCTCAACAACATGTCATATGCCAAAACAATCAAGGACAGAAGAAACAGTTCTGCTTAAGAACCAACAAAGCACACTCCTGTTTGACAGGACAACAAATCCGAGTCCTGGTATAAGTTCTACACAGTGAAAAATTGAAGATGTAACATAAGAATAATAGCACTTCTCAAAGTTTCAAAGGACCAATGTCATTATGTGAGTCTTATACACAGTCTGCATGAATATATTGCTCCATTACAAGTTTCAAAGAATAGTGTCTGAAGTTTGGAGCATCTTCTGTTGAAAAATCTTAATGTTGTTAGAGAGAAAACAGGGAACTATGCATCGTAGCATCAGCACATGGCATGTTTGTTAGGGGACTTATGATCGTACGATGGGTTCCAAAAGAGGCATTTAAGCCAAAGTGTTCTGCCTCCCCTATTCCTCACATGGACTGTTGCTCAAATGTGAAAGTTTGATAGAACAGGTCTAGCTAAGGAAAAAGGCACCAGGATGGCCGAGTGGTTAAGGCGTTGGACTTAAGATCCAATGGGTTAAATCCCTCGTGGGTTCAAACCCCACTCCTGGTAATCTGATGTTATCATTGACTCAGATCATGACGATATTTGAAAGATATCATGTGGAATTTAAGATTTAAAATCATGATGCTCTGAGTGAACTTCTAACAATTGTTTTTAAGTTCCTGATTATTGTCTTCTACATATGGCAACAGGGACTGTGTATTTCTATTAGTTTTTTGTGTGAAAAGATCAACGCAAAGTGCACCAGGATGGCCGAGTGGTTAAGGCGTTGGACTTAAGATCCAATGGGTTAAATCCCTCGTGGGTTCAAACCCCACTCCTGGTAATTTGATGTTATCATTGACTCAGATCACGACGATATTTGAAAGATATCATGTGGAATTTAAGATTTAAAATCATGATGCTCTGAGTGAACTTCTAACAATTGTTTTTAAGCTCTTGATTATTGTCTTCCACATATGGCAACATCTATTAGTTTTTTGTGTGAAGAGATCAGAGCAAAATGCACCAGGATGGCCGAGTGGTTAAGGCGTTGGACTTAAGATCCAATGGGCAAAAGCCCTCGTGGGTTCGAACCCCACTCCTGGTAATGTCTTCTGTGTATTTAAGTGACTGTCCCGCCAATGAAACATCTTCCTGGAATGGCCTTTTGTTATTACTTCTTGGTTTATACTTAACATACTTCTACGGAGTGAAGTTCTATTACATTGGATGATGCAGCACAGCAAAATGTCTCTGATAAAGCTCGGTAGCATGTGCAGAACATTGGGGGAGTCTTAAAAATGTGTCTTAACAAATGTTCATATTCTTTTTTGGAAACTGACCTGTCTATGATTCCGCACATGTCTATCTGCAAGTTGCTGTAGCTTCCCAGCTGTTTTTGTTGTACTGTGATCAGGTCCACATTTTGGTTGTCCAGAATTAAGAGACGCATGCAGCCCTGGAAGGCATTAAAGGGGTTTCTGCATTCCTGTCTGTCGTCTTCAGCAGGACAACCTGAAACGAAGATAGAGGGTCATCAGTTAGGAGTCCACATGACAATGATTATTCAGTCAAACAATAGAAACTATCCTCTCACATTAAACTGTTTTTTAGAGATAAGCTGACATATTTGAACACTATTACTCTTGTCTAAGAATGTAAACTGCACAATGACACTCAGAATACTGGAAGCCATACATAGAGAAACCTTGATCTTGATTGGTTAATTTCACCATTAGCAGCCAAAATATAATGCTGAATTATAGGTAGAGATTTATAGTTTTTCTAGTGACCACCTTGTGTGAACAGCATTTCATTCAACTATTTTTAGATCTTACATCAGTCTAGCTTTCATGTACCTCCACATGGCTGTTGACCTGTTCTACGCTCACCTCCAAAGAAAAGGTGACTTTCTGTTGTGACAGGAAAAGAGGGGCTGGCTTGAGCACTTCCTCCTTCCTCTTTACCCACAGTGATGCTGAGACGACCTCGTCTGGAGTTCAGCTCCACCGGATGCCATTGACCATCATTCAGAGCAGAACCTGGGAACCAAAACACACATTAACACACCCTGCTGAAAATCCAATTTTTTCACCATGTGTTCATGGTTGGCATCGAGCCATTAAGACCTGCAGCAAATATTGGCAGTGCAAGATTTTTTTCCTCAAGACTGAGGACAAGCATGGGCACTCATGTAGTAATGGCCAAATTATTATTATTATCACACCAGACCTGCCACACATGCACTAAATTGCTATTTGGAAACAGCTTGGAAATCATGTTTTTCTCTCACTGAAACAGTTGTCAGTGAGAACTAAAAAATGATTTGGGAAATGAGTAAAACCTGCCTGATGGTAGGTAGACTTGGCACAAATGGAGTGGCACAGGCATCAGCTTGACTTGCTGCATCCTCTGTGTGATTGACTTGCAACAAGTAGCCACCCAACCGGGCTCTACCTGTCTGCCTTGTGAATCTGTCTGTTGTCTGGAGTTGCAGGAATAAATCAATATCCCAATATCGCCTCTATTTTTCTAACTGACAATACTTTGGACACAAGAACACACCACAGTCATGTTACAGTGCCATTGGCTGCACAGCGATCTCCTAGAGTGATGTGGATGTGTGACAAGAGCTTTGGCAATACGGATAATGCAGTAGGTCATAAGGTAAATATTGTACTTTTGAACACAGCACAAGTGTTAGTGTGTGAGAGAGAGAGAGAGACCTTAGCTCCAGTTTATTAGACAAACGCTTAGAATTGACTCTTTGCTAAACCCCTTCCCGAACTGTGATTGAGCAATCACGGCTTAGCAACTGTAACACTGTTATCTTTGTAAATGCCATAAAGCTTAACAAGTCTAACAACAGTAAAGAGGGCTTAGTGAACTGTTAATTATTAGAGAGGATTTGTTAGAGAATACCTGCCATTTGAAAAAAAAAAATCAGATTTTCAGATTTTCATACTTTTATTGACCTGATTTATGGATTATTAAAAGCTCAGGATTAGGTTGTCATGGAAGTATGTGTGCTAACTTGTTTAACACACTTATGGGTGGATCTGATGGCGTAGTCGTGAAGGGTTTGGGTTTGGACTGACCTGCGCTCAGCTCCAGCAGCACTCTGCCAGCTTTTTGAACCTGTAGCCGGAGTCTGGCCTCACTCAGGTACAGCCAGACCACGCCCCCTTCCTGAGACATCTCAAAGGTGAGCAGAAGCCCCGCCTTGTTCCACGTCCTGAACTGGAACCGCACAGAAACACCATCTGACGTGGATGCTGACGGCCTCTGCAACTGGAGGAAGCTCTGGGGGCCGGGGAACGTCACAGAAACGGAAACTGGCTCAGCACAAGAAAAGGTCACATTGCCCTGAGAGAGAAACATGCCGATTGGGGAGAGAGAGAGAGAGAGAGAGAGAGAGAGAGAGAGAGAAGAGGTGGAACAGAAAAAATGATTACTAGAGAGATAAAACCACATAAAACATGAATATTAATAAGTTGCAGAGGGCGTGCCGATGTGACCTCATGTCACAATGATCTCATCAGCAAGTCTCCTTAAAGAGGACACCAGTATTACCATAATGATAACAGCAAGGCTTAGAATAAGATTAGGAGAGCAAACTGAAAATACCAAAGTCACCTACCGTGGGAGGTAAAAGAGATAAAGAATGAAAATTAAAGAATGAGATCATACAGTATGCTCAGTACTACAACATCTTGACATCTCTGATACAGTCCATTGTTTTGAATAGTGGTAATGACACCAGGTCCACTGCTAAGGCTGCAGCAGTAATATATTACAGTCCCAGCTCTCTGCTGGGAATATCAGTCTGCCATCTTTATAATGCTCCGGAAACACAGATGACATCTAAAAGCCCTTTGTGGTGTGGTTAAAGTGATGTATGATAATTCTACTACTGCACAACAAAAAGTAAAAAGTTACCTTAAAAACCCTCAAAAGTCTTACGAATACACATCAGTTTTCCTTCATCCACACTTTTATTTTCTTTGTATTAATGTCCCCTCACAGAGCCATATGAAGCACCATTTAGTCTCTTTATTAAATTGGGCCATAACTTTGTGGCCAGTACGTTAGGAACCGCAGCAGCAACATAAAATTGCCTCTATTAGATCTTCAGTCATGCATGTGAAATCTCTGAACCTCTTTACCAAGAATTCCTGTTTTTTTCTGGGCCTTTACTGTAATGAGAGATCATTTATTACTCCCAGCAGAAACGCTTCACAGCCTCTCCCTGATGAGCTTGCTCCACTCATCGTGAATGTAGAAATATTTGAAGGTCCTAATGGCCAAGATGAGGAGGCATTAGAGTGTAGAGTGTCTCACCCCCATCTACACTCCTTTGTCTTGGCTTCATTTAGCATCAACAGCAGCATCTAGAGCAGCCAGCACCTGAGTGCTGAAGCCAATATTTCACCACTAAGACTGAGTCCCAGTGAGGTCAAAGGGAATCTAACACACACAGGGTGGATGCATTCACATAAGAGTGACCAATAAAAACCAAAAGAAAAGAAAAAAACAATACAAAACAAACAACCCCTGACTTAAAACAAAATAAAACATAATCCACCAGAAACCACTGAAAGACATACATGCTAGTCTTTGGTTACGAATGCACTGTGTTGAATAATTGGTTAAGGTAATAAAGAAGTCAAACAAGACAACAAGCAGAATATTTCATCAGTGTTTGAATGACCAAAAGGAATTTTATGAAGGGTGACATTCAAAGGTAGTAGACAGATTTCAGTGGCCTTTGTTGATTGATCCACAGTGTTAGATCCAGAGGGTTAGAAGAAAATGAAATTTAAAAACACAAAGCTGTTGTTGTCTACATGAAGTACACCGACACACTTTCACATCACTTTACAGACTTCAGTATAGGTTACTGTGTAACATTGTGCATTTTGTTAACAATATTGTCTAAATTCCATTTCCAATTTCCATTTTTCATTGCCCTTACTTTCATTACAGTGTTCACATGTTCAGCAGCTTTTCTTGAGTTAGCATGTGATGTGTCTGCTAAATTACAATTTTGAACTGTACCATTATTTATGTTTATGGGAATTCTTTCAGGGAATTCACAGTTTCTACTTTTATCATTATTTTAGCATGACTACTGATTCCATGTTTCAATGACCAATCTAAGAAGTGACAGTTACTAGTCACTAGTGACTAAGTTAGCAAATAACCGAATTCACCTAAACTGAACTTCCATTTATATGTGCCTCTTCTTTTAATTGTGTCAAAGAGTTAATGTAGTAATATTGCAACATATCCCAATGGGTGAACCAGGTGGTGTGGGTTAGCTTAGTTTTAAGCTAGTCAACAGTAAGCTAGTTGGTGGTTGTTGTGGTGGCTGTGTTTAGCTGAACTAACTTACCATTACAGTAACTTGGTGGTCTTTGTGTTTCACTAGTTCTATCAGGTTTAGGCCGTTGTACAGCAAGTTTTCCAGGCAGCCATGGAAGGTCGTCTTGGAGAAAAGTGGTTTCTGAGAACCGAGGACTGCCCCTATACTCAGCTGGATAGGTGGACAAAACCATGCAGACACATACACAAGGTTTAATGCACATTAAATGATATTAGAACATTCAGTGTTTGTACAGTTACCATCACTCAATAATGTCTTTAGTGTGTGTGTGTGTGTGTGTGTGTGTGTGTGTGTGTGTGTGTGTGTGTTCTTGTATTACTTACTTGGTGGGGCCTGCAACCTGGGAGCTGACTGTGGGATCAACAGTATTTTGCGGGGACATTTTGCTGGGCCCCAGTAGATCAACATTTATTGAACAAAAATTGTGTAGATATTTGTTTGGTTTTGGCTAAGGTTAGGGTCAGGAATAGATCGGTATTCTTTAGTTGCAGCATACACTGTGCCATTGGGAAGGTCTCAGGAGGATAGAGAAACACGTTGTATGTGGTGTTTAGTGTGTGTGTGTGTGTGTGTGTAATGGGTTTCCCTTTGTTTTTCCCACCTGCTCGATGTCCCAGTGGTTGAACTCTGCAGGGATTTGAACTCTCTCTGTGTGTTTGTCCACAGTGAGGTTGAGGTGAGAGCCACGTCGCTCCACTGCTAAATAGTGCCAATGTTGATCATCTAACAGGCTGCCGAGGGAGGCGAGATGCCGGGGTTCAGAGGAAGAAGTCCTACCTGCAAGAGATGACAATAAGGAGAAAGTAGTTAGCAGAAAGGATGCTGAGATTTTTTATCTCTGTATGAAGATTGTTTTCCATTATCTGACTTGCTGCTAGGAGACCAGGCCAAAAAATAAAGCTTCTTTATTTTGATGAATATTTTAATTTTCTCAGTATCCCACAGAGAGGATTACACTGAGGTCACCCTCTCTCATCTCATTAGGGACTACAGGATATCTGCATAGAACTTGAGAACTGGAGCCAAAAGTGATAATCCCTTGTTTGAAAAACTGCAGAGGAAACATAGTGAGACATCATTAATGATAGATGAGCACCAGCAGGTCCAAATTAGTGGATCCATTTCTGCATCCCCCCAAAGTACTGCAAGTGAAACTTTGTGTTTCTGCTGAGAGAAGGAACTGTAGAAAGAGCTGAATACAGTCAGCCATTAAAAATGTATTTGTATTCTTTTGGGGAAGACATGTCCGACTTCAAAGAGTGAAACAGAGACAGTTTGGAGGATGATGGACAAATGTATGTTTGATTTATCAGCCCATTTTTTTCGATGATATATTTGACGTCAGTTTCAGAAAAACAACTTCATCCAGAGAGAGAAAGTTAGGATGCAGACCTCGTGGTACAGGGGACGTCTGTCCTGTCAACACAGTTATTGTGACGAGTTATTAAATTACAGTCTGGACGAGTGGAAAGAGACAGTGGGATCAATATGAGAGGAACGATGGGAAGACTCAAAAACAAGTCTGGTGTTGTTGAAGGTAGAGAAGAGAGGAGGATGACTTTATGACTGAGAGTTTCTTTGGATGGATGATTTGATTTCTGGCTGAATGGCTGGAAAGAGAAAGTGGGAATCAATATGAGACATCAGAGGGCAAACAAAGAGAAAATGAATTGATATTAGAATATAGAGCCTTCTCTTTCCTTTTCTCTGTCACTATCTGTCTTTGCTTCCCTCTGTGATTTAACATTTTTTAGCAGTACTGAGGGAAGAAAATTAATCATACCGTTTTCAGAAGTGTCAGAAATGATTGCATGTGCAGGTTTTTGACAGGGCAGTCTGTAGTTGTATTTCTTGGACCAACATATCTTGGTGGTGAATACAAAAAAGCAATGCTGTCTCCTGTGTAACACCTACTGTCAGTGAGTCCTTGAGCAAGACTGTGATGTGAATGTGATGGGGGGGGGGGTCACCAAAAATCAATAGGTCCCTTCCTAGGGGGGAGCATGAATGTGTGCAGGAAAAATTAACAAGCAATGGATCATCAGATATAGAAAATTTAAAGATCAGGGTGATGGTAGTGCAGAAAAAGGTCACAGGATGTCAAAAATTAAAACATATTTCACCTTTGGAGTATAAATGTGCATAGTAAATCTGGAGATATGCTGGTCACGGGTGAGACTGTTGAAGGAGATCTAGTGTTGAAGAAGAGAGCGCATTCTCAGCAAATTCTTTGGATGAATAAAAAACTGCTAATGACTACAGCATTTTCTATTAATGTCGAGGAGGGTCAGACTGGATGTGCTTTCCTCATTCTTGCAGCCTCTGCTGAACACTTTCTACTTTCTTCCTCCAAAGTAACACTGTATCATATCCTGTCTGCAAATTCACTGCAGCTGTTCACTAAATCAGATTACACAAGAAGACAACAGCGGCACTTCTCAGGAACTGCTGCCACTGTAATCAGCTCTAAACACAATGTACAACCATTCTTTGGGAAAGCAAATACTTTAGCACACAGATACACCATTAAGACTTACACTACTGTGCTGTGTCTCATCTTTTTAAGGTTTGTTTCGCATAAGGAAGTTTGGGTGAGAGGACTGACTCTCACTAACTTACAAAAGACATTAGTGATTCTGCGTTCTTAGGATAGAATCCCAGAAACCATTGGCAGCAGAGGACATGAGCATAACTGATTTTAGTCCAAAACTTTTATCAAGCTAGTTATGCTGTTTTTTTAGCTTTCAAATATGTGCTCAATTGGTGAAAACAAGCTTAGCCATAGCCTACAGCTAATGTCGTGCAACGGAGCAGGAACCACTGACCCTCAACAAGGTCGGTTTCCTAAAATAACTAAAGTAAAGGGAAAACTGGGCTGAGTTATGAACTGACAAAGAACACTGTGATGAATGTAAAGCAGAGTGAAATGGCACTAATAGGAAAGAGAGAAAAAAAAACACTGGAGACCTTTTTGTCACCCTTGACAAAGCATCTTATCTTAGATGGTGGACAAACAATAACAAAATTGCAGTGGCACAAATCCAAACTCAAAAGCCTCAGCAAAGAATAAAGTGTGATAGAAAATGTTCTTGAAGCAGAAAATGAAATGCTGTAAAGCCCTACACAGTAATAGTTTTCACAGTGGGTGCCGTGACACCCTGGGGTGCCTTGAGGATGGGACAAGGGTGCTGCTAAATGTATCGTATCGTTCTTCCGTTATTGTATGTTTCATGAAAAAAAAAGAAAATACATTTTAAAAGAAAGAAAAAGCAATAAATCTAAAAAAATCGGTGGATAACAAACAATATTGCAGTTAATGACACGACACCTCGAGGTTGTCAGAGAAATTGTGACGTCAGAGCGGACGATGTGGTGAGCTCAAAGAAATGCTGATAAATCTCACCAAGACGACGATGAATCTAAGCCGACTATCTAAACTAAATCAGACAGAACACTACTTGGGTAAAGGCTTAACGGACAGAAAGGTTTTGGCTGCTTGTGGAAGACAAATATCATTCACTGTGGTATTGCACACTCCCAAACTGTGATCTGGCCCTGTCATCCCTGGTAAAACAAGACAACAAAAGTGGATCAGTGGATTCAGACCTGCAGGATTTTTTCTCTTCACATCAGAGATTCTGTGCAACAACAGGCTCCCATGTCTCATGAAAATACCTGAAACTTTTTTAATTTGTTTTGTTTGCTTGTACACCTTAAAATAACTTAATTCCAATTTAGAAGAAAATGAAAAGAACATGTTTAACATATCAGCACATTTAATTGTATTCTTAGGTTAATTTAAGTTAAATATTTATCCATAAATCTGTAGTCATTGAACACGGGCCTGTATTATTTGATTTAATGTTGATTGATATTAATTGAAGGGATGCCCTGGACTAGAAAAGTGTCCCTACTCTCCAGTATGCTGACTACAGTGCCATGGCTTGCAGGCTGGATACTGAATTCAATGTAACCAATTCTAACTTAAACTCAACAGTTTACATTACTTGAAAAAAAAAAACTTGTTAATCTAGCACTAGGTTTCAAATTAAAATACTGTTTTTCTCTGTTATCTAGGTCAGAGTTGATGTTTCTGTGCAGGGCTTTTACTCATAGTTGCCTCATAAAGTGAACTGCATCTGCTCTGGGGGTCAGACCTGGATGTGTTAGTGTTACCAGAGCAGAGCATGGGCTCAGGGTCAATGCACACAGCCGATGACCTAAATTACACAATCTGTAACATAAAAAGCCTCTGTGGAGAGAAAGAGAGAAAGGGGGAGAGAGGATGGAAAAGAACTAGAGGGGTAGAAAAGATTGGAAGGAAGGCAGAGACAGAAATAATGAGAGGCAGACTGATAAAGGGCATCCGACTGAGGAAAAAAAGAGCAAAAAAGGGAAGGAGAACTACAAAATGTCAAGAGAAAAACAGAAAACATGGTGAGATAGATGCAGATTGCACAGCTATAAAAGGCAAATGGCCCTTTCTGATACAGAGAAAATGAAAGAATGGGAGACAAACAATGGTAATTAGAGCAGAAAAGTAGGGGAACAAAAAGGAGGAAAAGTAATAAGAAAGCCTGTTTGTTGTCTTCTGTGTTGGTCTGGTGCAGCAGAAGCAGAGCTCCTCTTCTATCATGTCAATGAACGGCTTTAATTTCCTTTCACTGAGCTGCAGCCTCTTTTTATGGCAGCGCAGTCTTCCTTTAAGATGACACAGACTTTAAGGAGGAACTGTCTTCCTATGAGATGACATATCCTTTCTTTAAGATGGAATCGCCTTTAAGAATGACTTTAGCAATGTTTAAGGTGACCTAGCATTTATCAATATCAAAGTGAAATCCCAGTTAGGGCATCTTTAACTTCTGTAATGTGATGTAAAGTGTAATATATGACTGGGGTTTGGTTATGTAGTGATATAAATCACATTTTTCAGGCTTAAACATGAGCAGGGCATAATACATGGACATAATTCCAATTCACATTTAATTGCATACATTTCTGTAAACACCCTGGTGTGAAACATAAGTAATCAAAAATATTTTAATGCTTTTAGAGAAAAGAGAACGATCATTTTGATATAGTATATTAAAAGAGATCATCAACCAGAAATAATTGACACAAGGGTTAGGGAACTTGGAGAATGTATTTCTTAATCCATTTGATGTGATGAAGTGTTTAGGGGACTACATTAAAGATTAAAAATGTCCTCTTTCCTTAATCCGTTGCCCCCATCTGTCTTTACTGGATTCATACTTAAAGAGAGTTGGAGAGAACTTGCTGACAAACACAGAAAAGGAAGGATGAAAGAATTTGGAAAAACAAAAATGGGAGGTAGACAGAGGGAGAGATGAGAAGAAAGACATGGAAATGGAGGAGTGTCTATAAAATGGAGAAAGAGAAGGAAAAGACGAAGGGAAGTGGAGAGAAATGAAGCTGTGAGGGGATGGATGTATGGATGGATGGAGAAAGTATTTCAGCAGCCAGATGGGGTTCTTCATGAGAGGTTAGCCATATGGTGATGATTCAGCATGGCAGCCTGACAGTTTAACCCCATTCACACACACACACACACACACACACACACACACACACCCTCTGTACAGTCTGTAAACCATGCATCAAGTCTCACAGAGTCCGGCCCCAACACATGCAACAGTGAACGGGAACCATCCATCACGGCTGTAACCAGACAGAGATGCAGCAGCAGAGCGTGAGCCAAGATTTAAACCAATCAGGCTGCAGCCTGCATGTCGTCCATCTCACCCAACCACAACCAATGAAGTTATTTCACAGGGGTTCATTCTGTTTTTCACTTTATACACATGTTCTGTACCATCACATCCACAAAGTGTCTCACAGTACATAACAAGAAACAAAACATGGTCTTACTAGAGACAGGAGTTTCTGTATCTGTTGGATAACACAGATGGAAATGCTGTGTTTCTTAAAAGAAGAACTGTGTTCATCTGCTACTTTTTCATTTTAACTGCAGCTGCCAACAACATAAGCTCCTTAACTCTGCCCTTTCTCCTAAAAAGGCACATTTGGTTGTGGTACCTTTTATATTCAACCTTCCTTCTACAGATAGATCTGGTATTTATACAGTTTGGAATTTAGTGTTATACTCTAATGCAGCAGATAACAGTATCTATGAATACATGTCAGCATCTGTCAGTAGTATCTGGTGTGTTGTACCTTGTCTGAGCAGCAGCTGTAACTTTCCTCGCTCTAACTCCAGACTGAGGCTGAGTCCTCTCTCTCCCTCAGCGTGCAGCAGCGTCCCAGAATTCCTCAGGGTTTTAAACTTCAGGGAGATGACATCTCTGGACGTCTGCCTCAGCACAGGACTCAACCTGTACACCAGGCTGCTACTGCCGCTGCCATCAAGACCCATCACATCGGAGGCTGAAAGACAAAACAGAGACAGGTGGAGGAGCCCAGCATGTTACGTTGTACTGTTAAAGAGCTCTGAAGCATTCAAACCAATAGTTGAGTCTGTGCTCAATGGCTGGTGAGGAGAAAAAATAGATCAGTATTCAGTTTAGCACATTTAATAAACCGTTTGCTGTTGTTGGGGATTTGGATTAAGCTGTGGCTGATTAAAGAGTTTTGACAAAACTATTAAGTAAAAAAAGCAAGAGGTTGTAACTATTTGTGAGCATACATGTACATAAAGTATGCAAAACAAATTATTTCAAGACTTTTTAAATGAATGCAAAAGAGAGCACCCAAAATAGACCTTGTACTAAGGGAGAGGATGAAGAAGAGCTACTGAAGAAATGACAAAGGTGGATATTCTCCTGTTTTGCCAAAGCGCATTCAGCATAATCTTGTCCTATTTTGCACAACTTCATTGACATAATAGTCGGGGAGCTGACTTATTTGTTGCAGCAGATGTTTTTCATATTTTTGCACAATTTATTTGTGACATGCTCTTCATAACATGACCTTAAATCTACTATCAGCAAATTAAAAACAGATTTTTCATTTCTTAAGTGAGAAGAAGTATTTTTAACTTAAAACCTATATGGTGTGTTGATATAATTAAGAAGCTGATATTTCCCCCCAAAGGGATAGCAGTAACATTGAAAAGCTGTTGTGAAACATGAAGAAAAGGAATACATTGTACATATGCTTGGGTAAAAACTAAGTGTAATGTAGATTTATTTTCATTGTGTTGATGCCAGAGTTAATACTGCAAATCTGTTGTGAAACACACAAAGCAGAAACTGAAGCAATTAAATCGTTGACAAAATGTGTTGCAGGAGGTGTGAAACATGACATGTTTGTCACTGTTAATAACAGAGGTGGGAATTAAAACATGTCGGGGGAGGCAACAGCCTTTGTGTGTCCTGGTGTATGAAATACTAAAAGGGTGTGCTAGGCGATGTTTTGATGTAAACCGACAACACAACAGGTGGACATATTCAAAATAACAAGGTGATGCAGTATGAAAACTGTGAAACTTACATTACAAGGTGTTTCTGGATAAGTAGAGTTTTTAAAAAAAGAAACATACCTCTATATGTTGGCAGAACATTGCAACATTAATGGTTTACTGGAGGTGAATTGCAAATAATAGAGTAACATTGTAAGTGCATTTACTCTACTTATGTACTGAGGAACTTTGAGTTACATTTGCTTGATTATTTCCATTTTCTGCTACTTTATACTACTATCTGATTTCTCTTCAATAAGGGGGGATAACCTTCTTCTAAATCTCTTCAGTCAATCAATATTGAGAATCCTATGAAGGAATTCATGCATGCATATTCATTACTGTGCACTACCATTACTTAATACCTACCTGCAATTTGATTGAAGTGTGTTTACTTCTATTATATCACTAATCTCACAACTAATAAATGTTGTCCTTTCATTACAGTAATTCAACAGTTCCCCTCTGAAAACGTTATTTTATTACTTGTCTAATCCACTTGTCTTTCATTTCCAGATCAGATTTTTGCAGTGTGATCTTCTAGGAATGCTGAATTTACTACTTTATCACTAAAAAGCACATTTGGATCCAACAGCTTGAATATAAGGTGCTCCAGAGCAGGACAAGTGTGCAGTCTGTGTAGCCATGGTGATATAGACCACCCTAAAGTGGCATCTGTCCGTTCTGTTAGTCCAGTCAGTCCAGTGAAGAAGAAAAAGACCTACTGTAAGGACATCCGTAGGTCTCCAGCCGGAGTCCGATCCTCCCGCTGGGGTTCCAGTCCAGAGGAATGAGGCGGAGGAAGCGAGCGATCGCCGGCTGCTGCAGCTTGTACTGAACCACACTGTCTGCATTACTGTTGCCTGGAAAAGACTGAAAACAAAGAAAACTGACTACATTTTATCTATGAAGTCAGGTTTCCATCCAAATATAGCACAAATTTTGACAGAGTTTTTCAGAAAAACAAGCATAAAAAAATGTGAATTAAAGCATTTTTACTGGTACATGAATATCAGGAGTCGGATACAAGACTATCAGATGGTGCTGCTAATTCTCCAGTGCCGTTAAATTGCTGCAGGAGAAGGCAGCACAGCATGGTGAAGTAGTTAAAAGCTTTAGTCGACGTTGAGTCCTATTGCTTCATGTTCGTCATACTTTATTTACTAAGACAGTTTCCATTGCACTACGTTGGATTTTTCACAACAACTTTTCTCAGCCAAGCATAAAAACCTTTTGCAATCTTTCTACATTTGGGGGGGCATTTCCAGCATTACTCCTTTTTTGGTTTTAACATGACTAACCACTCTTCTGATATAACCGATAAACAATCGATTAGTCCAAAAGCTAAAATGCCAGAAACTCTCTGGCTCTAGCAGCTCAGTTATAAGGATTCACTTTCTCTGTTTTATATCACTGTAAACTACATTTCTTTTTTTGGAAATTGGAATAAGCATTTTCAGCAACTGAATTGATAATGAAAACATCTGCAAATGACATGAATCATTTCCACTGAATTTCTGGGCATGTGTGCAGTTGTGCAAATGCATTTCCAGTGTGCAAATACTTTGTTTTGCTGGCATTTTTTGCTGGCAGATATTTAAAGTGCTTTATTTTTATACTATGTGCCTCAGGATTAACAACGTTTTGTGCAAAATCTGGAATACAAAGAGTGAACCAATCAGCCTGCCTCCTTTCTGACTCTGGGCTCTGCCTGATGAATTGCTCTTTTCATCTCTTTCCATCTCTGCCATCTGGTAATCTATCCTAATTACATCCCTCCCTTGAAGTTGACATGCAGGTTAACTGGCTCTCCCACTGCTGAATAAAAGCTTAGACACATAATTGACTTATTTATTCCTCTGTAACCATGATAGAGTGGAGTTGGGTCTCCTCATATGATGAAGGGAGACACGCTGTTGCGTAACTTAAAGTAGTCTTATAATAGTGTGTGTGTGTGTGTGTGTGTGTCTCCTGCCTCTCCTTAGTTTTTTTCTCCCTCAGAGTTTCAAAAAAGAAACAAATGTGAAGAGGATGAAAAAACTGAGAAACAGGAACCCACTAAGAAATATATTGTGGCTGATCTAGCAGCTCTGCCACCAACTTTCTTTTCTGACAGACTCCGTAAGATCAACTGACTAATACACAGAAGTTCTGAAACACTTTGAAATATGACTGGGAAATATGACTTGTGCTCAGTTTATGCAGTGACAGATGGACATGTTTTTAAGCTGTGAGAAGTTGTCCCTCCATATGAGGGGAAATTGCCTCGGCTCCACTTCTAATGAAAAGCTCCTCTGTGCACCACTTTAACAAATGTGGTTTTCTGCTGGAAAAATGTCCAAGCTCACAGTGGGTGAGTGTCAAGTTTCCATGCTTGTTGCACTATTTGATTTGGTGTAAGCATGCAAGTGAATCACTCAAACATATTTTGAACCAACTCTCCTGTGCTGACAGGATTCATCACTGTTCGCTCCGTACACAAATATCAAAACTACTTAGTATTCCTGTGGCTGTACACCGAACCATGTACCATCACCACGGTGGGACAAATACAAGTCCAACATGACACTCGTGCGACGGGAAAATGCTGAATGGGAATGCTACGAGGACGTGTGAGGTGATGCCTCACTGCCTCTGCTGTCCATCTGACTGATTTCTTCATTAATCAGTTCTACAGAGACCAGCTGAGTTTCTGACATAACCGTTAAAACGCACTTTGGGAGCTACCTGTGTTAAATCACCAGTTCATGAGATTCTTTGTACTGAAAAATGTTCAAACTATGTGTGTGATGTTGTGTCAGCTCTTTGTTTACTATCTTGCTGGTTGAATGAAAATGCCCTCGACTTGAATTTGGCCTCATTGCAATGAAGCAGAGCATAAATATGTCAGTCTTAAAGGAAAAGTTTGACATTTTAGGGAATAATGTGTCTGTACACAAAGTACGAAGCTACTGCCAGTAACTGGCTAACTTAGCTGACTGACGTGTTGTTTATTCTGTACAACAACCAAAGAAATAGCTTGGCTCATAACACCTTTAAAATGGCTAAACTATTCCTTCAATGTATAATAACACTGAATATGTACTAACACATCAGGCAAAACATACTGTATACATGTTTTATCTTCCATGAACACTGCCATGAACACCACTTCAAGTCATAAGTCCATACTGTTTATCAAAAGTACAAATCATCAAACGTGTTCTTTAAAAAGTTTCCTCATTGACTTCAGTATTTGTCTGTGCACCGCCTGGTCTCAGTCAGGAAAGCGACGCTCGCTTTCCCGCTCTATGTCCATCAACAGCAGCTTAAGTGTTTTGGCAACAGGTCTGCAAAGTCAGCAGAGTCCTTTGATTGGTTCATCCATTATTAAAAAAGAGTCAAAGGCTTCTGATGACTGTGATTATCTCCTCAGGGTGGACTGATCCCTGCAGACCAGCGCTGCCAAACATCATATCCACTGTAAATATGACGCCGAGGCAGTCCAGGAAATGAGGTGTAATGAGCCCGAGTGGTGTTCATTTTTACATCTATTACTTGATACTGTCGCCTACCCACAGAACTGGATTAGCACTTGTGTCCTCTGTTTTGCTTGTATTTAATTTGTATGGGATCTATATTGTCAGAGGCAGGGGTAATATTCCAAGACAAAACTGTACATTTCTGAGATTAAAGTTGTACATTTATCAGAAAAAACTTCCCTGGGATTATAAAGTCATAAATTTGCAAGAAAGAAATCTCTGATATTAAAGTATCTCGCAGCCCTAATACGCTGTTGTACTGTATCGTGTTCTTCTGAAAAGGCCCAGTTCACAGTAAAGCCTCTTCAGACTCCAGACTCTAATCCAGACTCTAAATCTGACTGCAAAGTATATTTTGAGTAGGTCAACCACTGCAACCATAATACATGGCAAACAACAGCATCTGTGGTGTGATGATGTTGATCCAGCACTGCAAAGAGAAGCTATGTCATTCCTTGATAAAAGAAAAACCTATTTTTCTTTTTATTCCTTAGAGAATTGGAGCTTTTTCTTACAAATGGATGAGTTTGTAATCTCAGAGAATATCAGAGAATACTAATTCAATCTAATCCAGAAATCCAAAGCATTAAACCCCTCCCTGTACTCCGTACTCTTTTTTTTTCCAAGTTAGAAGGACAGTAAAGTCTTGGTTTGTAAAAATATCATAATGGTCATACATACAATCATGATTTAACCATTGTTGACAAAAAATATTGTATTTAAATACATTGATAATTCAACAAAATGCTAAAAATGCGTAAAAGAGTAGCTTTTCCCTGTTAGCCTGAGATCGAATGCTCAGCCTGAAATTGTCATAATTTGCCAACATTCAAAGTATAAATTAAAGTAGTAAGAGACTTAAAGGTGTGACTATTTCCAACAGTTGTTTTTTGTATTTTACTGAGGCATGGCTGTAAACAAACAGGGGATGTTTCCTGTACATGTGTTTATTTGAAATAGTTTGTTCTTTTACTGCTGTGTAAAGAAACTTTACTTAACTTGATTTGACATCAGAGGTAACATCCGTTGTAGCTGAATGATAACATCTATTGTAGTTGAACAATACTTCCATGAGACTGTATTTAGACAGACAACAGCACTAAATGAAAAAATACAGCCAAGGAAACAACTGCTTTAGCACATCAGGGACTCTCAAGCATAGACTTAGAACACAAAAAGGCAGGATTGTTCAGCAGAAAGTCTAACTTTTTCAATTTAGCCACTGGACTGTGCTGTTTTTGGTCTGAGTTTAGTTGATGTCTGGTTGGCGCCATATCCAATAGCGCTCACTACAATATTCAGACTATGTGTGTGATTTACATGGCTTTTGATACTATTTGTTACTGGAAACTCTTGTGGTTCTGTTTACTTCAATACAGACTCACCCCTATACTGTCCTCCTGTCTGTACTGTTTCCAGTTGTGTCCCGTGTCGCTGAACATCAGCAGGTACGACGTCAGCCAATCAGAGCTGCCGTAACGGCCCTGCGTGGCGACAGCAGTGATCTTGGTCCGCTCGCCCAGGTCGACCTCCAACCACTGATACCTGTCTGAGATGAGAGGAGACCAGCCTCCAGCTCCTGCAGGGAGAGAAGATCAAAGAACAGATTGATTTATTTCATGTACATGGTATAAGATGTAACAAGCTTTTGAGTCACCTGTGTGTGTGTGTGTGTGTGTGTGTGTGTGTGTGTGTGTGTGTGTGTGTGTGTATATGCGTGTGAGGAATGAACTGCTTGACCTTTAAGTATAACCTAACATTGCATTTTGTTGTTACGCAGCCAAAATAAAGCACATTTTTGTGAAACCCATTTCAGTGCAGTAATTGAATGCAGTGTTGTGTATTTCGTTTGTTGTGCTGGAACAGATGATTTGTTTCATGTCAGGATACTGCAGGAGTGTTTTAATGTGGGAAATTAAATTAAAAAAATGTTAGGCACTCAGTTTGCTGCTGTATGTTACACACAATGTTTCCTAATACTCATTTATAGTTAGTCCATTTGACTTCATAACCCAAAAGACATTCAGTAGAATAAAAAAATCTCTGACAATCTTCCAGTTTACAAAACTCTCCAAATCTTTTCATGCTGTATACTCGGATTTCTTTCTTTGAGACAATGCAATGCTGTTCAGCAGGATTCAATTCATTCCTAAATGACTCGGATAGGAACAAGACTACAGACTACAGAGTCTACAGTCATGCCAGTGGCTCTGTGAGGCTGAAAAACCTCCTGTGGTTGATGAGATATTTCAGAGGTGGACTGACTTTGGTTCTCTTTGACAGCGACAAGAGAAATGATGCATCAAAGCTGAAAATGGCCGTCCCAGAAGATGTTTTGATGTTTAAGATCATTTAAATGTTTTCTTCTCTAAAATGTCCAGATATCCCAATAGCAGCATCCTCCGCTTGCATCTTCTCTGACCTCACTGCCAAGATGTTTTACTGGATTTACTTCATGACAAACAATTTCACAACAAACATTACTGTACAGCCTCTTACCATATTTCCAAAACAAAACATCATCTGTAAGGGTTTGCAGAACCCTGCATTGATTTGACCATTTGCATCCTTTCCCAAATATAGCATTGCTAAGAGGCTGTGGCGTGAGCTATTGATTAGTTGTACAGTTTGCTTGCAAGTCAGGATCTTTTGCTATATAGAATATCATCAATAGGAGGTTGTGGTGCCAAGCATTGATTAGTTTTGCAGTACCCCTGCAGGTTTGTATCCTTTCCCGCATTACATATCACCAATAAAGAGCAGTGTTGTAACATATTGATCGGTTGTGTTCTAGGTCAATAGGTTGAGAAAATTAAAAGGGGGTTTGGTGAAACATGCTGATAAGTTTTAAAAGTGCAGTTTCTCAGTAGGCTGTTTATTGTATTGCCTAGTTGCACATTATGCTAATAACAGTGTTTGTTGTCCCAAAACACTACCAGTAAAGGCTGTGGTGTTACTGATTAGCCACATACAAGCTCATTGTCATTGAATTTGTGTGTGTTTTCAGACACAGAGACAACTGTTACAAGAGAAACAAATAGCCAGGAGCCAGTGTGTGTGTGTGTGCATGTGTGTGTGTGTGTGTGTGTGTGTGTGTGTGTGTGTGTGTGTGTTGGAAAGTGCTTTGTCAGGCCGAAGAGCTCAAACACCAGATGGACGATTCTGAAGGAGGAGGTTGCTGACCAGTGTCCCACTGAGCACACACACACAAATGGAGCATCATTAATTCAGAGTAAGAGAGAGGAGGAGGAGAGGCTACACACACACAAACACAAACACTGGGGGTTGACAAGCTCTTGGAACGCATTAAAAGAACAAACAGAAAACAAACGGTTTAAATGTCACTTCATGTCCTCATGTTACCATGCTGTTGTCTGCTTTTTGTTGCAGCAGCAGGAAGCATTTTGAAACAAAGCTACAAACAGAATTTATCCTAAACCTCCAGAGGACAGTACTGAGCTGTTCAATTTTGGGATAGAGGCTGAAGTCAGATCTAAGCTCCACGTGATGCCAACGGGCCAAGAAAGTCTGTTTTCCACTCAAATCCATCACAAAAGAATTGGCTATGAGACATTTCTGTGTTATTTTGTCTTTCAGCAGTCGGCCAAATGGTTAATGCCATATGGGCCTGACTGGCAGGATGGTAGTGCAGTGGTTAGCACCGCTGCCTCACAGCAAGAAGGTTCTAGGTTCAATTCTGCAGTCTTTATTGGACACCTCACTTTGAGCCTGGGGTCTTCCTGTGTGGAGTTTCCATGTTCTACAGCCTACAAAAGAACCTACAGAAGAGACACAGTCCTGAAGTCACCAAACCCTGCACTCCATAGCCTTGAAATTCTGTCCATGAAAATCAGAAACAGAATTAATGATGAGCCACATCTTTGACGAGACTCAAAGATAAGATGTCACCAAGGCTTTGAACTAACTGGGCAAACTGTCATGACCCTATAATGTTCTTGCAAGAGTCCTGAGTTGCTCCACTGTAGCACAATCACCACTTGATAATAATAGAGATGGGGAATAGAGCTCACACAGACAGTATAAGAAAAATGAGTCATGAATCAGTTTTATCAAACACATGCACAGCTTGCATGACTTTAGAGCATACAGTCCTTGTGGTCACACATTTTGGGACAGCGCAGCAGTGTCCACACAGAGGTCCTTGGGCGGATGATGGAATTTACATTACGTGGACACTCACAGACATGCAGATGTGCCGACCATGATTCCTCAACAACTGGACCTTCACAGACTCACAACTTTCAGGGAGGCAAATGCCATCTAACTGTAATGTCACTGGTTCAGGTCCACATCATTTGCTTGTGTTTGCTGAGGCTTTCTTCTGTGAGGAGTCCAATAAAGACAAAATGCCAAAAAAAAACAAATAGAATAGCTGCAAATCAAGAGGGACAACTTACATTTCATGGTATAATACTGGGTCCACTACATCTTAGGTACTGTAATTTACTGGCAGCAAAAGGTCAGCTTTGTTGCAAAGCCACTTGTGGTTCTTCAGATGATAGTTAGTTTGATATTTTGATTATGGTTTTATCTATCCTTGCTCTTTATTTTTATGTTGGAGTAATAATTGTTTCTTTCCACCTTAAATGTGGTCATCGCAAATTGGAAAATGAACAGTGTCCGTATTCTCTTATTTTTGTTACCAGTCAAATATGGCAGGAACAATGCGTGATGGCAGGCTGAGGAGAAAAGCTCAGCGGTGAAATGCAGCAGTGTCGTTCTCTTGGCTGGTGGAGGCTGATCTTAAAAAGAGCTAAAGGCCAAAGCTAATAAGCACTTGACTAACAGACGTGTCCACTGACAGAAGCACAGAAAAGAACAGACACTCTGACCTTTACTCATGAAGATTACTCTGCAGAGGAAAAGAGAGAGAGAGATCAGAGGGAAACGACTCAGAGACCAACCGAGAAGCATTACAAAGATTTACTGTGTCCACCCTGTCAGATATAATTGAAACAGAAGTGAACTGATGGCTGACGGTCTGAACACTTCCTGTCACGGCTGTCACTTTAAATCAAAGAGATCTCCCTGGTTTCTTTCTCCCCTGGTGTCTGTCAAGGAACTGACTCTGACTGTCCGCTGAGAAACACAGTCCCACTTAATGACGGCCAGGAGGATGACATCACTGCTCTACCAGCCAATTAGAAGTCAAAACTCTCCAATCAGAGACAGTAGTCAGTGGCAACGTAAAGATCATTATACTGTATTTCTTGCCAGTATAAAATATAATAAAATCATATGGAACAGTGTATTTGTTGTTTTTATTTGAAAATCTATGTAAATTAATGTTACTATATTTAATATTCCCATGAGTTCAAGTGTAACAAAAAAAAAAGAAGGGAGGCATTTTGATAACTTAAATACTTCTACTTGATAACACTGTAAAAATGAATTTTATTTATATAGCACACTAATATGAAGGTGCCTCACAGAAAGGGTAAAACAATCATAGTGCAGCAGTAAAACTGATCAATTTATACAAAAACCAAAAAGGCAGAAACCAAAATACAGGTTAAAATATGATGAATAAGATTAAAACCCAAGTTTAAAAGGAAAACGCATGTGAACCAAGACAAAAATCTGGCAGTCCTCTCCATGTCCATGATGCTCATATACCTTTATGTTTTATGGGGCTTTTGCTATTGTAGCATATAGTCATGATGACATCTGCCCTGTCCTCCTTTCTCCCTCTGTTGTCTCAGAGTCCTCTCAGTCCCTGCATTTATTATGGGTGTCTCTAGATCTTGTCATTCTCCACCCGTCCACCAGATGCCCTTAGAGTTTCCCACCCTTACCAGTCACCCCCTCACCTGCCCCTCGTTCCCTCGTTTAGTCTCAGTTTATGTACCCAGCAGACACTTTCACTCTCCCTGCTGTCAGTGTTGCTGTGCTGCCGTCATATGGAGCTGTTTCTCTACGTTCTCTGTTTCTTGTGTTTCAAGATCTTCTGCCTGTTTGCCTTTTCACCCTGCCTTCATGTTGCCAACTGCAAACCTGCTGATCACTCCAAGTCCCTTTAATTCAGCTGGCTCTGGCAGTGTACCTGCTTCTGGGTCGCCTGTACCTTGAACTGTGACAGCTGCAGGCTACACAGAGGCTAGTACAATGCACCACCTCAAAAATGTAATAAGTTGGCTGCAGAAATCCCACAATGACAATACAAGAACTACGATTGGTCAGCTTGGACTGGATATGTTCTCTCCCCTCAAGTCATGGTGTTTGATTCAGCTTCTGCAATTGTCTCTTTCTATCAGTGAATAAAAAGTGGACAGTAGTTTCTCTGGACAAGATGACGCCAGTGTGCATGTTGTCAGTGTCATTTTGATGATTATATGTCAATGTCATCAATTTATATGCTTTCCCACTTTGCATTATCACATTATCACAACTGTGCACTGATGTAAAATTCCCTCTATGTTAGTTATAATTCAATAACTTCAAGTACTGACAGGGCATTGTCTCTGTTTTCCTGATAACTAATGCCAAATTGCATCTATTTCCAGGACACTTTGAACGATTAAGAAATGATGAACCAGTAAAATAAGGCGTACCCATAAATGTAGGCCTGTTTTTAAATCTATCTTGGAGGAGGTGGGTTTACCACAGTCTTCATCCCTGATACTTCAGTTATCCTCTTCACCTGTAAGGACTCTGACACCTGAAACCCACTCAATTTGTCTCTCTCTTGTTATTAGAGGTAGTGTATGTAACAGGTGAGGATGAGAGCCGGTCAGGCTGAATAGCTCTCCCTCTACTTCACTGTTGAAGGCAAACCAAGCTTGACGCAAGTACGCTCTAGACATAAGGAACAGATGGATGGATAAGTAAAGAAAGGACTGCTGAATCATTAATAATGCACTGATATTCCACCTGACAGGTTCAGCGGACAGACAAGAACATACAGAGAGAGATGTGGGTAAAATGAAGGGTCAAGCGGTGAGCCGTCACAGTGAGAGACGGCTGGAAAAGTGAACGGACAGATCTACAGACAGACAGGTAGCTGAAAGGAACAGAGGAGAAACAGGTAACATGCAGACTGTTTTTACACAGTCCTGGAGTAAGAGCTCATAATTTACATGAGAATAGAAAGCCTGGATGGTAATTTCAGCAGCCTGATAACATGTCAGACGGACATAGAGCCTAATGGGCTCGATGCAGCAGGAAGCTGGAAAACATCAAATGCCTCCTGCAGGCAAAGTAAAACATTTCCACTTGAAACTCGAGTGGAACACTGGAACTTTAAATAAAGTACACTGAGCACACACACACACACACACAAGCAAATCAATACTTGATTAGTTGGCAATTCATACACACAACCAGAGCAGGTTACCAATTAAAGTTTGACTCCACTTTTAAATCTCACTCATTTAGAAAGTGATTACTGTGGCACAATGATTCTGTTCAAAGTCTATTCCAGCATGATTACAGCAGCACTACTGATAATTGTCAGTGTAGCCCGGGATATACAATAGACAAGAAGAATGCTATTAACATTTGGCAAGAAGACAGAATTGGGTACTGATGAAAATGTGACTGCAGACTGACTGAAACTTAGAACAGAATACAGTCTGCACAGAAAAGCAGAGGATAATTTTAGATATGATCATTTAAAGGAAGGAGGACAGACATATGGAAAGGGAATAGAGAATGAAAGATGAAATGTGAAGATGGGAAATCAAAATGAAGAATAAGACAGCCCGAGGAGCAAATAAGAGTGGTGGGGTGCCCAAAATAGTGGGTTATCCATCCTGCAGGTTTTTGGTGAAAGAGAAAGAGACATTCATCTCAGATCAGCTGCCTGTCAGAGATTCGCAGCCAGTTCTCGGCCGAGATGTAAAAATGATGTGCATGCACAAAATATTGAGTGCCCCACCTTTCAAAAGAAACTGATATGTAAAAAAAGAAAATAAAAAAGTGTGCATCACCACACCAGACACAAACACATTCGTCACCACTGGGCTGTGTGTGATAAAGCATTGTGGCATAAAAAGAAAGTCAAAGAGAGAACTTGTGGCCATCTCAGCTGAAGGCTTTGTCTGCTCAGAACATCATAATCTGTTAAGCACACCATAGGTCCCAACTAAGTCCCACAATATAGCGTAGACTGTATAAACTGGCTGCAGTTACAAAGGCTGGTTCCAAATGGAGGAAACGACAATGCTGCTTTATGTTAAGACTGAGTAGGAGTGAGTTAGTATCCATCAAAAGGACAGAGTGAGCATTGGGATCATGCATGTGTGAATACAGTTTGTCTGTATTGGAGTTGTCAATATCTCATTTTCTAGTATATTTTATATTTAGAATTAAAGCTGTCATCAATGTAAATCAAGCATTTTCATAATCACATTTTTTAACTTCGAGAAAAATAAGCAAAACCATGTTATTATTATTATTATTATTATTTGCTGCTGCTGTTGCTGCTGCTGCTGATGATAATGACAATGTGCACATAATGTATCACTCCTCGTGGCCACCATACCATGTGGAATAAATAGGTCACTGCTGCCAAGTCTTGAACTTAAAATGTCACTCCACTGTAAATGCAATGTACGCTATGACAACACATAATTTGCTGTAATGTTCTGTTGGGAACAGTTGTAGCGATACTGTGTTATGTCAGACCTCTGAAATACACATTGGTGCTGCAATTGATGATCTAGGATGGAAAGCGCCCATGTAAAATAGCTGTATTTATCTCGTAGGTGGTATTTCAGGGCTCTGATAATGTGTTCATTTACTGAGTAAATGAACTGAAAGCCAAGCTGCTCCAATGAGAACATCTGCAGGAGGCAGCAAGTTAGCAGCAACAGCAGGAGACAGAAATGAGATGGAGATCTTCGTTAATTCATCAGTTTTCCTCAAACAGCTGGAATCATGTCAGCTTTGAACCATTAGTACATCTGGGGAAGAAGTGTGATACAAACAGCTCCCCTAATCTACCAGCAGGTAGAGCTGGAAAAATGCACTAGTGAAGTGAAAGGTTATGAAGCTTGATCCATTACACTCCCACTCGTCATCCCTGCATTTTCTCTTCTTGACATGATTAGTATTAATGAGGATCTGGTTTTATTATCTTGTGAATATTTTCACAGGTATTCTGAGGCATTTACATCCCATCTCCCAACTACTCTTGGTTTGAAAAATATGCTAGCACAGATATGGTTTAAAGGGTAAAGCCATCTTCTGGTGTTGCTATAATGGATATCAAGCTGACATGGTGAACATGTTAGCAAACGGTTGATTAATTACACATCCAGCAGGTAGGGAGCAACATTAACACTTATTTGGAGCGGATGTTTGTATCTACCTGATGAATGTACAGCCATTATTCACTCTTTTTGCTCCATTTTTGTCTCCACCACCCCTTGAGGGAAACCTCTGGCTCATTAGCTGCTACATGCCTCACCAACTTGAACAGAGACATCATCTTTTCTTAGTTGCATTTTTGGGCTGTTTTCAGAGTCACACTTGTGACTCTGGATCCCTCACTCAAGTCGGTATGTCATGACAGCAAGAGTGATGCTTTGGCTCACAGGCTCACTGATAAGACAACGATAAATTCTTCCTCACCTCACCCTGTCTCCAGTGCCAGCCTGTGTGCATCAACCAAACAAAAATTTCCTTCATTGTATTTTGCCTCCTGTACCTCAGGGAGATGGTGAATCATGTAGCATCCAGTCCGCCCTCAGAGACGAAAAAAGAAGTCGTGCTGCCTTGGCAAACTTTTAATGTCTTTAGTTCAGCTAATGACAGAACAAACTGTGCTGAAACATGTGGCACAAACATTGCTATGTTTTTTTTAAAGCTTTTATTATATTATATATTTAAAACCGCCGTCACCATCCATTGCAGCTGAAGAACTACAATGGAAATAACATTTTTGTAATATCCTTGTCATTTTAGATATTCATGTTGTTCATGCATAGATATGCAAACAAACAGCATACAGCTGTAAATGCAATGCTTCTTAAAGTCTCAACCATCAAAATAAGTGAGTACCGAGCAGCGCTCTGCAGACTCTGCTTCCTTTAGTTTCCCAGGTGGTGAATATCATTCAAATCCAGATTAAACCCATCTCACCCTCCCAGCTGATTCTGAGCTTTGATGTTGGGATAAGGCAGTGAAGCTTGTTCCCTGCAGAAAGCTCCACAACAGACCATGAACTTCATTTTGTCAAAGCCTCACATCAGCATCCAGCACAGGACTATCTGCTGGGTTTTCAAGTTGGATGAACGAATATTCCCATTTATCCCTCTGGCAACACATATGGCATCTATAGAGAATAAAGATGAGACAAAGCAGCTACTGCTTTTATTTTGTTGTGTCTGCTAGAAATTATCCTGATCTTCTCTCTCGCTCTAAACTGGTGAGTGGTCTGTTAGTCTTTGTGATTCCAGTAAAAATTTCCCTGTTTGTTAGGCTTTGTGTTCTGACCTTACACAAAGTCTTTCCTGCACTGAGCTCCTTTGCTGCAGAGCAGCTCATTGGTAATAGAGGAATGCTTTCCAGCACAGCATATGTTAAAGTGCACAGATGATAAGAAATACCATACATTTGGTGACATTCAAAATGGCCACTTCCAGCCCGATTGACCAGTAATCCTGAAGAAATAACATAACTGTCTGAACCTGTAAACCAGCTACACTTCTGCCATATGTGCAAGTTCAGTCTTGTCATGCATTATCGACAATCTTGTCAAATATATTACCTAATAATTCCCTCAGTCAAACTCTTCCTTACCATCTCTCCTGTTGAGTTTGGCAAAGCCCGGCGCGTGACTGCTGGACAGCTGGGAGGAGCTTCTGAAGGACAACGGTGGCAGATTGGACACCAGCGCGCTGTCACACACTTCTGTCAACCAAACACAAAGCAGAAAAAAAGCACAAGGGTTTAGGGCTTCACATTTACTGAAAGATTTGAAAATCGAATCTTTTTGAAATTCTGTGCCAAGCACAAGCAAACTGACGGGGAAATTTAAACAGGCTGTTTGTTGACCAAGAAGGTTTTGCAGAGTTTTCTTGGAAAGATGGAAATGAAGAGAACCTTTTTCCATAAAACATTTCCGTAAAGATATGCTTATTTTTAGGGTTAAGGATCTCTTGCCACATGGCACTCTGATCTACCTTCTTTATCAATGGCATCATGTTGCTGCAGAGGGAATCAAATATTGTATTGTAGCTGATATTGTTGAAACACTGCTACTGTTGTGCATGTAAATCACGTGCACATTTCCCCAACATGATAATTACATTTCTTGGTGATCTGTTTTGGTCCAAAGCAATCAGCAAGTAACAGCACACATAATAGGATCACACAGATCATGTGCACTATACATGTTAAAAATATGACTTTTGAGCTCACAAATGACATGCTGGTCTGGGCAAAATGAATAATAAGTCAGTGTTTTAAAGGCATACAAGCCCCTAAAAAGTTACAGTTAAGTCAAAGTTTTGCAAATAAGAAGTTTTTACTCAACAGCGTCCGTTTGTCTTTCTTTAGAATAGTGGAGATTGTTAACACTCCACAACACTTACCCTGAGTGATGCAGACTACCAGAAGTAACAGGGCAGGAGCATCACATTTCTTAGCCTCTACAGATACTATTGAGCAGCTGAAGAGGAGTGGAGTTTATCATTGAGCTGCAGGTTTAATGTCAGCTAAGTGAAAGCGGGCCTTTGACGGTACACTCCAGTCTCTCAGTGAACAGAAAGTAGTTCACAACAGCAGGATAAGACGGGAATGTCTCCTCTCTTAGCATGAGTATAAATAATCATCCAAACTCTTGAAAGCAAAAACCACAGCTGAGCTGCTCAGAGAGCAGAGATCAACAGTAAAAACCACGCTAAGGATATCAGAATATCTGACACAGCTGGTGGTGGATTATTCTCCATATCTTAGCCTGAGTGAAAAAAAATCTTGAATAGTAAAAAAAGAAAACAGCAGCACAGCTCACTGATGCTAAGAGGTAAAAGCCTTGAAGTTTAAGAGTTTGTTCAGTCAGGTTTTATAGTTTTTCTAAATCCTTTAAATGACATGAAAGACAAAAAACTTGATTTGATGAATACCAGCACATGAGTAGCAGAGTGGAGACTAGTCATTGAGAAGCACGTTTAAAGGTTCTCTATGCAACATTCAGAACATTTAATATAGTATTAAACAAGTATTTGCTATGTAAAGATGGCGACCTGAGCAGAGAAGTCACATTCACTGTGTGTGTGTTGTAATCTGAGGTACTGTGCAGTGCAGTGAGTGAACTCGTAGCAAAGAGAAACGCAGCTGAAAAACGAGTCAGAGCTGCTGCCCAGCGACAGACTTGGCTAAGCTACTGAGCTAACACAGTAGCAAAAAAGCTAAGAAGTGGTGTCAGTCAGTGGTTGTGTACGGAACGGACAAGAGACTCAGCTATGGAGCTGTGGGGGCAGGGAGGGAGAAAAGGGTGAGACTCACATTTGTTTTGGCCTAAGATGCTGACATATCTTATAGAGAACCTTCAGCAGTCCCCGGGTGAATACAGGTCTTTTAGCTGTACTGGGACCATATTAGATGGATGAACAGTGTAATGTGTAATAATGTCCAGTTGAATGAATGAATGATGTAATTATGTCGTGCTGTGCAGAAGAATGGCAGTTTATTACAGACAGGATACTGATGGAGACAAATCAGCATTGTCAGATGAAACCTCTTCATGTTTCACACACTTTAATGGTTTGTGGATGATCGACTGCAATTAAAACCTCATACTATACATAATATGCAATAATTATCCTTTTAATTGCCTTATCTCTCCAGAGAACAAATCTTTTGTCACTATCCTACAGCAGCTTCACCCATTTAAATGACAGTGAAAGCTCCTGTTTCAAAGTAAAGAATGGGCAGAATATTTTGTGACAAAAGTTTATAGGTGAAAATTACCGCATTGGCACAAATATACAACTTCTCATTCTTACTACATCTTGTCATCTTATATAATACAAGGGTCATCTTATATAATATAACACATTAAAGTTTGAATTGAAGTACACAATATTGAATTATTTGCACTTTTGGTTGTTAATGGCATAAATAACTTGTATCAACTTTATGGAGTTATATTTCTACAGGATATTGTGGGGAGGGGGCTGCAATTTTAACTTGGTCAAGGGTGGTGTCCAGTGAAAACTGACATAAAGGGTTTATTTGTTTTGCCGTTGAGGTCAAATGTCAATAATCTTTCGCCAGAATCACTAACTACACTTTTTAATTATAAATAAAGTCACTCTGTCTCTCACACTCAAAAAAACACTGCCAACAAGTAATGTAGGCAAGACTTTATTGTATAATAATGCTGCAGTGCAGCTGTTTTTACAGCTAGATCATCTATATTTTGGAGAGATGATTTTCTGACCACTAAACAAACAGTAGAAAAGCAGCCTGTAGCGCAATTGTACCCCACACATACATGCACACAGCATGATCAGCTCAACAAATATTCATAGTCTCTATTAATTGTCTTCTCCAGCTCCAAACTGTAAGTTAAAGCCAAACTAACGCTGCCTCCATGTGAAGCCTCTCTGTTAATGAAGGTTGTTCTCCACCGCTGAGACAAGAGCCAATTACTATGATTCACACCACAGTTCAGATTGCGGCCCACAACTCTGACAGCAAGACTTTGGCTTCAATTACTCTGTCAACATCAGTGTACTTCATCTCAGCAACACAAGGTCTTCATCCAACTCATGATTTTACTTTATAATAGTACAACACACAGTTAAAAACAAACACATTGAGACGGTACTACCAGCCGTACACACAGCGACATATAATCACCCTCACAATTTGTTATTGCGGACGTGTTAGTAAAAAGCAAATACAGAGCAATCATTAGCATTCATTGGAGGTCATGTTTGTTTCCACCAGGCAAATTTAAGTCTAATTTTCGCTCACTTATGTCCCAGGTCTCTGATTACAAAACAACATAGCTGAAAAAATATAGCAATCTTGTCTGTGATATGACAATGCGATAATCTAACTTTCAGTTAGAGGAACATCATGATGTGGTTTATGATGACTTCTTGATTAAAGTTCGATTTTTTTTCCTAAAAACAGCTTGTGGTTGGAAACAGCAGACGACAGCAGTTTCCAGATGTTTCGCTCTGTCGTCCTCAACCTCCTCCCAACATGGACTTTGTTCATCTATAATAACATCACCTGACTTCCTTCTTTGCAGCAATCATAATTGCCACAGCCACTAAGGGGGTTTGTCTTTTTTTTTATCTTATTCATTTATTTATTTATTAGTGAAACTAGCTGAAATGACAATGTTGTTGTTCTTGTTAAAAGGATACTGTCAAATTATTCGGAAACACTAGCTTTTGAAAAAAAAGGCTACTTTGTCCCTTTCACAACGCATGGAGGATGTGCCTGCAAATTGTAAAAGACATTCCAACATTTGGTGAAGTAATTTGGTACATTTTGCAGAGGTTTTTCCGCGAGTAACCACAATAACATCAGTACCATTAAAAGGTCAGTTTCTCTTCTGCCTTCTTTTTTTTTTATCAATAATATTGATGTTTAAATTCCCAACCATATTAATTAGATTATACCCCAGTGTGGTTGGCAATGATTTAATGATGTTAAATGTTACACTTAGAGCCTTTAAATCTTTCGTATATGATTATGCAGAGTTTTACATTCTGCATTGACAACATCTGAGTGCCTCCAGCTTGGCCTCAGTGACACTGTAGCTTTTCAACAGTTTCTCTTTGATGATGAAATAATCTGGTGTTAAGTGAATCTGGAGTCTATTTAGTTTCCACAGCAGTTATCACTAAGAATCCTGATCTACAGTTGCCCAGACCAGAAACGGTAGAGATGGAGTGCTTTTGAGCTTCAATCATATTTAATTAATGCGGCAAAGCTATTCAACAATCATCAGACAGCCGCTCTTTGGTCCTCTGAATCTACTCCTGATAGTTTCTATCCCAGCAGGCCTTGGCCTGATGGACACTTGCTCCTGTGGGTGGTGGGGGAGCCCTTAGAATGAAAAGCAGGTGAATTACAGGAGGCTGCGGAGGTGAAATGAGAGGAACAGCTCTCCAATGCCAAGTGCTGTAATCCCTGAGGAGATGTGTGGTGAGAGCACAGCCTCACTGAGGTAACACTCAAAAGAGTGAGAGGCAGGGCAGAGGAGTTTAAAAACACCAAGCCGGTTTTCCTCAGAGGAGCTTTGGCATTTAAGAGCGGACGTCCCTGACGGTGTGACCAGTGGAGCCCAAACACAGACAGCTCAGAGGAAAACGGAGCTAAATGTTGAATACCTGCTGGACTCCGCAGCCACTGATCCTCGACACTGACCCTGGCTGTGTTGAACAGAAAGCTTTCCTGAATGTTAAACTACTGCACCTTCCTCCCGCCACAAACTGTTTGAAAAGTAAAGCACATCTGTTCTCTTTCAGTCAGCCTCAACGTCTTATGGATGGTAACCTCACAAAATAACAATTTTTCTCCTGGCATTTGCATTTTAGCCATCCAGGTTAGCAGAAGACAAAAGTTGACATTTTTGAAGAAGAAACATTACTTGCAACCAACAGTTAGGGATTCAAGATGTCAGAGTTAGAATACTTTTACAGCAGAGCTGACAAAACATTTCTATGACACTAGAAGGCTGGGAAAAATAGTTTTACTTCAAGATAACAGCACTTAAGCACAATGACATGATGAAAACATGAGAGGTGATTGAGGTTTGTCTTGATTAGATGACTTCTCAGAGTCAGAGAAGAGTAATAAAGGACTCCGCCAACAAGAGCAAGAAACCATGATATTGACATTTGAGTGACATTGCTTTTCATCTCAATAAAATATCCTCCCATCAAATTGATGTTTAATCACAGTTAGGGAGAGACAAAGATGCAGAACTCTCTCCTACAGCTCATCCATTCATCCACGGTGTCAGTTTTATCAGTTGGGGTGAATAAACTGTGAATGTGATGGCAGCAAAAAGATTCAAAGATTCAAACGATTTAAAAAAATCTCCAGAGTGCCGAGGCCTTGGTACTGTCAAGCACAATTAATCACCACTGACATGATAGGCAGACTAATACTCGGCACAGGACAGACAGAGAGGGAGAACACGGCTCATTCAGTTGTATTGTCCACTGCTGTACTGTTTCGCTGAATAACAAAGTGCCCACAGAGTCCATGACAGAGCTGGAGACCCTGAATACCGATGAGCTCCATCCATCACCTCAACAAACACCAACGAACAGAAGGTCCTGCACTTCAGAGCTCTTTAAGCCCCACAAACCCAGAGTTCAGTGCTTCTCAGTATGAGCCGAGCCGACTCATTTGGCCATTCGGAGCATGTATCAGTAAGCAGGATAATGAGGCTCCAGCAGTGGTTGTTTTTGCTCCAGAGCACTAACAATCATCCTCAAGCAGAAAACATCAATGTTCATTTTACTAATTAACCCAACTTTTACCTCTAGTTTGACCTGAAGAGATCAAGCCTGCAAAAAATTGAAGAAAGATAAAAATAATGTTGTGTGTTTGTGTGACTTGATGTAGCACAAATTCAGTGTTTTAACAAGTTGACTTATAAGTTTAAGTTGCACTGCACACAAGATTCACAACATGAGTCTCTACTGAGAGCGACAGCATCCGGCACCATGAGTGGGATGGCCTATTTCAAAATGATCTGTTTACCCCATTTCATGTCAGCTGTCAGGTACAAACACCAGCAAAACCTCTTGGTTTCAAGACAGATTTCAGAGCAATGTCTTACTTTTGTCCAATCTACAAAAGAATCAAGTTATAATGACATGGAATTAAAAAAGAAAAGCAGCAAATTTACATATTTTGTGAGGAAACCATAAATGTTTTGCTTTTTCTAGAAAAAGTAAATAAGCAATTAATTGATGACCAGTTTCTTCTGTCAATCCATTTGTCCAGGAATCCAACTGATCGTTGGACATCATTTAAATTATACAGGCAAAATGTACAAATGTCTTCTAAATGTGAACTGATGTTATAAGCCTTCATTTCTGAGTAATGGTGTGGTCACACCCAAAAGTTTATCCACACATCCACACTAAATAGACCTTTCTTGAAGCTTGGTGACCCACAGACTAGCAGAAGAGCTGGTTGAAGTACTGAAGCTAACAGGCTAACTGCTAAAATGCTTGGCAGACAGGAACATGCTAGTGCTAGTCAGTCACAATAGTTCTCAGAGCTTCTTTTTAATTTCTGTACAGTGCGATTTACTCAGGACTGGTATTTTGTTCATTTAATCATTTTATTATTCCATAAATCATCATTTATTTCACGCAATAATGAGTTGGCCTACTGAAGGGAGAAAAATCTCTCTGAGCTAGCTAGCTTGCTAACAGCAATCTTTGTTCAAGTTTTTATTCAAAATGAATATATCTACAAGACTCCTGTGTAACTAAACTGAATTCCCCTGAATTTCCCCTTTATATGGAAAATATATGCTCCAAGGGAGCAGGTTTATATAACTGGACCATGCAACACAGCTAATAAGGTACAATATCACAAATACAAAATGTTACAATACAAATTTTACTCCACTTTGGACTCTTGAGCCATCTGTTCCCTCATAAGACAATGCTGTTCCAGCCTGCTACTGGTCAACAGCGCAAAGTTGAACTTGAGGTGGAGGTTTTGTCAGGATTTACTTTGCTCCTGCGAGTCGGTCTGATCACTGCGTTTCATTTAAAATGTTTTACCTGCTGGTGCGACTGAGCCTTAAAGATGTTTTTGTTCCCACTTGCTACAAATCAACCCAATGCAAAGTTCAAATTTTCTCAGTTCAACGTGAATTAATGTCATTCATCTAATTTTTCACTAAATTACAGATTTTTAGAGGTGATTGACACACAGGACTAATAGTTCACCTAACTAAGTGCAAGACTACCCACAAATGAGAAAAACAAAAAGAATGGCCTTATTAAAGAATCTGTGACAACAGGCATCAGCTACAAAAATGAACAGTAGACCAAAAATAACAGTTATACTTTTCATGATTTTTTTTTTTTTTAATTTACTGAATTTATACGCTATGTTAGATTGATATTCTAGCCATGATAGATAGAACAAGCTGATTAAAACTGCTGAATAATTCAACAGGAGCCAGTATCTGTTCTAAAGCTGCCTGTGGCCCGACTTGTTAATTGATTAATTGAAATGCAGAGCAGCGTACTGTGCTAACTAATACCCTGAAGGTAAGGACATGGCAGGAGCTCTCCTCTCCTAGTTTAATTAGCATTGCTTTGACACATAATTAATAGCACAGGATGAGAGAATCTGATCAGGCCTCATACCAGCATATGGCACCGACCATCTACAGCCAGACTGTAAGAGCAAAGGCCTCACCAAGCCATTCCATGCAGTTTACTCGAGCACACTGAACCAACAGAAAAGGAACGATTTTACACAATTTGGGATACTGCTTTTTAAAATTACTATAAATCACCTGAGGATTGTCTAATGTTATGATGGGAACAGACTACTGAAACCTATTAAGACTGAACACAAACACATTAAAACTATTTTAGTAGAGGAAATACACAGGACACTTTGGTTTTCTGTACCACAACAGAAGGCGACATCTATCGAAAACAGTCTGACACAGGAAAGATATTGAATTGAAAAATAAAAATATGATTGAAATGAGTTTTTGTCAGTTATTAAATATAATTGTTTTGTCAACACTTGCAAATCAACTATGTTAAAAATAACTGCAATGGGAACAACAGGGAGTGATTTTATCATAATGTTTTTTTTACTTTTACTTATGAACATGACTCTTTATTCATTTGTAATTCAGCTCTGTCTGTTCAAAAGAAAACAAAGAAACAAACGTTGATCTATGACTTTGTCTGGTCGTACTTCATTTTTCTAAACTATAACCTAATGTCACGTTGAACACATCTGCTGACGTCTTTGTGAGGCTGGTAGTTCAGCTCTGAAAGGGTTTGTATAATGGTTCAAACATATTTTTTTGAATTTGAGAAGTCGGTTGGTCGAGTGTTAAACAGCTTCACACACTGAAGCACAAACTGACCCAGACTGGAACACACATGATCCATCTCAGTCGGTCATGACACTCAAATACTGATTATATCAGCTCCACAATTGTAATGCACGATGTGAAGGTATTTTTTTTTGCAGTATCGACGCTGCTGTCTAAGGAGACAAAGTCAAATAAAAGCTTTTCTCCTTGGTGTCACATGATCTGTCAACATCACGAGGTTCATTAATGCAAAGTACCGCATCCGTACAGTGAGCAGCAATACAAATGCATCTGAATGCAAACACCACTCTGCATTACACTAATCTACCGCTGCTTTGCAAAGGATAGAACAATCATCCGTCGCTCTAAGGCTCCTCACGCTGAGCAGCATCGTGGGTGGCTGCGTGGGAGACAGACATCAAAACGGCGATGAGCTACATCACAGCAGCATTTTAAATCTCTTCATCTTTAAACTGCCAGGTTTAACTCACAAGCACATGGAGAATAAAACAAGTTGCTGGGAAACAAGCCTTTCACCAGGGCTCACTTCAAACGCTGTCAATCATAATGCTAGAATTATGCAGATTTAGAGGGAGTGCTGCAGGCTACATCACTTGTATTAACGGCTCCAGGGGGAGATACGTATCATAAAATATCAATAATCCACTAGCAGCAGTAAGTAAGTGATTTGAATGCATTTGCCTCTTAAAAACATCAACACATCTCCAAATAAAAAAGGCAAAAGGCACGGAGATATTCAAATCATCCAGACAGTTTAGCAAAATTAATCTATTTCAGAAGTGAGACGTTACATTGGATAGGACAACAGGGACACGCAAAATGGAGGGAAAAACAGCAGTGCTTCAGTTGATGGTGTTATAATGTAGAAAATACTGAAGCCAGCGCAGCGTATGACAAACCTGTTTCCCAGTGAAATCTCACACCTCTACAGGTACAGCTGATTTCCAGCATATAGACCCATCCCTCCACCTCGGCTATCAGCTATTTTCATGATGAAATGCTGTCTTTTTCTTGAGTTTCTTGGTTAAGCACTTAGTTAAGGTTGGGGAAAGATTGGGGTCTAAGTTTAATACAGAAAATACAAATCCAGAGTGACTTGAAGCACAAGACACACTGTTTTTATTTACATCTAACCAAATCAACACCTTTTCCTAACCTTAACCTTCAAAGCACTGCTAAAGTGAAAAAACCTCAACAGTATCATCCAGTCAGTTTTATAAAAGCTACACAGGATGTGGTGCAGAGTGTACAGCCTCTTTACACCTCCACTACACCACAACAAGGGCTGCAGTCGCAGCATCTCCTTAGTTTTACTTTACAGCCCTCCTCCCTCAGGAGACATTACAAGGTAAGTGCTCTTTAAAGAACTTCTCTGCTGATAATTCTCCATCTTCTCCTGCCTCTCAAACACTCTGAGCTCAGCTTCCCCGAGGCTGGGAACGAAAAAGGCTACTTAGATTTCTTTACTAGCTAAGAGAGAAGTTTCTGTCCTTCCCAGGAGAGAGTAGCATTGATGCAGAACTTTTACACTGAAAAACTAGTAATTGGGGTAAAAGTCCTGATAGACTAGAATTAGGGCGCCCGTCAGAAATGAAGGACATGGTGGCTGGTGAAAATCTCCTTTCACAGTTTGTTGGTCACATCCTTCTGGACACACTGATCTTCTTAGTTTCATGAATAGTCAAACTTTTATAGTTTGAAATCCTGAATAGATCAGGCTGAAGACACACAGGAGCTCTCTCAGAATACGGGAAAAAGAAAGAGAAAAAAAATGAAACCATTACACCAGATAGCACATGAACTGATAAGCCACACTATCCACACATCGCAGAGACTCCACCTCCTGTCAGAGAGATGCTGAGCACGGGATTGTAGGTGACTTGTATTACGCACATTAGTTTACTTTGCATGTTTAATTTAATCTTTTGCAGAAATTGCATTACAATTAAAACAATAACTGTTTTGTTTCTCGGTACACTGAGATGAAATCCATCACGCTGTTGTGATACGACTGGTCAAGATTTAATAACCACCAGCCAGTAGCTACACTCTGCTCCCTCAGACCACTCTGAGTGTTCAGTTACAGTACATCTGTTCACAACAGTGTTTTTCCAGACTGAGTTTATGATGATAACAGAGAACAATTCCCTGTAGGAACATTATCTTTTCTCTTGCCTCCACTGGTGGAGGGTTTAGGGTCACGTACGCTATGTAGTTGGAGGGGATTTAGTGTCATTATGGACCTCTCTAATCACTGCACTATTGCCGCACATAATAACACAATGTACTGTGCTGAATGAGACATAATTTCATCTAATACGCTAAGCGTCGGTACCACATGATATAAGCATATGATATAACTCCCTCTTGAGTGTGGTGCAATTTTTTTTTCATTAAACTACAGGCATAATATATCAAAGATATATTATGATGTATGGTATAATTATAGATATGAATCATGCTATAACCAAGTCATGGTTTAGCTTAGATAGCAGGAATGTAGCCTACAGTAACTCTGAATACCCTCACAAATTATTTTTCAAGTTATAATTCTATCCAGATAGTTGCCAAACTCTTTAATCTTAAATTGATGACAATGTAACTCTGCTGACCCCAACAGTTCTGCATTCAATAAAAGTCCTACTTACATTCATAAAGCTAACCTGTCCAATTTATTTCATTCAATAACACTTCACATTTTTCCATCACATGGTACCAGCTTAACTTAATTCTACTCACTTATATCAGGATAGTTCCTGGTACTTTTTCGCATCACCTTGGTGGTGGATCCAACCGAGCTGAGTTAATACTACAAGGTGACTTGAAAAAACTGCAGACCACCTATTGGTAGGATATAATCATCACAAGCACGACACGGGACATCCTTCACAAACTGAGCATTTTTAAATATCCACACTACTGTCAAAAGCCACCGCCATTTTAAAAAATTTTATTCACTCAGGTTTTAGGGGAATAAACAACTGACCCGACCCTGCATATCAAAAACACAATCCTTTCAACGACTAGTGTACAATGAAGAGGGTATCTGAGCATAGCAAATGAGTGGTTGAGCAAGTGAGAGATTATTTTAAATATCAGCAGATTTTAAGTTATTTAATACAACTAAATTATATGTTCAATAATATGAGGTAATTAATGGCATGTACAGTACATTTCTTATGTGGGAGGTCAAATAAACTTTGATTGATTGATTGATGAGGAGGTACATGGTCTTAACATGGCTGCAAATACATTTTGTAAAGGCAGCAATCCAATGTAAAATGTAAAAGCACTGTATGTTATATTTCAATAATCTGGTTCAGTGTTTTAATTCCCTGAGAGCTGAGAGCCGCATGTGAGGGACACAGAAGGAGAGAGGAAACCCCAGTTTGAAAGAGACTCTTTCTTCAAATATCAAATATCAGTAAATTCACTTTTTTATTGGCCAGGCATTAATATTAATACCAGTGCAGTCTTGCGAAAACCCACAACTTGCAGGGCTCTGAAAAACTAAGAGTTATACGTGAAAATGCACACACATAAATGTACGCACACTCAAAAACTAGCGGGGGGTGAAATTGTAGAGGCAGTTGAGAATGTCGCTGCAGGGAAAAAGACGGGAGGGAACTGCTAAATTCTCTCAGCAAAACTCTTCATCCCCCCTGTATCTCCTCTTTCACACTCCCTCTTCCTCACGTCCCCTCTATTGACCCTTCTGCTCTCCCCACTAACCTTTTACTAACATATAACCTTCTCCAGCTTTCCCCTCTCTTATCTCATTTTACTGTCCAAAAACCACTTTCCCTCTCCCACTATCCCCTCCCTTCATATGTGCTGTACTTCCTGACACCCTCCTCTGCCTCGTGCTTCGTCTTATGAAGTCAAACCATCTCAAAGATGTGAGGCGGTGCACCCAGAAAGCAGATGGTGGCCGGTACACACATACAGCAAAGTTACTTAGGGAAGAAATAGGAAAGTAAGCCAAAGATGTCACTGCAGTTGCGAGACATACAGACGGAATTCTACAAGACATCCTGCAGACTCTGACCCCCAAAATATATCCTGTCCGACTTTATATTACTCTTCCTCCCATGACCCACCTTCAATCCTCCTTATCCTCCTTTCTCTCCTTCTCCCGCATCCCACCCTCCTTCCTCCTCTTCCTCCTTCACCTCAGTGTGTTTAGCTCTGTCTTGTTGTGTTGAAATTCAGCCTTTCCCTTTTGTCTTTAACGACCACTGACTCAGCTCCGTCCTCCTCTCTAATGCAAACTGACCGAGCCTGCTTCTTCTCATCAGCAGTCGCCACAGAGCAGCAGTCTGCAGAGCTGTGGTCACGCAATACTGACTTCATAAAAAATACACAGCAGTGACAGCATTAAGCTGTGATCAGCATCTATTCTAGTGTGTGACAGGGACTGTGCCGTATGAAGTTATGCGGACAGATACTTGCCAATTAGCCTTGCAAAAAAATGCTGAGCGCATAAGTCGCATATTAGCAAGCCACTTTTAAGATTTTCAAGGTGAAATGTGTTATTCTAATGTAGGGAGGGCATATGAAAATGTGAAATTAAAATTCCCACAGCAGTCTGTGTCCCCAGAGCTCAGCGACGCCACCTGTCTCTCTGTGGCCTGATGGAGAGGGCATATTTCATCATTTTTAGTAGGAGTAGTAAGTAAGTAGTAAGTGAGAGTAAAGGCAATGGCTAAGTCAAAACAGCAGCTTCTGACGACAGCCAGTACAAACAACACTTCTTATCAGCAAACACAAGTGGGATGCGATATAGAGAGCAGAGGCCACCAAACTTCTGGGTTTGCTGTTCCAGAAGCATCTGCTGCCAAATGTGTTTTGCAGGAGGAGTTATTTCATTGGGCTCACAGGGGTAGGTGTAATAATAATAATAATAATAATAATTGTATCAGTCACATTTAACAGTAAGACCTATAAAATACTGAGCTTTTACCAACAAGTAAGACACAATGTATTAACTAAATGCTAGTTTCATTTATCAAAGGCAACATCACCGATAATGATGGATGACTGACTGCTTGTTACTGCCCCGACTGGGGAGGTCAGGAGCACAACATAAAAGTTAAAGGGTTCTTCCCTCCCTGGTCTCCAAACCAAAGTCTGACCACTGGATTGTAATGAAAGTGAAATAATTTATTACTGCGTCGGGCTGAAAATGTGACAGTAAAGTGAGGCAATATAATTCAGGGTGAGCCAAGGCCAAAGCAACATACAAAAGAATCCATCTTCTCAAAAAGTGCTGACTAACCCAAGGTGAAACAAACAAACAAATAAAAAGACATTCACCGAACTGAGCCTCCTTCTATAAAGCAGGAGTCAGCAGTGCAAAAGAAAATGGCGGCTCATCCCCAGAACTTCGGTGCTGTACTGTATATGGATCATTATTCTATTAATAACATTTACACAGATTTAAAACTAATAATAAAAAACGATGGCAATAAATAGCCTGACATGATCTCAGATTGTTGTGGAATACAATGAATGAGGAAATGAACAAAGTAGCTACTGAGCTTTCATAGGAAGTGCACAATTTACTGACAATATTGTGTCTGTATTGTAATATTGACCTTAATATTCGCAAGCAACACTACGTGATGGTGGATGGGCATGTGCGGACATACAGGAGACCAGAGTTTCCATTCTGTAACAGATCTGCAATTAATGTTAGAAACTGTATGAAATGAAATGAAATCTGAGCTGTAACCATACTGTTGCTGACATATGCAGAGATTGTAGAGAGCCAGATTTTAAATGACATGATTAAAAAGAAATACTGTTATTGAATGTAATCTAAGGTTCTGCTGTATTATCTATATTTCATACAGCTGAGTTGAATAATGCTGGTGAGTAATGAATAAATCACTCACATATCAGATTTTCACTTCATCTGTGCCTTCACCTTCTTTATTTTTGACAGCTGCATAAGTTATTCTCGCTTTTCAGCATTGTGAGAATGTTTTTTGCTCACAATTGTAAAAAAAAAAAAAAAAAAAAAACTCAACTCAGCATTGAGGGAAACAACTTCAGATGCACATTTCTTACAAAACAAACACTTTGGGGTGGCTGCGCTCAGGAGGCAGAGCGGGTCGTCCACTAACTGGAGGATCAGCGGTTCAATAGCAGTGTCGCAGCAGTGTCATGACCTCTGCAGATCGAAGCCGGTTCAGAATCTGAAGTGAATTTGAAGGCATCTGAGATGATGATGATCTCGCGTGATAAATGGCCTAATTTTTTGGAAGCCAGACTTCTTCCGGGGGCAGCCTTGAACAAATCCAGCAGTCCAGCAGGTCCTAATAGCAAATGGATGGACTGGAGTGCTCTGTCAGCCTTTCACTTAACTACCAGTTCCTGGGTTAATAAATCCAGATTCATGACTGGTGGCTCCACATTTGTTCTGTAACCTTGACTTCATCAGATCCCATTCATGGCTCCGCTCTGTCTGCACACATTACCATAAATGACACTAAAGAAGAAATATGACGAGGATTTATCCTCAGCTATTTTCCTTTTTCCTCATCCTGGTCCTCGCTGATGCTGCCCTCTCATGAATCACAAAGCACCGGGAGGTTTACATTTCACCATATTCACACCCAATAGCTCATACTCACTGGTTTATCTGCTTCTCAGAGCAAACAACCGGCTCACTGAAAAGCAATACATTCTTGCGAGACAGGACAGTGCCACACCTGAAATAGGCTGCTGAATTTGCACCAGCCTCAGCGTTATTCCTGGAAGAGATGAAAGATACTTCATGAGCTCAGAGATTTAATCAAGCACCCCTAATATTCCCCTGGAGCCTCCACAGCTTAAATAACCAACCAATAGCCTTCATTGGGTGAGTAATAACACCCTTGAGTTTGCCATTCAACCTCCAGCTACTCATGACTGCTTTCATCTTCAAACATGTGAATGTGAACCAAACCATGATGTCTTTAATTCGATGTAATTAGTCAAAATACAAATAACAAGATCAAGGCATAGAAATGATGATCACCTGCCTGCGTCTTTGTGGCCTGATCACAGGGCGATTGGAGGACAGGCGGCAAAAAAGTGTAGAACCTGTCTGAATACGAATGAATTTCACCACAACTTTCCCAACAGTCTCTTTCACCTGACGAAACATTTGACTCCCAAACAGCTTTTTAAACTGACTTTGAGGCAGGGCAGGACGTCTTTCTTTCCCTCTGCAGGCAGGAAATAAACTGACTACTAATGACAGATTTAGGTCTAAACTTCTCTGCTGGAGGACTCTTTGGGGAATCCTGTGAACCCACGAGCCACCATCATCTTAACACTCAGGAATGAGGGTGAAAATGCAAATCAGCACACACACACACACACACACACACACACACACAGTAAGAGTGCGGTGGTATTATCTGCCATTAGGCTAGGATCAGAGTCGTTTAGTGTTCTTGAGATTATCTGTCATTAGGCTATGATTACAGCACACACTCCAGTGGGTCTATATCAGCTCAGAGGGGAGATAAAAACCTCAGGGAAGACTGATGAGGGAAGGAAGCAAGACAGAGAGCATACCTGAAGATGACGGTTGGGAAAGTGAGTGCAACCATCTATCCGTCATGTGTGGATGATGAGGAATATGATTAATGACTTACTAGACAAAAAAAATTCATTTCTGCTTCACTGCAGATGCTGCTTGAGAAGACAGCCTTATATGCATAAATCATAGGTCATGTGTCATCACAGCTGGGCCATTTATCGATTGTAACGTGACCCTGTTTTGCTCTCAACCTTGGAGGGGTCATTTCTGTCCGTAATGTCCAGCTGTAACTAGAAGTTGCTAGTAACGTGTTACATTTACCCCTTTACATGTAGATCATCATTCTATTAATACATTGCCCTTCTGAGATGAATAGTTTTGCAGAATACTCCTTATTCTTATCAAGTTATTACTCCTCACTCATTTGCAATAAAATATATGTACTTCTACACCATGACATTGGGCTACACACTCATCGCTGTTTCTACCGATACATTTAAGGCGTTTGTGTCCGGTTGAGCAAGTGTAGCAGACCACTACACCACAAGTGTAGCAGTAAATGTAGCCCTGATGCAGAAATCGACTTCGACCCTGGAGGAAAACAAACATCGCCTCTTTGCTTCCCGACCACGGTCACTCAATGCATGTATGCACACACCTGCCTCATTACGACCAGGCTCTGGTCAGCAGGACGACTACTGCTCCCGAGAAGGTTGTTTTTATACCAGAAACTGTCCCAATAAATATAGCTAAAAGCCCACATGCACACACAGGATGCAGACTGCATCCAAGCCTCTCCTATGTGAATTTATTAAGTGAAGCACTTTTTTTTCTTGTTGTTTTAAGAGCTCACAAGTGTTTAACAGCACATATTTTGTCATGTGTCTGGTTTTCAGGCTCTCTTTACTTCTACTTGAGTAAGTATAATTATAAAGTAACAATACTTCTACATGAGTACCATTTTTATTGATTCTACGCACCATCGGTTGTAACTATGAGCTACAGCATAGGGCCTACATGTATTTTCATTTATAAGGCCAGATCACAGGACAGGTTTGTTCTAAAAGTCCATCCTACTAACGCTGAACAGGGGCAGATTGGCTCACTCCCCCTTTTGTGTTTTATTTTTTTAAGTTATTCATAAAAAGCATTGTTGCTGGCTTTTTACTTCATTGTGTTTTTTCATCATCAAATAATTCCTAAGAAAGGCGTTTTGGCGAACAATGTGTCCGCACAACGACAAGGAACAAGGAAGTGCATCATTTCTTCATTCTTTTCTTCCAGAGCAACACATTACCACTGAGATAACGGTGGTTTGCTAAGGTTTGCTTAGTTTTAGGCACAAAAATTAATTGGTTAGATTCAGGGAAATGATTGGTTTGGGTTAAAATAAGTACTTTGTCTGTTGCTGTGAAAAGTAGTTGGTGTTTTACAAAATCCTAAACTTCAGCAGTTAGATTATATTCACTTCTCCATTAATTAAATCTTTTCTATGCAAGGACCCAAGCTAGTAAGACTCCCACAAAGTAGCCAATCAATGCCTTTGGCTGCCTCTGTGAGTCACACAACGTCACCTTGCACAGTCCTCTAAAGTCAGTTTTAGAGAAATAAAGAGCCATTTGAAGAAAATCAAGTACCAACTGAAAATAATGAGAGGGTTTTGTACCTTCGAGGGATAATGTTTTTTTTCTCTTAATTGCTTTATTTAAATTATTGCAGGTAATAATTTCTTTCCTTAAAACTGATCTGTAGGTCTGAAATAAAACCTAAATCCAAGTGCTTCCCATATTAATAACGGTCATGCATCACCTGACTTGTTCTTGTCATTAAGCAGTGAAACAAGTGGTACATGCTGCACAGATGCTGAATTATTGTGAAAGAAGAAACACAAACATCATTGCTTCTCAGGACGCTTTTCAGCTCCTTCAATTCACTCTGATAAACAGGTTCAGCTAGACCTTGCCCCTGGCACCGGCAGAGCACTGAAACAAATGACATGTGGAGAGAAGTCATTATTAAGTGAGTGATGAACAATGGGTGGGCTCTCTCAGGAATAAACGGCTGAAGGACAACATATTGGTTTGGCCAAGCTGTAGGTCCTTTTTTTCTTTTGTTTATGGCTTCTAAATGTCAGATACGTCTCTTATCAAAATAATTTCCTTTTGAGGCAATAAACTCTTTAATCCAGTTGTTGCCTGTCGATACCGATGTAATATGGTCGAAATCATGTTTTCTGTCCATCCTGCTCTTCTGGTCTAATCCCTCAGTAGTTATTTGCTCTCTGGTGTATTATAACCTGCCCCCCTTGTTGTATCTGTCGTCATGTCTATTCTCATCCATCCCTGACTTTTATGTTATTGATCCATTCTAGATATTTGTCTATATCTACAATACACTTATATGCAAATGGCACATACTTTGCATTCATTCGCTTTTGTTGTTCTTCGGTTACTTTTTCCATCCTGTTATGACTGTGCGACGACTTTCATTCATGGATTTAACAGAATTTGCCATCAGCAAGGTTTTATCTCTTCATCTTATCTTTGTTTTATTCCCCTTCCAAACAGCCCGCCTAGTCATCTTTGCCGTTTTAATCTTCCTCTAACCGTCCTGTGTAAATACACACTCAGGAGCTTTAATGTACATAACACCCTCTGATTACTGACCACTCCTGCACTTGAACAAGCATTTCCACTGCAGCTTTCTAATTTATAACTACAGCCTGAGGAAGTATACTGTAGGAGGAGGGAGAGTCCACAGAGCAACATTACTGTGTTTAGCAGCAGGTCAGATATGTCTCTTTCACTCAAGGCGGCTACATCTTCATATTAATGTGCTTACATAAACGTTAACCTCATGTTTGCTTGAAACGCCCCGGGCCAATCCAATTAATTTAAACCTACAGTGGAGAGAGTAGCACATATGAATTTATTACACACAAACATACTCACGAGGAGACACACACACACACACACACACACACACACAAAGAGGCAATTAATGCCCTTTACAGCTTGAGATTGTCTTAAATTGGCCGAAGTATGTCCTTCACAAGGATACTCAGCTTCGGAAAACATTTGGATAATATCTTTACTGACTGAGAGTCTGAGACAATTACCCAGCTGATGTCATCAGGGTAATCTTGGGTTTGGCTTGAGGCTTGACAGCGTGTCACCTGGACATTGTGATGTTATACAACACAAAGCAACACAAGCTGCAGAGTGTTGTAGCTAGTGGGCCCTGCGGTGAAACATCAACAGAAAGCTGTTTCGCTGAAAACAACCACAACTGACCAGTTTGATGAAGTTCTAGCTGAACATGTCCACAAGCATCTGCATATTTATGACACTTTGTCATATCTTCATTCAAACACACCCCGAAATCTTAACAGTCAAATCTGCGTCACGCTCTGCCTTTGGTCCGGTTTTGCGCCGTCCTCCAGCCGTTTGAGAGGTGGAGCGTTTTGCCTGACTAGTTGACTTGCTCAAAATTTGTTACATTTTCCCTTGATTTTCGTGCTTGTAATGTACTCGTGCTTGAGTCTGTGTGTCCATTCCTGTTCGTATTGGCTAAAAGTATGCTTTTACAATGATAATAGGATGTTTTACAGTTTATATTAACATGACACAATCACAGCATAATCACAACAATAACAATTTGCAACAAAAACTGCTTTTCAAAAATATATTGTATTGCACCTATAAAACAGACCAACGTATCACAAAAAGATATTCCTCCATATTATGAACAAGGTCAGATTTGTTCTTTGGGGATTGCCAAGAAACATCCTGGAAAACAGAGGAAAAGACTAAGTGAAGTAGATGTAGTAAAAGATTTACAAAAAAAAATTAACATATGACACATCTTTACATAACAGCTGGAAAGAATTGGACATCAAAGAGTATCAAAGTCTTTAATTAGAGTTAACTTGTACACAGCATCTGCTCAAATCAAGTACTGAATAATACAGGCCAGTTTTTTATTATAAGGGTGCATCAGTTATGGGGAAATCAAGCCCTGTCGATCAATAATACAGTTTTCCCCACCAAGCTGGTGTGCGTGTGAGCACAACGGCAGCCTTGATTTGATTTAACAATTAACATCAAGTCTGTGGAGTAGCGTAACCCAGTTTGACATGTCTTGAACGCACTGAATTTCTGAAATGATAAACAGTTGAGTGAAAAAGAAGCAGAACTAGTGAAAGAATCAAGAGGATTTCTGAGGGCAGCAGAGAAAAACCACAATACAGCAAAACTAATTAAATAATCCACTAATTAATGTAAAAACCCAATGTTGCACCTGCTCAAACAATGCTCGGTGAAAGAGGAAAGTAAAGCAGAACAAAATAACTCACAAGAGCTCCAAAGTTTCTGAGGGCACAATTAGAGACACAGCAGAAAACCAATAAACACAAGAGAAGCAGAAGAAACAGTCTCTGCTTGCGTCTGTCTGTTCTGTGAGAATAAAAGAGCAGCTTTTGTTGTTATTGGAGGAGGGTCAGCAAAAAATAGATTTTTTCTGCTTCATTTTGCATCAACATTCACATTTTTAGCTACGATGGCTCTATTGATGGCCATGCCGAGTCTTTCTGACGGCTGGGTCTACACAATCAGTCCAGACTGAAATATCTCTGCTCGAGGGACTGCATTCAATGTAAATCCATATTGGATTAATCCTGCTGACATTGTTGATCCCCTGACTTTTCTTCCAGCACCGCCAGGGGGTTAACATTTGTGGTTTTAGGTGGTTTAAGTGTGGTTTTATAAGTTTTCCTTTGGGTCCTTAGCAACACATCCACCAAGTGTAAAGTGAATTGGATGAACGATTCTCAAAATACACAAAGGACGGACAAACAAACATGCAGTACAGAGATTTCCTCCTTTACTGTGTGTTCACACCAAAAGCAAGTGTAATTTTTGCATCTGATTGCTTGACTCACACAGGCAAATTCTGTGTCATTAGCGTTACATTACTCACATCTCTTCCCTTTTGGTGTGAACACAAACTTCTTGTTCTAGATATTGGATGGATTTCCATGACATTTAGTGCACAAATTCATCTTTCCCCCAGAATCAACTGGACAAACTTTTCATCTAATGCCATTATCAGGACAAAATGTTGTCCTACACTTTGGTTTAAGACTAAAATTCTGCAAAACTAATAACATTTCCAACAGCTTCTATTGTCCTTCAGTTGTCTGGTGCTAATTAACAAAGTTTAGGACACTAACAAGCTACATTAAGATGATGAATACTGTAAACTTTATAACTGCTCATCATTAGCATTTAGGCACTGTCATTGAGTTACAATTTCATTCAACAACCTTGATTATGTTGTGACTATATGCATGTTATTCATGTGCAGGTGTGCATCTGAGAGAATAACTTTTACACTATTTTACAAGATTAGACAGTTTGTGGGAGTTTTTATTTCTCTAAGCCTTTTCTGCTCAGCTGGTGGTGACAGCCTCAGTTTGCAGGAGAAACACTGAAGAGGAGCAAGATCTGATTGGTATGTGATGTTGAACACATTGTAATAATGCACTTTTTGGCTTCTAACTTTTTACGTCCTCTATATTTAGTGCTACAGTGTCTACAATTAATGTACACAGCAGCCTGACATCAAGTGATAACTTCTTGCTTTCAGTAAAAGCTGGATGTTGGGGCATACAAATAAGTTCATGGCAAGCTGGCTTGTATGTGGACCATATCTACGATGGCAGCCACATGCTTTATTCAGAGCACAACATGCCCTGAGGCGGCATGAATTCTGGTCTGTTCACTGCAGCTCTGACTCCGAAAAATTAGTCCGTCCATCCCTTTACAAAACATTGTATGATTTTTAAGCATAAGTACAAAATTGTTTCTCTTGACAGATGCCCTTTACTGTTTTTCACTAAGGACAAACACACCAATCTGATTTTAGTATTGATGCTTATAAATGCCGTCTTCTCTCATTTGAGTGTCTGGACTTGCTCTTTGCAGGTTTGCCCACTTAAATATAAAATACACCAGCTCTACGCCATTTCTTTCCCAAGGAGTACATGTGGGTACAGCTTATAAATAATACCTATTTTTAGGCTATGCTGCGATGACATATGATACATATGCATTTTCTCACCCCAACCCTATAAAAGGTAAACATAACACTGAATAATTGTATTAATTAAGATAGTATAATAATATAGTTGTTAAAATATAGTTGTATAGAGTCTCTCCAGTGTGTGAGACCACAGATATTTCATGCTATTAGCGGTAGTTAAGCTAATTATATCTGCTCTGGCTGCAGTATAATAGCTACAGAAAAGGTAGTGTGTTGTGTTTGCTGCCACAGAAAAGAAACATAAAGTCCCCTTTAATGTAATGACACTACGGTAACGTTAATCTTTACAGCAGCATTCGTGCGGACTGTGTAAAGTTAACATTAGTTAGCAGATACAAGTCGGGCTACAGTCAATTAAAAGAGCTTAAAGACATAGTTTGTAGATGCAGAGGTGGAAGCCGCAGTATTAACAAATGGATCCGATGATTGACTGCATTTGCTTTTATCACAGACACAGCAGGACTTGTAGTTTTTCAATGATTGCCAGCAGGGGGGAAACAAAAAAGACAATGGTAGGTTGTGATATTTGCTCCCACACTGTGCTCTTAACTTATTTTTCCTGTTCATGGGCAAATGAGAATGAAATATTTGCACTGTGGAGCCCTGAACAATGTTATGTTGATAAAATGACTGTGTGTAACATGAAAGGAGTTGGTCGTGGTGACAAACACAGAGAATCATCACCAGTTCTGTCAGTTTCTTCTCAGCTCAACAATATGTTTTAGTGTCTTTCAGCTCTTTATTTTAGCTTTAATGTCCGTAACTGTAGTCCAGTCTCACAGTTCTCATCAATGCCATGCCTTGTTTACAGTGCAAAAAGTTTATGCGACCAAACTAGAGACAAGAACAGACCTAGAAGGAGGATATTAGACTTGCTTTCATCAGGTGGTCATTAACACAACTCAAACTGAATACAAGCGTTGCTCCATATCTACTGGATGTGTAATAGCAACTGTTTGCTAATGTTTCCTATGAACGAAATAATGCGTTCATGTTGCTTATTGCGTGTTCCACTGCCCCCAAGTGGTCATGAAAATGAATTATGCCTTTAAGCATCATCATTTGAACTAACTTCAGCTTTCTCCAGATCCCCATGACCAACAATGTCATGTTCTGTCAGTGATCGCAAGTTTCTCTTACATTACTGTCTCTGCAAACACCGGGCCAACCTGCCTTCAGTCATACCCTAATGTAAGAAGCTATTTCAAAACACACAGTCATTCTATCATGCTGTTAATATCAGAAGGCGATTAAATGCACGGTGACTTTACCGCCCTGCGGGTAGCTGTTTCACACGCTGACTTCCTTGAATCTCATCACATAAACCCTTGCGCTTCACTCCTCCGGCTAACAAGTCAACACAGCACCATCTGTGGCTGTTAAAATATGTATTTCTACTTTGTTGTCATTTAGTACCACCTCCGTAATGAACAGTGAACTGTCTCCAGGGGGGGGCGGGGGGGAGGAGATGTAAAGCTCAGTTTGAAACCTGCGCCTTTGGATCCCCCCACCTCTGCAGTCTTAACTTATTATGCTGCTGTGGTTTATGGTCCGTGCATGACGAGTGTGCTGCTGGGTCAGATAAACAGAGAGATAGATGGAGGAGAGGGAGACAGAATATCAGTGGGAGAATGGACAGGGCAAAAACTGTGAAACCAAATCCACAGAAGAAGAACTAAGAGCTGATTGACCGACCAACAGGAAATATTAAATAAAATATTCAGTACTGTCAGTGTTATCCACCTCTGATATGGTGGGAGTTTCTCTTTGATCAGGAATGCATGAGAACAAACTATAAAACAAGCAGATCTTTTTTACCTTCAATGCTTATTTCACAAAAAATGTACACATTTGTTAAAACTGTTGGGTGGATACAGCTGCTTTGAAGAGCTGCAAACCCTAAAACAATGTTATCATTCTGAGCCTTTAGGTTTTAGTGTCCCATTGTGGTTTAAATGTGGTTACAGAGGCTTTTGCGCCCAGACAGGGATGAAACTGAGGGGAAAAACTGAAGCATCTCTATTGGCTTGGGTCATGAAATCCTCTTATGAGTAACTTGAAACAGCTGCACAGAAGGAGGTGATGACAAAAACATCAAATCGCCAGAAGAGGAAGAGACAGAACAGAGCAGGAAGAGGCAGTAAAGGTCAGAGAGGGAAACGAGATGGTGTAGCCTAGAAACAGGAGGAAAGCGTGCAGGAGGGGGAAGGTGAAGAGGAAGACTTAGGAGAGGAGAGATCCAGCCACACAGCAGCAGCTCTCTGATTCAGATACAGCAAGAGGGCAGAGATCCGGGCAGAGGTGAGGACAGAGAGAGAAGTGAAAGACATGATGCAACAGGAGAGAGAGAGAGAATGGAGGAGGACAGAAGCTGACAGAGAACAGCAGGAATAGATCGCACAAAGAAAAAGGCAACGAGCACAAAGAGAAGTTAGCGGCATGTATGAGTCAGAAATGGCCAGACAGAAGAGACACAGCAGGGGGTAAAGAGAAAGAAGGGAGAAGGTGGTAAAGAGACAGAAATTCAGATGTATAAATGAAGCTGGAAAGGTTTCTTGAAAAGGAAGGTATAAAAAAAAAACTGTACAGATCTGTTCTAACTGCATTCACCTCCTTATATCACCTCCTCTATCTGTAGAAGCAATCACTCCACAGCCGTCAGCCTTTCCTTTTAACTGAAGCAGAACCATCAGACCCAAGTGATTACGGTGCCTATTGTTTCATATGACATTTTCATGATGACGTGTGACAGACGGCCTGTCACAGAGAGGACTAGACAGATGGGTATGAAGTAGATTAAAACTCAGAGGGAGACTGAAAGGGAAAAGTAGATCAGGTGCCAGAAGATCCAATGATATAGATATTTCAACAGCAAAAAAAACGTAGGGAAGCCAATAAAAATACAAAATGGATTCAAGAAAACACAAAACAGGAGAATCAAAGAGAGGATCAGGTGGCATATCAGTCAGTTGTGAGGGATGGAGAACTTTCACAGCCATCTGCTTCAATTACATACAGGTATGTCTCATTACACACTGAGATTCGTCTCCATTCATCTGCATTTGCATCCTCCCTTCATCCCCATTCCCTCCCATTTCTTTCTCTCTCCTCCACATGCAGGGGAATAGATATGTCTGCACGTTCTCACCTGAGAAGCTGCCTATTCACATGAAGGTGCATTGGCATGAAATAACTTCATACAGGCAGTTTTTTCTCCTATTTTTTTTTTTTTCCATCACTGAGGTAATCCAACCAGCAACCTCCCAAACCCGCACAGACTACAACCTCTCTCACACACCTTCACACTCTTGCAGCTGCTCTCCGGAGTGTGTGAGCACAAACATGGCTCAGTCCCAGGATGCTCACCACGCTGCTCTGAGCACCAAATTAAGCAGAAAACAAAGCGATAACATTGTTTTACGCACACAGTGGATGAACCGGCTTCTAACACGTTTGGGTCACAATGAAATGTTTCTTTTGGCTGAGATACAGAGCGAGTATTTCTGTCCGGATCAAAGGCACCTCAGTTACGCAAAGCTCCCCATGAGAGACTATGAGTCCTGGAAGTAAAAAAAAAAAAGCCCAGCTAATTGAAATACGACAAAGCAGAGTAAATGAAGGTGGAATGCTTGAGCCCAAAGAGCTGTAATCTCAGTCCACTCATAAAATCGATCCAGTTCTTGTAAATAACGTAAGATTCAATCATCATATTTCCCATCAAACCACCCAACACTCATTATTTCTCCTTTACAACCGGGCGCTGATGCGTAACCAAGACGCGCAAAAATTCCTCAGCCTAAAGAAAAAAGTCCCCGTACTTTTCCAAATAAACACATCAAGTAAACGACACAAACAAATGAAAATCCAGAAAATAGTCGCCCTGTGTTTCTCCAGGCGGTTTGACAGAGGGATAAAGTCCCGTTTAAAGCCGCACCTCTCGGGTCTGCGCTGCCCGGACTCGCTCCGTCTCCTCCGGGGAAAGTAAAAGAGCGCACAGCCTGCTCACCTTCTCCGGTTGTCCCATACGAGCTGGACAGAAGCAGGGCGACCTGAGCGATAATCCCAGCGACTCTTTTAGTCCCCAGATCCATGATGAAGCGGCGGGAGGCTGCAGAGAAGCCCGGCGGCTTGCTGGAGGAGAGAGACGGTCAACCTCTCTTCTCCAGCTCCAAGAGAGATCTCCTCAGACCGACTGGAGGGACAGAGGAGGGAGGAGGGGGAAAGAGAGAAAGGAGGAGGAGAGTGCGAGGAGGGGGAGGGAGAGGGAGAGGGGTCTGTTGTGCCCTCATGTAATCAGCAGCTCTGTGGTTGGTTAATAGGCGCAGACTCTCACAAGCACACCTGAACTCTCACATGCAGCACTCAGGTCAGAGTGAGCTGCCATTTGAAATGGTTTAGTGTGAAACTTTAGTGCCCACAAAGAGGCAATTAGGTTTAGTTTCACCACATGGCAAGCAACAAAAACGACACACACACAAACCAGTCCAGAGGAAAAAACATGAACCAGCAGCAGTGAGACTGCAGGTACTCGCCCTGTGTTGTCTTTAGCATCTTGCAAACTTCCTGGTGTTCAGCAGGTGTTTACCATGTTCTCCATCTTGGTTTAACTTGGTAGCATTCAAACATTTGCTAATTAGCAGTGCGCCTCATGTTCAGACACCAGCCTCACAGTTGCTGAGGTGAAATGTAGCCAAGTACATTTAACTAAATACAGTTTTGACATACTCATGTTTTACTTGAGTGTTTCCCTTTGATGCTAACCTTACTTTACATTACTACTCATTTCAAAGGTGAATCTTTTTACTCCACTTCATTTATTTGCATTTATAGTTACTTGTTGCATGAAAAAAATGTTCTTTTTAAATGATGCAGTAGGCGTACCATACTACTAATCCACTCAATAGTAAGTAAAATTGGCTCCACAGTGGCAAACTGCACCATTAAAATGCTTTAACATGTCTTAGTTAAAGATAAAAAACAGAGTAATATAACACAATACAGTACCGTGAAAGGAGCCATTCTGCATAATGAGCACTTTTTAATTTTGACACTTTAAGGAGTACATTTTACTGCTAATTCTTATGTAGGACACTTTTCAATTCAAGACTTTTACTTGGAGTATTTATTCCACCACTGCCCATGTAAAGTTACAGTGAATTAAAATCCAATATAAGAATTTAAGCAATAAGCAATTTAAAATGCAAAATGTATTCACTAACTAAACAGTTAAACCTTTCCAAGCAGGCAACAACAAAAGAACCTAATTAAGTGTTTTACTACAAGGCTGCAGTGGAGCTAGTACAACCCCCTTGGAATAAAAATCCAAAGTTCCTGTTCTTTCCATTCTTACAAACCATACATCTGCAAGGTATTTTGTGCCAATTCCTCTGGTAGATGTCGACGTATTTCACTACATGATTACAAACTGACCTGCTGACATGAGATGAAAAGTCAGTGGATCACCTGAGTCATTAGATATTTATTATCTGTATCTGTTTGTTGTGATATCTCACTGTGGACCAGTGGTGCACAGACTGTCACTGCCATCCCTACAGTGTGGTTAAAAGTCTTACATGAAAATGAAAGAGGGGGACAAGGTGAAAAAAATTGCCAGTGCATTCACTAATGACCTGCCACACGTCTATTTGTCTTCAATTCTTCCCCAAAGGTTACATCTTGAAGCCGTGAGACAATTTTGAACGGACCATGTAAAGGAATCATACAGCGTAGACTCTCCTAAGGAGCAGGACGGATAGGAGGTGGATTAGCACAGAGCAGATATGAGTGACAATAACAATATTACACCATTAGTGTTTCAGAATAGAAAGCAGATGGAGTACGGGCCTGCGTCGCCCCAGGGTGTTCAAAAATCAAGAACTGTACCGATTGTTCGCTGTGGATAGAAATAAATGATTGAGACACTCACACTGTCTAAAGCATGTGCAGTAGAGTGAAAGATGACAAACAACTATAGAAATAGGTGGGAGGCAGATCAGACAGACGTCACGGGAAATAACGAGAACCTGGAATAGATATGAAGAGATTCACATGATCCTGCCCAGGTTATGAGAGTCTTTTCCTGTATGATAGTAAATCAAATGAAAGGATACGAATAAAAAAGCATAGACATGAAACTTTGTGGACGATTTAAGCATGAATGAGGTCAGGTGTTGCAGCGAGGTGGAGGTGTCAAGTCATTTACATTTTATTCTCTTCCTCAGTGTCTTCCTTGACTTCTGATCTACAAGAACCTGTTTTGTTTTGTGTTTTTTACAGCGGAAGAACACGACAGCTGACTCACTGTACCTAACTCTCTTCAGCGAGTATACACATGAGATCAGGGCAGGGCATCATGAGGCGACAGCGGCAGAATTATTCAGTGGACAATAAAGAAAAGCTGAACAAATATCGAGTCATAAGCTGACATCAGACAAAACCAATCTTTGCTAGATTGGGGAAATCTGGACATTGCATTATTCACGTGGATACCTCGACCAAAAGCTTGTAGTTTTCATATTAACGGAGAAAAGTAGCTGTTTGATGGAGAAGAAGCAAAACATCCAAAGAAATGTCTCAAACCATTCCAGCTTTGCAATCAACAGTTCTGCCACCTACCTGTTGCTTAACAGTCACAGTTTCACCAAACTATGGCTAGACTTGCTTCCAGCACAGAGACTTAAAAGGAACAGTGAGATCTCAACAAAGAGGTCTTTTTGATTTAGTATTTAGGTAAAAATGATGAAAAACTATGAAAAAATGAAGTGATTTGGCAAGATTTTTTTTTTTTGCCATAAAGAACCAGCATGTCAACATTGTTCAGCTGCACTCAGGTAAGCTGCTGGCTGTATGTGGTTTTCACCAAAACGTGAACATCAGCGGTGCAAGAAAAAAAACAGAGTGGAGTGCGAACCAAGCTTTTCATTGTTAGCGTCAGCGGATCTGCTGATTCTGCAAACTAGTTAATTTTTATGAAAAAAAAAAACTAATGAAATTACAATGGATCTTAGAAGAAGGACTGCTGCAGAGTCCTGATGTGAAACCGATGGCTGGAACAGTTGCTCTGAGTGTCTCCGAAGGGTGCCTTGTGTATCAGTGTCATAAGCCAAAGGGAGTTACAACATCAGTGTTTGACACCCTGGGAATGATAGTTACACCCCTAATATGTGGCCATGGTAGAAGCATAGGAATTCACTCTGAGGGTTCCCAGAGTAGAAAATAATGGACTCTATGGAAGAAACACCACTGTGCTTTGGATTAAGGCTTCCACCTTATCTATTCTTTTCTCCAAATGGGGACATCATATCTGAAGTTTTTGCTTACATACACTGTAACTCATTCAAAAGATTCTTATTCACTTAAGAATAAATGAGAGGCACAGTTGCCACCATTAAAAGGAATACCAGTTGATATTCAGTGTGTGGAGCAGTAATGGCATGCAAAACACGGCCCATTTTTCATGCAGCTCACGCAACTGGGCATGAAAACCTGACTGAAACAGCTCTGTGTTAGCTCAATGCACACCCCTGTCAGTGGACAAGAGGGGTGACTGTGAGCCCACATGGGAGAGGAGCTCTTGGAAGCATTCAGCAGGTTTTCTACCTTTTTAAAAGGAAAAGCCCTGAAAACAGAGAGGGGAGAGTAAGGCGTGCAGAGAGAGCCAGCAGGGGAACGTGATAATGAAAACCCACTGAGAGTATAGACAGCAGGGGAATCGGACGATAAAAAACCTGTTGAGAGCAAACACAGCAGGAGAATCAGATAACACTGAAAGCCAGAGTCTGTGAGAAACAAGGGCACACACACACTCAACATGAGCGTCACACACCTCGGTGGCCCGCGGACACGCCACACACAGGGAAGCCAGCTGGCTGCTCAATGTTCGAATCAGACGAGTGACCGAGATATGCAACAGGCTATTTACTGGTCACAATGAGGAGTTTTCGGTCGGCTTTGTTTTCTGAAGCTCCCAAAAGTCCTTCAGTTAAGTAAAATGCTTCAGAGTGCAGTGACAACACAATGTCACATCTTGCTCTGTGACTTTTGTTATACTTTCATTGTTGGACGAATAATTTCACCGTCATTAGTATGACTCACAGTAAAATCAGTAGGGTGATCCTATGTCTGTTTTGTTAAGGGAAGATTAGTTGTTGCTGCATCAAATGTTTGATGACAGTCTCCCGGCAGTCGGGAGCAAAACTGGGCCACAATGAGAACAATGTGAAAGGCTAATTGTTTCATGTCAGAGAGAAAGTGTGCCTTTCATCGTAGCTGACCAAACTGTGTTTTCGCAGAAATTGTTTTTGTCACCATTAGACCTTGAGGCAATGACTTAATTAAATGAATCCAATGAAATTAGTCATTGAGATCTTTGTCTTAGCAGGACATCTTTGCTTTGTATCCTCAAAGGTGAGGCCATTATTCTCTGCAGGAGAAAAAAGTGCAATAATGAATTGTTTTCCAAATGAAGGAGTTTAATGATCTATTCCTATTCACAAGGCATGAGTCTGACAGGTGGATCAACTGCGGCAGTCTCGGCGGACCGCTGAGGTCAAGAGGGAGGGGAGCCTGAGGGGGAAGCTCTGATTTACTTGGTGTCAGTTAAGGTCATGAGCTTTGAGTGGTGACAGAAAAGATTAGATCACAGATACAAGCAGTCAAAATGAATTTCTTTCACAGAGCATCTGGGCTCGGGGTGAGGAGCCTGAATACCCAGGAGGAATAAAAAGAGCCTGTTGAGGTGGTTCATTGTTTGATCAGTATGTCTTGTTGCAAGTGTATTGTGGACATATAATTATCCTGGAAAATGTTATTGACTGACAGTTTTTTGGGAGCACAAATAGTTGTCAGCTGAATTGTGCCAACTGATACCAGGAATAATTTTTAACATGTAACATTTTGACATGTCAAAGTCGTAAAAAGCACAGGTAATAAATGAATGATGGCCAAATGCCACTTGATTGCTTCATTCTTCGTTGGTATTGTGCATGCTGGCTCACTATAAGTAAGAAACTGTATTTACATGGCACCTTTCAAGAGCAAAGACATCCCAAAGTGCTTCACAGAAGAGATAAAGCATTCAACAGGCGCATAGCTATAAAGCAGCACACAGTCTAAATAAAAAGAAAAATGCACAAAGGTCAGTCTAAACGAATGGGTCCTGTGCTGCTTTTTAAAAGCGTTCACACAGATCGTGACCCAAAGTTTAGGAGCCACAACCTCAAGAGCTCCTTAAGTTTTTATGTTTACAAGGTTTAGAAAAGGCTTGAATTAAAATCCTTGAAAAGTGCTTGATTTTCAGCATAGTCTGGTGTCTCATCTGTATAATGACTCGTGGGAAAAATGCTAGCAAGCAGCAAATAATCGTGATCAAAACAAACAATCCAAGTTAATATGAACAGCTGATAGAATAAACAAAGTGAGACAACAAAGATCTTGATTTATCTTTCACAGTTGCAGTTATTGTAACAATTTACATGTGATGATAAAGGCTTTTAGAGTGGAAAATTTTGGTTTAGGTTCCTTAAAAATGCTTGAAAAGTTCTTAAATTTTACTCTGTATGAGCCCTGCTGGACCAGCTGGTGACATAGAGCTGCAGTAGACCTCTAATGTAGTCTGGTGCCTGGCCATGCAGACGTCTAAACGTGACCGCAAGGACTTTAAATTTGATCCTGAATTTGATGGAGACACATGAAATCTTTTGGGGAGCAGCAGCGTTTTGGACCACTTGTAAATGATCCACGGATGATTTGCTGCGGCAGGAGAAGAGGGAGTCCAGAGTCTGAGCCTAATCCAAAGTGACACCTAGATCTCTTATGGAGAGAGAGAACTTAACCAAAGTGGGAACAGAAGCAGGACAAGGTGGAGCAGAAGTAAAGACTTCTGTTTTGTCTCCGTTCAGCTGTAAGAAATGATCTGTCATCCAGTTTTTTTATAGCATTCATTAAGTTATTTAAAACTCACAATGTAACTACGTTTTGAGGCTTAAATGAGATGTATAATTCGATATCATCTGTATCAGAAACCTCAATTGAGTAAGAATCAGCGTCTTTCTCCAAAAAATACTGGGTAAATATTTAAATTTGAGTGAATTGTTTTACTCTCAGTTCATTTTGATCTGGTCAGATGTGGAAGCTTGGTGGCTCACAGATATCCTCACCTTTCTCTGGATTTAGTTCTCACCTCTGACAAACCATGCTGCAGTTATCTTAGAGCAGAGGCTTAATTTACTGTTCATTTGTGTCCACCGAGTCCAAACGACCTCGCTCTCGCGTGGCCAAATGCACCACAATGCATGAGTGGAAAAAAGCAGAGATTTAATAAACTGTTGCAAATGTCTGCTGTCTGATCCAGCAATTAAGTCATAACAGCTAAATAATATGTAGAGAGTCTCTTGAAAAGATGGGACAGCAGCAGTGAATAGGCTTTCGTGTGAGTGATATTATGAGGACCTCTGATTCCCAACCAGGGGTACCTCTACCCCAGGGGGCTCTTCTGGTAAATGGAAAAAGTATACAGCAGCTCAACTAATTTGACAAAATAGTTAATCTGATCTAATGAAGAAAAATACGTGTCAGCTGTTGAGTCTCCTTCTATAGTAGCAAGCAGTGCAGAGCTGTCAGAAAAGCATGTCGGCATCGATCAAAGGAATTGATAAAAGGATATTTGGAACCAGTTCTAAACTGGAACCACTTCTCACTTCCCATCCCCACTGGGCTGTGGGGGTACATCAGACAAAAAAAGGTTTGGAGCCACTGATCTGGACAATGAATAATTATCAATTCACACTGACAACAGTCTGCTCACTGAACCCTCACACCCGGTCTTCAACAGTGAATTTGGGGCCACTTTTTTCAACTCATAATGAGAAAGAGCTGAATATTCATGCACAGCCAGCGTGAATATTTGAGAAAAACATTGACTCAGGATTTGTTTGCAATTCCGTTGGATTCAGTGTATAAATATTGATAAGAAACAAAAGCTTTTTTCTTATTTGAGTCAGTTTACTGTGGCGTCCTCTCTGATCTGAATTATGTCAATAATCATGTCTGTTGTCAAGATTCAAGAATCAAGATGTTTATTTGTCATGTGCACAGTAAAAAAAAACACGGTGGTAACACTGAACAATGAAAATCTTACTTTGCTCGTTTCCCTCCACATAGACAAAAACAATTATAAATATAAAAAATAAATAAATTTTAAAAAAAAAGGCAATGTACAGAAGAATAATTTAAGAAGAAAAAGAAACAAACAGTGTATTAGAGTTTGATTGCAGTTCACCAGTGCAAAAAAAAAAAAAATTAAATGATTCATTCATGATTGTGTCTAGTACTGAAGACACAGCCTGGAGGAGGAATGTGTTTTTTTTGTCTCTGACATGATGAGTGAGTTTGCTGCTAAATGACGTGAGCTGTTTCTGAGCCCTGTCTTCCCTGTTTTGTTTTTTTTTTCGGTCCGCTCTCTGAATAGCAGATGTAGCGAGCCGGTGATCGATGCTCTCTGACTCTACTTTATATTCACAGCAGCAGATGCAGGCTGTTGGAGGCCTGCTGCCCGACCGGCCGGCCAGTTGGCTGAAACAGAAAAGACACTCAGGGTTTCTTTGAGAGCAGAGCAAAGATCAAGCTGCTGGGAGCCGAGCAAGAGGAATCAACGAGTTTCAGAGAGAAGTCAACTGCTCTCTGAACTGCACACTGAGGAGTTGCATTTTATGTAGTGAGGGCTGCCGCTTTTTTCACGAGAAATTAAGTATGATAGCACACACCATATGGAGGGAATGGAGTGTACTTCAGGTGACAAGATTTGAAGAGCGGTAAGATGTTGTGTTTAGGGTGTTGTTTTTTTTCCCTCAGTTCTGCCTGGCAGGCACTGACCTCCTCACTTGGCTGCTAATATAGAGAGCTGTTACCCTCTGTTTCGCTAGTCCCCTAACTCTTTCTGCCCACACTATTTGTGCAGGTGCACAGCTATGCGGCAGGCTGAGCACAAATCTAATTAAGGTTGCAGACTCCTGTTGGCCTTTTGAAGTTTTTTTCCTGAAAGCAGTTTTGAAGCCATGGAATGAGTATTGGAAAAAAAAAAAAAAAAATCAGTAAAAGATACCATAAATATTTAGACCAAAGGTATGAAAATGATGCAGCACAGTAGCAAGGAAAATGATTTCATACACCTCTAAGTGTCAAGCCACTTCTAGCTGTTCAGATATTTTACTTAAATGTATAATCAGCGATTTTTATCCCATATACCTTTTGTCAAACTCAGCGATTATTAAAAAAATTCCAGTATCAGTAAATACACTCAGCTCTGTAAATGGGAATCAAACAAAGTGAATACACCAAGCCAGACAACACTTATCCACTGTGTCCAGTCTATTTTTGTGCTCATGCATGTTTGTGTTTGTGCACAGGACAAGGGGAGGGAAGGTAGAGGGGAGATAGGAAGGAAGACACAGTGGGAGCAAGAGAGACGTTAATCTGGTACATGCTAATTACCTAAATATGCAAACTAGCTAGATATCGACAATCTTTCCCCTGGATTGATGAGTACATCTACTTAAAGCACTACTAGGTACTGCTAGGTAGGTTAATCATATTACATCAGAATTTATTAGGTTATTATATTTTGTAGTCATATTAGTAGTAGTATCCAGTAATTAAAGTTATCACAGTATTTGAGAACATGTTTCTTAACACTGTGGCAAATTAGTAAAAAAATTTGTTTTGCAGATTTTGATTTTGTTGATTTTTGAGTGTAGTCTCAGCTGTAGTTACTGAAGGCCGAATTTATCAGAGAATATAAACTGAAGACTGAAGTATCATGTTTTATCTTTTAACAAAAGACTTGACAAAAAAAACCTGTAACTCAGTGTAGTTATTGGTGATTATGTTGAAGTAGAAGTGTGGTGTTTGTTTGTTGGTTATCTGGCTAAGCTTGTAACTTAAGCTTTGGGCAATGATGCCCTCACACGTGTTCATCAGCTGTATCACACAGCGGCGATGAAGATACACCAACTCCCTCAAGGCTTTTCTGCTCGTGCTAAATAAAATATTAAACAGTCAGGGGAGACCTCTAAACGTACACTGAGCTGCCAGAGCACATTACGCAACTCCTTAAAGACAGTGGGTACAAAGCGATACTAACTACAGGCTGTCAAACATACAAGCACTGACACCGACAGAGTGACGTGTTAAACCTGCCAGGAAGACAATGAACAGTAAGTGGCAGCCAGGCAGGTTAAAGACGGCCGATAATGACACATGTCTAACGGTATTTAAGGCAATGTAAGTGGAGCCTGTCAGCCACTTCAATGTGATTTTAGCCATTACTGGGTTAAGAAAGGAAAAAAGGATATTTTTCTAACTCTCACTTGTTTCTCTTAAAATAAGGAATATTGTTGCCTCTTCATCTAAAAATTGTACATAAAAGAATATTTGAGGTAAAAATCAGTCTTTGGTTTAATTTCTCTCAGCTCATGTCCACACTAAGGCTCCAGCCACAAGGCCACACTGCTTGGCTTTAAGGGGTTGCAAGCCCCAGTGCTTTAGGGAATTTAAGTTAATACAGCATGCTCATAAGTGTTGCAGTGCAATTTTTGGGGGTAAATTGAACCTGAATTGGAAACCATTCCTGCTGAGATTAAATCCACAAAGACTGAGATACTTAATTTTGTACTTCACAAGCAAACTGCACAATTAAATGACGCTATAATAGTATACCAATGGCATTACAGTTACCAAAAGTTCTGTTTTTAAATGTTGCAAAGATCTATAGTGTTTTGCTCATGCTGAGAATAAAAACAGTGATGTTTGAAATTGATCTGCCCATTTAAGACTTTTCCTCATAGTCACAAGTAATTCTGTGTCAAACATGTTTTGCAAATGTGTATCAAACGCTCTTGATTCCATTTTATTAAGAGTTAATTAATTTATTAATGTTAACAGATTTTATTTTGGCAGAGCAGCACAGATTATTCCCCACTGGGCCTCAGTGCCCCAGAGCCATACTGTTGGCTGCCAGCACACTTCGATGAAATCACATTCTGCCTTCAGTCATGAAAACATTTCGGTTTCTTTGCCAGAAATGTTTTCTTTTATTTGTTTTTTTAACTTTATTGTCGCTAAAGTTAGAATTGTCTGCTTAAAAGAACAAGTTGAGGAGGAGGTGCAGGCTCAGATGGGAGGCCTGGTGTGCATCCATCGGACCTCACTGACAGCACAGCACTCCATCTTAGATCAGATTTAGCATATTCACAGTTTAAAAGCTTGAATTTATAATCTGTAGCCTCCTGCATTGTAGAAATGCTGCCATTATTTACTGAAGCAGGTTGGCAGCATATGTCAGGACCTAATTGAAACTCAGAATTTAACTCACTGCTCTGGGATCTGTAGTATTTATTAGCTTCATAGCTCTTGTGCTTTGTGACTGCTTTAAATCAAATTATGTTGATCATAAAACTTAAACGGGACAGGACACTGTTTCATAAAACAGTGAAGAACAAAAAATAGCAGTCAGAAGAAAGGTGGATGGATTATGCACCATCCAAAGTGTCAATCCAGCCTTGGACATGGGTTGCAAAATAACCACTCAAATATCTTTTTGTGTTTAAAAACAAAAGTCAGATATGAGCACATAAGCTCCAATCATGAATATTTAGTATAAAGCAGATGCTGTTTGCTCCACTGTCAGTAGCCAACAATGCTATTTGTACTTTTTACATGATAGAAGTTATAACAATATAGGAAATATATCACAATTCTTTCTTGTTTATTTATTTTTGTGTTCAGGTTTTGTTGCCTAAACCGAACCAAACTGCGACTAAAAACTGAAAAGCTGGGCCACTCACTAGAAGTGAGCTATATTGCTAACTTTAATCCACTAGAGGTGATGTATATCGCCTCACCTCTAGTGGATTAAAGTTGGCAAAATTAATCAAATGAAGGTTAATTCTGCTTGATAACTGAATATGATTCAAGAAAAAAACAGCCTTTCCATTAGTGGGCTTTCATTTATTAGTTGTGGTACAAGCTGCTCTTTGCCTTGTAGGCTCTTGTTCAGTGTGTTCAGGTGATCAGTGAGATCCACTAAAAATGCCAACCAGAGAGAGTCACTGAGCTCATGAAGAGTCCTTCTCTCTGCAAAACTGGTCCATTTCTGATCTCAGGGAATAAAACCACTGCAGCACAGAGCCACGACTTAGCCAGCGCACATGAGAATGGTAGAGCAGCCCACCACCACCACCACCAGAGAGGGAGGCTTGAAATAGTCTGTGCTAGAGACCTGGTGCTCGAATTAACAGTCTTACCTCCACTTTCTTGCCCCTCGGCGGACACCGTAGTTTCCTTTGCCCTGGCCTGTCCCAGCTGGAGCCCCATCCGTCATACCTCCACACAGCTCGTCCCATTTAACTCCCATCATGCCAACTGCATCTGGCACAGCTTCAAAAACATCCTCACCCGTCGTGGTGCTCTTTAGACTGCTAACATCAAGCAGCTCCTCCGTAATGCAAAAGTGATCTTCATTAGTTATTAGCTGAGCTCTCATCGCACACCACGTCTGAAACTTTCTACACTCACTTGCTCTCTTTCCTTAATTCCGCCATTTTGGGTCACCTGTAGCACATTTCTTCTTCTATTACTCATTTTATAGAGAAGCTGCCTCGTTCAAGACCGTTACTCCCCCTAGCGGTGAGACTAAGAAGTACAACACAGTCCAGTGCAGGTTCCATGTGTGGGCCGTATTACAATACATTTTTAGAATTTCCTGCGGGCCGTAGTTTGGACCAGACTGTGTGTAAATAGCAGAATAGCTGCTGTCCAGCTATTTACACACAGTTGTTAATAGATGCTGCAGTTTTGGATCTAATCAAACCTTTCTATGAAGACATTTTTATTATTTTAGTCCTGTCTTTACTCTGATAGTATGTGCTAGATTTAGAGAGCCTCAGGAGCAGATAGTCCTGCATTGTTTAATCCTTACCTGACAGATGGTGTGAAATGCCTGCAGGCTGCCAGTCAGATGATGAAGACAGCAGCAGGCTTCCTCAGAGAGGCCCTTCCTGGCTCTGCTGGGTGGACTACAGGTTTTCCGTCTCTGTCTTCTACATCAGCACTGCTAGATCTGCTGGATCCTGAGAATACTGTAATATGCAAGTGAAAACGCTTTTTTGAGATTTGTTTTTACGTTTTATTTCAATGCATACATACAAAACAATATTAAATAACATGTTGTGCATCACTTAAAATTCACACTTGGTAAATTCATAAGATTATTGCACATTTATTTGTAGGCACAAAAGTAGAAAATCCATTAATGTCTGATGACATTATCAGAGGCATTTGTTTACTGATAATAGTTATTTCACTCAGTCTTGGATTAGATTTCCACTTTTGCTGCTTTTCTTTCTAATTTGTTGCTGTGTGCTCGTACATTGTTTTCTTTTTGCCTATCAAGTGTCTGCTAGAGCAACAAACGTTCCAACCAACAATGCAAAATGTACATCCCAAGATTTTTCTATAAATTGCTCTTCTGGATTTTTTCATGCTGTACTCTGAATTTCAGAAAACAAAGAGACTCTCCAACAAAATATGATGAAAAGTGTTTCCATCTGTCTGACTCACCGCTGATAGAAAACGTGGAGCGAAGCCATCCCGCTCCAGACTTGCCAGGCTGCCTTTAAATGTCAGATGCCTGCTTAAAATTGACTTTGCTGAGTAAAGAACAGAGCAATATTGGCAGTGATTCTGACATATGTTCCACATCTATCTTGACCCAGCAACAAAATTATGTTCACCATATTTATATATAACTGTGCTGATGTGATGCCTAATGTCCTGACAGCTACCCATCATTGAAAATGGCTCAGTATGGACTGTGATTGTATTTGCTCCCCAGGTTCCCGTCCATGCCTCATATGCCTTCTATTTAATCACAATTTTTATCCACGCTGGTGGTGTCGCTCTACAGGGACGGCAATGTTGGTCTGACAGTTGCTCAGTCCACCACTTTGGCTCAGACTGAAATATCTCAACAACTATTGGATGGACTGATGTGAAATTTTATGCAGTCACTCATGGTCCCAAAAGGATGAGCCTCTCTGAGTCTGGTGATCCCCTGACTTTTCCTCTAGCACCACCATGAAGTCCATACTCATGGTTTGAGTAAAATGTCTTTCAGTATGAATTATTTAATGATCCCTGAACTCTTGGAGTGGCTGGAGAACAACTGCTACATTTCAGCATCCACCAGCCTTTGTGTATTTTGGTTTGCAAAGCTAATTAGCAAATGTTAACATGCTAACACTAAAAACAAAGATGATGAACATGTTGAACATATACCATCAGTATCTTCTTACATTTAGGACTGTTCTGATTATTACATTGGAGCTGAAGAAATAAGTCACAGCTTTCATCAAAACTACAAATGAAATCATTTAGGTGTTTCTTATCTTACTGGTACACAAAGAAAAAGAAAAATCTAAGATTAAATGTTTGTCATTTTTCAAAGTGCAGCTCATTAGTTAAAGGGAGCTGCACCAAAGCTGGGCCAAATCTGTGGGTGTGAGTGAGTTGTCTTATCTGACCTTCCCTCACCTTGTAGCGATTCATACTGGCTGATGCTATAAAAATTAATGTTTTTACAGAACATAACAGTTAACAGTGACCAATAACAGTTAAATACAGCCTGAAGGTTTTTTACAAGCCAGGATTTATGAAAGCAGGTCTGAGAACAAAGAAGATCCAAATGGAATTAAAAATGAGCTCAGTATAACTTTCTTGTTTTATCCTTGAAACACTGATGTTAGGCAAGTGCAGTCAGCAGCTTCACTAATCCTGTTGGCTTTCAGGGCAACTCAGGTTTTTGTTGTTTTGGAACAAAGCTGATCGGACTGGCAGCCGCCTCCTGGAAGCTTCAGAGAGTCGAGTTGTTGGTCGGTTCACTGCACCTCGTCTCTTCCAGGAATTAACATGCTTACTGCTGGATTACACAGCAACAGACGGCAGCTTTTACATCCATATGATAGAATAAAAACTTTTCACCAACTCCTCGTAAAAGAAAGATGTCACAGTGTAATCTTCACGTTTGCAATCCTAGAACAATTAAACGTGAAATATCAAACCGGGAATGGATGCAATTATTAGCAGAGTAAAATATTGTTCTTCTTTTTGTTATTCTACAAAAACAACATTGCTTTCTCTAAAAAAGTCCCTTTTTATTTAGCATAATATGCAAAATGGCGCATATGCATCAGTGTTTATTGTAGTGTTAACATGAACTTTGCCAAGACAAGTATGAGTTTAATCCAGTGATTTCTTTCAAAGGGTTAATACATTAAATTAAGCATAGACTAGGCATTCAGTGGTCTGAGATATCAACAAATATGAAGGAGGTTTATGCCAATGACTCTAGTCACATTACTAATCCACAAAAACTACATAGAGATGCTACGTCAACTTCAAATTTCACTGCTCTTGAACTTTGACTCAAGCTGTCCAATCCATGAGATCTTTCCTTATCCGCTAGCACTACAGCTATTTATATACTGTAGGCTATGTATACACAGGATTTTGGCTCCACAGACTGGGGTTTGAATCCAGAGTCCCATCTGTGGTTAGGTTTAGTCAGCAGAATACTTTGGTTTGGCTTTCTCCGTATTAAAACAAAACCACGATCTCTCCCTCACCTTACCCAAGTGCTGCTAGTGCCTGAAACGTAGCCATAAAAAGTGTAATATTGTTCTTCTCACTACAAGTTTCATTGCAAGATATGATATTTTCATGAAAAACAAATGAAACACCTGTCAATTAATGTTTTTTTCAACATTTTCGAGACTTTTCTGGTACATCAGTTAACAACGATTTATGTTACTTTAAGTGAAGTTAAGTGAGGAGCTAAATACATGAATCACCCCAAAAGGAAATTGGCAGTTGTTTAATCTGCAATGTTGTATTAGTCACAGATTATTTTATTTCATGACACCTAGTATAAGAGCTAGCTTGGTTATTATTGCAGATTATATGCAGAAAAACTAAAAAAAAAAAAAAAAGAAAGATCCACATCCACCGTTATATTTACAGTAGCAGCACAGATTACAGGTGCAAACCAACAAGTAATGACGGGATAAAATTGATTACCAAAGACTAAACTCACAGAGAAAATCAGTGTGTACACGAATCAAGAGCACATTTAATTAAATTTATTTAATTTCTTTCATTTGTAATATTAATTTGTAATATTAATAATACATATTTTGATATAACAGATGAGAACATCTGTACTGTTTTACTGTTTTCCTGAATTTACTATTGAACTGTCAGTGATGCACATAGCACCCATTTACTATAGTATGACAATATCCTACCAGCTAATCCATAGATCAGCATTGGGCAGTTTACTGGAACACATCTGAATTTACCTTGACTGAAATTACACATTCATTGACCACGATGTTTGCACATTAATCTAAATGTGGAAATTCAGGAGGCTCTGTGTAATGAGCCAGGACTGTCAGAGAAGACAGTAGCATATCTATTGATCAGGACCATAAATTGTATATGTGATGTTACTGGCATGACATTTACAGTATAAGCAATCGATACTTGAAAATATCTTCCATCTATAGCGACTTAATCAAATCATTGATCAGTGCAGCTACGAGGAGAGCACATTGATTCCACCTGAGCTGCACCATTATTATTCGTTAATGACCTCATTTGAGGAAAAGAGGGACCAGGCTTTCATTAAACCTGAAAATAGCATTTCAATTCACTTCCTTCATTAAAAATGTTGTTGAAAGGAAATTCATCAGAGCCAAAATCATCCATTATTGGAGGGAAGCAGCTCAACTTGTGAGGAAATTAATCATGCAGATCATAATTACCACCCTGAATATTGGCTGTATGCATCTGCCTCTGAGTCTCCAACCTTCAGCCCAAAGAGAGAGAAAGCAGGGAGTGATTATTCCTAATGATGCACAAGTTTAATATGGATTTACTCAGATTTATTTTTTGTTATAATGTGAGGTTATTGAGTGTACACTGGTTTGCTCATTCCAGTTATTGCTGCCAGTGTGCAGTTCCTCCTCACTATCAGTACAACTATGCTGTGGCGCAGAGAAGAAGAGGAGGAGCTTTTTCCAAAATAGCTCAATTATCCAGAATATTGGCTGCTGAACGTGTTATGCAGGCAGACAGGAAGGATGGATGGATGCCTGGTCAGCCAGCAGAGTCAGAGGAAGGCGAAATTATTCTGCAGGAATTCATTTCAACACTTTCACTTCCAGTCCAGATCTTATCATTAGTTTGGCACATACAGTACAATGTTGCAATGAAATACTGTGTTCAGGTAGACAGGCGGACAGAAAGGCAGCCACCCACACAAAACCAGGCGCACTAGAGTCAGACTTGTGTGGTAGTGGCTATGCTGGATATCAGTCAGTCATGTGTGCAATTACACGGTTGGGAATTCATTAATTTGGTTTTATAAGTAGATTTATTTTTCATTCAAAGGTGTTAACGTGTCCCAGAATTGGCCCTGTCATCAACTGTATGGACACCATTTAAGCAGCAGGTCATTTGTTTGGAATTATCTGGCCAACACGTAATGGCACATTTATGCCTGAAAGTTGTATAAAAATGGCTTTGGGTCCACAAAAGTGGTTTAGTTTGCAGTGACGTGTGCATGAGTTGAAATGACAGCAGTGTGGGCTGATAAAAAACCCCACTGTGTTGCTTCTGGTGCAGACAAACTAAATAGAACAAGTAATTCTTACTAGTTTTTCATCAGCGCTGGTTTCAGTTGAGAGCTTTGTGTCTCATGAGCCTAAATTATAGACGAGCCAAGTAAATGACCATCTGTAAAGACACTGAATTTACTGTACGATGCACAAACCCCATCTACGACATACAGTTAACACTGTATGAAGTAACCATTGGTACAGCTGATTAGTAAACACTCATATGGTGATGGGGGGCAGTTGATATGGGAGCAGGTTTACTAGGATTTACATTGTGCTCGTAGTATTGTGTCGGATGTGTACATTGCTTGTTTCACCACCGTAAAAATATTTGCTATTTCATTTTTATCTCATTCTAAAATCATGAAAAATGTTGTAGCTGTTTGCTTTAGGCCCCTAATATAAGATCCAGTTATTCTGGCCTCTGTTGGTCCATTAGTGATGGAGATGAAGAGACAAAGAAGAGGACAAAGTGAGGTAGACACTCGACACACAAATGCTTCAGCTCTACAGCCAGTATAATTTCTTTCTTTTTCAAAAACTATTTATAACTATTGCACTTATTCAGACAGTCTTTGCAAGAAAAATGTCTGAATAAAGCGTGAAATGTCTTCACTTCTCGACGTGTATCTGATTTAAGTTCAATAGCCTCAGAAATGGAAATGTTCTTTTTTTCTTTGATAAAGCTGTGCAGCGGTTCACTTTACTCAGATGAGATGTATTCACTCGATGACACAGGAGCAAAAATATACATGAAAATAGTGTGAATTATTTGAACCTTTGAGGCTGCGTTTGGTTTATCTCACCTGACACACCAACAGCCACAGAGGTGGAAACATCTCTTTTAAGATACAGTAAGATACAGACACAGCAGAGCTCCCTCAAACATATGAAGGCTGTATAACCTCTGTTTATCTCTGATCAGACAGCGGGACATTGTGAGTGAGTGTTCAGCAAATGTTGATCCAAAACTTTATCTCTATGTTATTCCTTTTATTTATTTCTAGAATGAAAGGAAATAGCATCCTGAATCAAGTTTTAACTGAGACAAACTCAAAACAGCACCATCCTCCCTGTTCTGTCGCTGACACCTATATAGGTATAAAACAAACAGGAAATTATCTCTATGGAACAGAGGATACACCATGAATCATGTTTTTCCTCTTTTGAAGTGATAGCAGGCTCAAACAAACATCTTGTTCAGTGAGAGTGAGAGTGAGTCAGTGAGGTGCTCTGGTGTTTACCTGCAGAAATTGACCACAGAGAAAACAAGATGTTCCAATAATTTCACAGAATGTTTTATTAGGACACAGAGAGAGAGTCATCAGAGAGGATGTTTGAGTCTGTTAGCACTGCTGGCCAATCAAGCTGAGGACAGAGGTCTCCTCAGAGGTAAGAAATGGTAAACAGAGATATGCTGCCGGAGTTGCTGAACATCTAGGTTCACTTTTTCTGGTTTGATTAATGAAGCAGCAAGGTGCATGGGTGCCATTTCTTACATGCACATTTATGCAAAGGGGTCCAGCTGGAAGTCATTTTTGTTGTCGATCTAGAACTGCCAAGTTATATTTTGCTTGAAATCCTAGCAAATCTAAATTCAATAACCAGGCCTGCTGCCTGAATGTGTGTGTGAAGGGGACGGGCGCCTACATGTGAAGTTCAATGAAACTGCACGAAGAGCGCTGACAAAACGTATTTGCTCTTGTCTTATAGTGCGTTTGCTCCGTAGTGGATTTGGAGTTTGGCGAACTTCAACACTCTCAACACACTGTGCTACAGTATTTTATTAAACTACATTGATATTACAAGATCAAAACTAAACATGAAGCAGCTTTATTCACTGTGGAGCAGTGAGTAAGACATCAAGCTGACTGACTGATGTTGTGCATTAGGAACACTGCAGGAAATAAAGGGATGTTTATTGAACTATATCAGTGCCAGAATTGTCACTAATGGCAGAAAAAGGATGTAAAAGGGATTCACACCTGTATTGTAAAGCAACAGCATTGTAATATCACACAATTACAATATTTCCTATAGAGGAAAGTATCCTTTAGTTGCCTACCTTTATAGCACCGTGCTTATGTGTAGAAAAAAAGAGCAAATTGTTTGCCCTTTGGTGTGATGTTAACGCTATTGTTAAGCACTCAAGGTTGATAGTCTCAGCACCCGGGCTGACTGTATCTCTGTTTTACTGACTGATGAACTAACTGACTATTTTCCTGGCTGTGAGGCACTGAGAGTGTTGTGGAGCATGACATTAGCCAAGAGATTCACTGCAGGACTCAGTGAATGGCTGAGCGGGTGAGCGCCTGTTTGAATGACTGATTTGCGAGGTTTCTATCCAGCTGGGGATCCCTGAGGAGTGTTGTGAAGCATGATATTAGACCGTGAGCTTCACAGCGGGAGGCTCCAGAGTCCTAACAACCTCTGAGCATCTCCAAACCGTCGGCTGTGACTGACAGCCGCACTCATCTGGAACAAAACGCTGCCAAAGGAGAGGAACTGCCTCGGTAGAGTGAAATGACGAGGAGAGGGTCAGCGGACTGAACCTGCTATTAGGACAGAGCGACTGACTACAGATTACTGAACGCTTTGACAACAATGATGGATTTGGACGAGACTGAGAAGTGAACCTTCTAATAGGAAAGTGAACCAGCCACAGATCACTGGTTGACATGATGGCACTATCAAAAGTCTGGGTTGGCTGCCAAACTGCACCAGCAAGAAATTTATCACCACTGGTCTCGAAAAATAGGTGGAAGATTTGTGTTGTGGTGACAAAGGCTGCCGTCAGTTCTGGTTAGATTGGTTCATGGCAAAATGGACACAAGCTCAACTAGCATTACTTCTTATTCACCAGAACAGGCGTATATAAAACTAAATGGTGCGAAACAGCACACATCTTATAGCTTCCTCTATCTTTGACTCTCCTGTGCTCTCTGCAGATCAGCACCGCCAAGACAAGAATTCACTTTGCTTTCACGGCAATCCTGTGATCACAGCAGTTACATTAAATTGTATTGATTTTGGTTTCTAATTTTGTTGTTATAAATGTTGGTCTGACAGAGCCCTTAGACGGAGATACTAGATGGTGCATCAGTCAGCAGCTGTGCGAACTGAAAAAGAAACAAGAATCCTTTCCAGCTTATTCAGTGTACTAAAAGTTAATTTAAATGTGTTCACTTCCTCTCCTAAATCTCTCCACCTCCACGTTGCCTAGACTTTGACCTTTATAAAACTTTCCTATGCCCAGCCACTATAAGAGTTGCAGGTCCGGCGGTGACTGCTGGGCTGAGGAAACAGGGTGAAGACAAGACAGTATGTGATTAAAATTATTAGACTGTGGTAATAAAAAAAATTGCACATTGCAAACTTCATCCAAATCCCCCTCTTTTTTCACATTGTGTGAGTTAATTTCTCCATGTTCCGTTTTGGTTTGCCTGAACTATAAAATGTCTGAATAGTACAATGTGGGATTAGTCAGGGCTGAAGTCTGACTGGTTATGTTATAAAATACTGCAGTGTTGCTGTTCTGGTTTTAGGTCCCAAACCTGTATTAGAGGAAATTGCCCACATATACATTTGAACAATTATTCATTTTTAATAACCTGCTTCACAGTCCTCTGTAATAACATGATTTCCTGCTCTTCACAAACTCTTAATGCATTTAGCGCCGCCTCAGGCTACATTCTCCATTTAAGTTTCTCTGTCACATTATGTAATTTCCTTCTCTGGCGTTTCCCTCTCTCATTGTGTATGCTGCCATCTTCCTGTCTATGTTTCTCCATCTGTCTGTCTGTCCATCTCTCATCAGCTCACTCTCTCTTTTCTGTGTCTCACTCCTCCTCTGTCTTTCTTCCTGTCAGCGTTGGACATTTTTCTCTGCAGGGCTTCTTCCTGTCACAGCTGACACTAGCTTCCCCTCCACTGATCTCCTGCTGACAGCAGCGGGACTGATCTGACCAAACTATTTCTCCTTCCATGTAAACATCCATTACTGACCACCAAGAGGGGGGGGGCCGAAATAGAGAGGGAGACAGAGACGAGGATGTAATATGTACGTGCTGATTCGTGCTGATGTGCTTCAAATGTCTTGAACAAAACAAACATTGTGAAAGCTTTGACCTCAATTCCACAACAGGTGAGGACATTTCCTCGCTGCACTCAGCTTCCATTACAAAAGCTCCAGCAGCATCAGTTGTTTCCAGCAGCAGCTCGCTGCAGGAGAGACATCAGCAGCAGCTGCACATGCAGCGGCAGCAAGTGAGGCGACAAGAAAAAGCTGCTATGATCAGTATGAATCACAGCTGACATAATGACGATTGTTCCTAGAATACAAAATAACAACTCATAGCACGTGTACAGGCAGCTCCATCAGACGTAGACGTTAGTTAATAAAAAAGTACTCTTGCTCACCTGACACTTGAGTGCAACAAGCTGTACACACAACACTGACACATCATCACCTCATGCAGTTATGTGTTAGCAAACGATCACCTATGAACACATGGATCAGACATTGAGTTATGTTGAAGTTGTGTTTCTGTCCAGCTGATTAATCTAAGTCCAATATTCAGTCTCTTTGTAGCATCTGTCTCTTTAGCTGCTAAATGCTCCACTGTGTTCACCAGCTCGCTGCTCAACTGTTTCTGTTTGCCGTACAAAGTGTTTATCAGAGCTTCTTCTGCCGAAAACAGCTGCCTCCAGCATCTGGAAACACTGAACCCATATAATAAAGTTATGAGCCGTGAGACCAAAACGATGAGCTGAAAGATGCTAAAACGCTCAGTTTTACCGTCTTTCAGACTTGAGGGGAACTGCAGGGGAATTGATGATGTTTGTCACAAGGAGCGACTCCTTTCACATTACATACAGTCATCTGACCCAATGTTAATATAAAAATATTGATTAGATCAGCTTTAAAGCTTATGTCTTATAGGTTATTTACAGCCAGTAGACACAGAGTAACAATGGGATTCATGTGGAATTGTATTTCTGGACACCTAAGTCAAACATTCACTCCTATTTTAGCTCTGGTGTAAAATGGGGTTAATGAGAGCGGTGAGACTGAATCATACGATAAATGGGTCATAAAACTCAAAACTATGAGCTAAAAGAGACTAAAATGCAGCAGAGTTTGGTGATGAATCTCTCTGGGTTCATCACTAAGAAGGATCCTTTTCATATTGTGGTAATTTGATTCATTAATATTCATGTTGATCAAAAAGATGAATAAAAAATGGTGATAGTATCCATTGTGCAACAACGGAGACAGTCAGAGTTGGACATGCACTATCACAATAACCCTGATTCCTGTTCAGGCCTGTCAAAGGTCAGATTCAATCTACACTGGCACTAATGCTCAGATTGACACAGAACACTTTAAACACCTTATTTCCCCTCAGCAGTTGGCTGAAAAGGTCAAGTAATAATATGACAATTCAACATTTTTATGGGCAAGCCGCTCTGTTCCTCAGAGCTCAGGACGCTCGCCATCAAAATGTCACCAATCTGTTGATTCAGTATCGTAATGTTTGACCTGCACCTCCATATTTGAAGTGGGACTTTCTCTCCACACTGAATATTGTGAAGAACTGATTTGCTCTGCTGTAATGAGCTTCTCCCCAGTAACTGAAGACATGTTTGCTTAGTCTATGGGCTGTTTGAATTGTTGTCTCCCGGAGCCGAACTGCTGAGTGTGGAATTAATGGAGACGCTAATGACTCTATGAATCAGAGTGGAGCTGTTTGTGCTTTAGTGGCTCCGAGTTCAAAGGGTTAATGGATTATTTCTCCTTTAGGGCCAGAAAAGCAAATAATGTGGTGGTAATGTGGCAATCTGAGGAGAGGAAACCAGAGGATGTTTGATAATATCTGTTTTGTCCTCTTCTTTTGTATCGTCTGTCTCTTTCAGTCAAAAACATTTTAATTCTCCTCAAAGGTGTCAAATGGGAGCCGTGATGCAGCAGGTCATTTAATCATAGTTGTGCTCATCTATGTTGTGCCAAGACTAATGAGCTGCTTAATATTCACTTTTTCATCAAGGTAGAATTAATTAATGCCCTGACCTGACCAAAGAATTAAAAGAAAATCTCACACTTCATCATCTGTTTTTTTTGTTTTTTTCTGTCTTTAATGAATAAATATTTAAATGAAAACTGACGCTGTTATGTTGACATTCAGCAGGTCAGACACTTAACTGTGATTGAATTAATGCTGTTTACAGTAAATAAAGTATGCCCAAAGCATTTTAAGGAATTCACATGAGAGGGTCAGTTTACCCAAGTAAAAGAAAAACAGTTTGGAAAAAATTTTGTATTTAAAAATGTAAACGGCAACATTTATTTTCTGTAATAAGTGTCCCCGCACCCTGGATGATTCTCAGAATACATTAGCAAGTTCGGTGGAGTTAACAAGGACGATTAGCTCACAGCTTCATGTGAAACCAGCCAGTGGCAGTTTGCCACAGCAAAGAAACAAAGCAGAGGATTGTGGGCCGCTGGTGTCCAACCATTCTTCCCATCAGCAGACTGGACTGGGCTCAGTCACATCACACTGGCTGTGTAAGTGAGACTCTCTCAGCTCTGTGTAATTATCAGCCATTTGACACAGCCACAGAGTGTCTCATCTGGAATGTGAATGAGGAAGATAAAAATACTTAGATCGCAGGGAATCAAAGCTCTGTACCTGAAAGAATTAGCAACGCCTTGACTCCCATCAATGTCCTCACTGAGCCTTCGCTAACACACAACAATTACCTTGTTTTGTGGTGGCTGTGCCTCCTCACATCTTCAGGCTGGTAATTTACTCCCTTTAAATATCATCCAGTGTGTCGCATGTTTTTAGAGGCTGGATGGCATGAAGCCCAGACCTGCTATTGATGTCTACAGCCTTTACTGATGCTGCTAATAAGAGCTTAATGATTCCTGTGTGTGTGTTTGGGGTTTTAATGCCTAATCTCATGGGAACCCTTCTCCCTGATATCAGGGGTCAGATCCAGGCACTTTGTCATCACATCCTGTTTACTGACTTTGCAAAGCAGAAATCAGACCTCTCAGACGTTCTCTTTAGCCTTGACCTTCCTGAAACATGCTATTCCAAAACACACAAAGACATCCTTGTAAATCAAATCCAATCCTTTCCTTTCAGCTCCATCCAAGACTGACAAAAGAAACTAAACCGCCTTTGAAGTAAATGAAGGAAAGCGTGTTAATTGCTGAGGCTGTTTTGGCACTGGAGGTTGACAGACATGCTTTAAAAGAATCAGCTCATATCCTTGGTATTTTCAGAGAAGTGTTGATTAATTTCTCACCCAGATTGAGAAGACAGAGCTGAGTTAGCATCACCGCCCAGAAATGTGCTGAATAAATCCTAAATCTTTTTTTTTTTTAATGACAAGACCACTAAAGGACAATTGAAATTTCTCCTGACGAATCATCAGAAGCAGAGATGATTTGTCAGCTCTCTAATTTCAAAGAAATAAATCATGTGGTTTTCCGTGTCAGCTGAGCTGCCCTTGGCTCTGACAAGCCTCATTAGACCCTGCAGTGAAAAAGCAGCCTAAAGCCCCCACTGTGACTCGCCTCGTCAAGGCCTGACTGGCAGGCTAATGGCTCTGCTGGCTAATTGCCCCTCATATGCAACTTCAGAGATAGAAAATCATAAGTTTGTCATGTCATGCATTCAGGTGCATTAGAGCGGCAATAAAAACAAAATGGACAATGTAAAAGGTATATATTTTGTAGCTGTTTTTAGGAATCAAAGTGTGCTGACAGGGACATGGAGATAATCCAGGTTAGGCATCAAATAAATTAATAGATACAATTCCATTTCATGTATGAAATGCAGCTCAAAGTGCTTTGAACCACTAGAAAACAGAAAGTAAAAGAAAGAAGATGTAAACTACAACCAAAAAGATGAGGAAGCAAGTTCAAAAAAGACTTTTGCCCAAAATAATAAAAGGAAAGAAAGAAAAACTCATTTTTCACACAAAGCACAAATATGAGTTGATGTTGCAGAGACCTGCTGATATGAAATAATCTTGGCTCAAGGTCCTCTTACTGGCTTTTTTCTGAGCCGTCAACTGCATCTCACTTCAGCAGTGGATGGAGTTTGTTCAATTGCCACAGAAGTTCCTCCTGGGCAGCGTGATGATAACATCTCCATACTGAACACATTCCACCCACTGATGAGAGCTATGAGATGTGTTAGAGAGCTCCAAAAATGCAGCAAGTTGACCTTAAAAGGAGAAAAGATTCTGTAAAAAAAAGTTTTTATCAAGGCCTGTTTGGAAGTCTGCTGGGAACACAAAGAGATCATCACTCTGTCACCAAACACAACATCACTGCTGATGTAAAATCACCATCACTGTCTGACATTATTGTTCAAACAGATTGTTTGCTGCTTATTATTAACACTGACAGTCCTGTGGATTTAGATTGATCTGACTTTAAATGTGTTCAGTGAAGTAAACTACAGTGAGCTGACATAAATGATACAGAATTGGATATACAGTAAACACATCCAGCTGATGGACGTAAATGAAACACGTTTGACATAAGCATTAAGCTGCATTGGGAACAAACACATTGCACTGAGCCGACAAGGAGAAACAGTGGTTATGCAACAGTTTGGATGCTTAACATCTAAAAGTCAAAGAAGAAAACATGACGTGAATTCGGAAAGTACATACATTTGACAAACAAAACTTACTACACACAAAGTAATTAAGATGATGAAAACACATTATGCTAATGTAATAATCTTAATAATATATTCAATTTAAATTAAGGTTTAATGATAAATAGGACAATGATAATAATAGTGACAATAATAATAATTCTCAGACAAGTAGAATGTGGTGCAGAAGCAAAACAAATCATTATTTCTACTTGTCAGTCATGACCTTTATCCACCACCTCCAGCCTGTCTGTGTGGCTGTGTGTCTGTCTGTGTGTGTGTGTGTGTCTGTCTGTCTGTCTGTCTGTCTGTCTGTCTGTCTGCCTGTCTGTCTGTCTGTGGGGAGGGAGAGCAGATTCAACCAGACATCAAAAGTTTTCTCCGTGTCAGTCAGGGAGGAGAAGAGAAGAGCGTGACCAAAGCAAAGAGCAGAGAATCAATTTGAAGCCGAGCCGGATTCGAAGACGGCTCTCTCCACTCCGTCAGTCTGCTCTGCAGCCTCTAAAGTGATGAGTGTCATAGTTATTTCATGTTCAGGATGGTGGGTTTTAGGTTTTATACCTACAGAGCAGAAAAAACGCACATTATGTTCTTTTCAGACAAGATAGGTTTCACAAAGGAGGGCGTGAGAATGCAATAATTACCCAAACACAGTATGTGTGTAGTTGTACTGTGGTCTGAGCACAATTCTGACGATCTGCCTCTGAACTTTGTGTAAAAAAGAGACCATTTGACAGCATCAGTCACCTGGTCAAACATATAATGACCTATACTGTATATGTTTACATCTTCCTGACAAACCACCTCTTACTGTTTGTTTGCAGCAAACCCACACCATTGCTATTATACACTTTGGAATGTAATTCACATGCCTGATGTACTTCAGGTAATAAAATAATACTGATTTGAGCAATCAGAGACTGTAATGATTCTATGAGTAGCCCAGAGGCACAGACGCATCCGTGCGAGTTGAAAATTTCAACTTGAGTCAATATTCACATTCATCGCATGAGTTTTATGAACCTGCCTGAGAAATTTAACAGACAACAACACAATGAACAGCAGAGCTGAAAAGAAACACTCCACACATATGGCATTTTTGGCTAGAGACAGAAAGGGTTTAGTAACCCCATGCAAGGCATTTTAAAATATATTAAATTAGATATATTTGGTGTGTTTGTATGTGTGTGTCAAGGTGCATCTCAGCTCCTCCTGGTGGAGTTATTACAGCCCAATCAGGTCTACAAATACCTCAAAGAGACAGCAAAGACGGGCACAGTAATGCCTTTCAACCAAGAGGGAATGAGATAGAGGATAGAAGGGAACAGTGGAAGGTAATAAGAGACGAACACTGAGGAGAACAAAGTTATTAGACTAAAAAAAGAGATGTTTTGAGTAATCAGACAACTTTCATGTAACGTATTCCAACACGGACAGAATGAAAGAGCGAAAGCAAAGAGAGAGAGAGGGAAGATATGAGAGGAATAAAGGTTGTTTTTGTCCGATACATCAGCCCTCCAGGTGTCTGTGTGGAAATAAAAGCAGACGGGACACTGGAGCCGTGTGTTCAGCTGCTGAAAGGAGCTCCGCGGGGAGATCACACAAACACATGCATTCATTTTCTCTCTCTCACAAGTCGAATCTCAGTCATCTAATCCTCTGATGAGACGCTGATGAAGCCATGAGGAGAGCGGTCATTGTGTCGGCGTGAAAAAAAACCCGAGATCTGAAGCAGTCAGGGCATCAGACTGCTGTCTCGCTACAGTCATAAGCACTTTTAAACACACTAGTGGCTGCAGGTACTGTAAATGACGTGGGTTTTTTTTCTTTTTGAATGAAATCAGATTAACACTTAAGAACTTACACAGACATTAAGATGATGATGGTATAATGTGTCATGCTGTTCATGCACATAATCTTAAGAGGAGAATGGACGTTGCTTGAGAATTTGAAAGAGTACATCAGGTCGCTCCACCTCCGTCTCAGCCACACTTCTAACTACTAACTATGGTTGACATAATTACAATTAACATGTTTTGTGACAGTGACCGTTGCCTGGATATGTTTTAGCAAGATACTTGGTCTTTATTTAATTACATATTTAGAAATAAACAGTAATGCTACAGAATTCTTCTTCACGTACATGTTAGCTTCATTTCAGCAGTGTACTGTCCATCTAGCATACTGGGACAAATCCTGTTGGGTGGACGCATCAGTGGGCCAATGGACCGTCAAAAAAATTCTTAAAGTCTTAACCAATCTGCACTCCTTGTGTCTTTTTCAGTCACGTGCGTGTTCCCCAGTCTACCCCTGCTTCATATTGACTTGTTTGCATAGCTAATGTTAGCTATGTCTAATAGCTACTACAGCAAAAAAGTTGGTGAGCCTCATTTACATTTTTGCTTCACAAGATGAATGTTTGCAAAGCTCCTCCTGAAGCTGCACGCGAGAGCATGAATGAGGGAGGGGAGGCTGCACAGCATGTGCACAAGCAGAGAATGACACAAGAAACTGACACTCTTTCAGACTAGAGATGCTTCTGCTCTCAATGGTTGTTTTTGTTCAGGCGCAGTGGATTCTTGCAGATAACATTAGGAGCCAAAGAGGTGGAGTCTCATGAACTACTTTAAGGATATAGTGTAGTGACAGTTTCAGCGAATGTGACATAAAGATCAGAGTTACCTATTGAGCTTTTCATTTGAATGTGCAGCGGTGGCAGAAGTATTCAGATCCTTGAGTAAAAGTAATAATAATACACTCTAAAAATATTCTGTTAGAGATTAAATTTGTGCATTTAAAATCGTACTCATTGTAAGTTAATGCGTCTGCAGTAGAAAAGACATTGATGGTTGCTTTTAGAAATGCCTCGAAAACAAGAGAACCTATGCAGGGAACAAGTGTATTCATCTCACCCCATTAGCAGATATTTGTTATTTCTTCAGTTCTTTGAATATTTAATTTTGTGTCTCTACTCTGATGAACTGAATTTATAGACATGACAGAAAATAAACAGCTTAAAGCAGCTTATAAAACAGCTTATACAAATAAACAAGCTACAAAACTGATTCGTTAATCATCAAAACAGCAACATTAAAAATAAAAATAAAGATGTTTTGGCTGACATTGTTCTGATAATGTTTTTCAGGTAATGTACTTTAGTCCAAACGGCTTCTGTTTTAAATGCTGCAGATGTAGTCTGACATTTTGTCCTCCACCCAGCACAGGCATTAAACAGCTACACCCCACATAACGAGCTCTAATTGGACTCTTTATGTTCATTTCCTCACTATTAGGAATCCTAACAGATTAAAGAGGCTCGTTTCATCACAGCCACACCGCTAACAGCCTGGCTGATGTATTCTTTCCTTGTAAATTTTCATCTTTATTTCAGATGGTCACTTTCATAAGATGGTGAGAAAACTAAAAAAGGGAGACCTGAATCTATTCCTGGTTGTTATTGAGATAATTTCCCTCTCTCCCTTTCTCACTCTCATCATCCCTTTTTGTTGAATGGCTGCTGGTGTTTTTTGGAAGCAGTTTAACATTCAGTTAAACAGAGCGCGCTTCATTCAGGGCTTTCATTACATTTTGGAAACCAAAATCTACAGTTAGCTAGTTTGGAGCCAATGGTAATCTAATATGTAGCTTACAGAAACTTGAAGCATCCAGTGCTCATACATTACACATTTCTGAGTGAAGTCCACATCTTGAATCAGCAGTTTAACTTTTGAAATGAAAACAATCTTTGCATTTCATAGATTTGGGGGAAAAACAGTATTATACATGAATTATTATTCTAAGCACTATATCACTAAGCTACATGTCATAAAACATCTGGAGGAGATCTTTAAAAGTACCAGGTAAACATGCCGTGTCTCACATTCAAAGAGAGAGTTAGCAAGAAATGCCTGATCGGTTTGAAATGTTTAAAAAAGCATAAAATGACCCATCCATCCACCACGGCCGATTTCCTACAAGAACCTCCTTGCTAAGCAGGGGGCGATAAAGTGGCAGCAATGAGAAATGAGAACGGTTTGGACTTTTTGGAAGATTTGAACTATTTTCCCATAAATTGCGGGATGCACTTCAATGAAGACCATCCGGCACAAGTTGTCCATAACTGTCTATCAACATGTACATTTGGATGCAGGTCTGGATTCAGGTAAACATAAAAAATAAACATTTGCTATTTTGTATAATTAGAATTACAAAGTAAAGGTTTGTTTGAGTTTTGACAAAGGGAAGCATTTTCTTCTGGCATTGTTCAGATGTCGTGAAATGTAAACTGCCCTTAACTGTCCCAGAAGAAACCTGGTTGTGTATAAAAACATAATGTGAGGTTGTTTTCTGTTAAATCTGCAGATTGAAACAAGCTGAACTGAAATTAAGAATAATGCTGCAGTTTTATTACAAACAGTGAGTCATTTTTCCTGGTGGAAATCAATATATCCACCATTGAACCAGTAAAGATGGTGTGCAGGGGGATGTCAGCGGCTGGAGATTTTATGTATCCATTATTTCACCAAAGCTTATTATTATATTTCATTTTAGCTTCTGTTTGGCACATTATCCAGTCAGAAATGACACTGAAAAAGGCTGAAAGGGAGGCAGAGGGAGTTTATTGCTGTGTTGACGGATGTGTCCAGTTTGAGCTCTGCATTACTGTCATGTTGACAGAGTGCGTGTGTGGTCTGTTGAAGGGCAACACTTTTTACATGCAGCCAGTAAACGCAACAGCCAGGCTGTGAGGAGCAGACAAACCATTTCCCATTGCAGTGGATCATCTTTCGCCCACTGATTCAGCTCTGGTGGCAAGCTGTTGTATTGTCAAAAATTCACATTTTTATCCTCTCCGTTTAATCAGCATGCATGCAGATGACTGCTGGTGGTATTAGGATATGTGAAGCTTTCTGAATGAAGTCTACGTTGTGACAGTGCATCAAAGAATGTAAAAAAAAAAAAAAAGCATAAGCTGGTATTTTATTTGCTTTCTACCTTAACTTTTTCCAGACGTCTCAAGCAGTGGAGCACAGCGCCCTACAGGTTTGATGTAGACATATGCTGCCTTCAAATGGAACCCGTGAGCCGATGGTCACGACATGGGAGGTCGTGTACACAATGTTTGGCAACCGAGGCTACAACCTGCATGGTCACATGTAAACTGTAAAATCATTTCTTAAATGTGTATATCAGTAAAATATAAACATTATAGTGACTTATAGTGGGAAAATGCCAATGAAATCTTGTAAAGAATGAAGCAGTTTTAAAGACATACTGTGGGTCATAAAGTGCCATCAACATTATAGTTATGTGTCATGGCATAAAAAATCCAGATTTTATTTTCAGCAGCTGTCAGAATAGATGAGCTGATGCTGTTGTTGTTGTTATGTATTCAGAAAGGAGAACCCTGTCATGTTTAATTCAGCGTGCACTGTAAAATAATTTCACAGTGTTTCCCCCACAGAGACATCAGGTTTTTCTGTCAGTGAGCTTTGAACAGCAGAGCTCAACATGGAGACCTTTTATATGTTTAAAGCTGCAGGGTAGAGCACAAACACACTCACACACACACTCACACACACACACACTCTGCTCCGTTGTAGCTGATTTGATGCAGGCTTGATTAATGGTTTGATGACTGTTGAGCCGCTAAACGGTGTGCTGGGAAAAGCGCGAATTGTACATGAGGAGTGAAAGCAGAGCTGAACTGGCTGCTGATATGATGTGATGGGTTTCTCTCCACCTGCCGCAACACATGCTGTTTTGTCTTTCTCCCCCTCGTTTTTTACAGCCCAGATCAAGTCGGGTCTATTTGCACAGCATAGCAGGGACTTCTGGAACAACTTTCCCTTCGGAAAGGGTAAAAGTCTGAAGAGGTCAACACTCCAGAAAGACTTGTAGTGTACAGAACAACTTTAATTTCATGGCCAACAGGTCCGGGCTTGTGGCCTTCATCATCCATTATTTGTACGGCCATTTAACACTGTTCCAGTATTACAGGGCTTCTTAAAATCCAACCCTTGAAAGAGTAAGAAAAGCTCTCGTTAATGTCAAGCTCCAGGAACACAATCAAGTGGGGGAAACCAGAGGAACCCTAAAGAGAGGGGGGATGGTTAGGTGTGCCAATTTTGACGGGAATTTGACCAAATTCTGATGGTGACTGCAAAAACAACACTTTCAATGAATCACAAATAAAGCAGCCAACCGTTGTAATCCTATATTGACATCCTGAGTCTTGCAGTGCAGCAAAGAGCATATATGTGTGTAAAAGAGTCATTTTTTTTTGCCAAATGGGTGTTAACATAAGTTGTTGTCAATGTGTTTTCCCCTCACTTATTAACAGGAAAAATGACAACTGCTCTCAGATACAAAAACAATTTTTTTAAATTATAAACCTGTTTTATTCTCACAGATAAAATTTCCATTATGTCTGTAAAACAATGTCGGCCCCTAGTTAAACCTAATTGAATTAAAGTGATTATTGTTGTACTCCCAAAATATGAACACACATTTACAGCAGGTCTCAAAACATGATGTGTCCAGTAGTAGCTTTGATTAAAGCAGAATGGCTTCATTTAATGGGAACACACGTTCAGGCAGTGGTGCTTATGCATTCAGGGGGGCAAATACTTAATCATCTGTTTCCGCCGCTGTCTATTATGGTTGATTACATCAGTGAGCCAGGTAACAGTGGTTTGTCAGTGAGTCTCCTGAACCTCCAGTCTGACTCTGTGGCTCTTCTCTGCTGTCATTAACAACCCGGCTGCAGCTCTGTTCTGCTCTCTGAGCTGCAGGCAAAGTCAGTCACTAAAGAAACAGGACAATTAGACACATAATGAACACTGCCCAGAGGAGAAATTAAAATTTAAACTGAGCCAGGTGTACTGCTGAATGGGAGAGAGAGGCGGAGAGTCAAATGTGCCGCCAGGTTTATGATATTAGACAGAAGGACGAGAGGAAAAGGAGGGACTGAATAAATTATCAAACTGGATGAGGTGAGAATTAATCCGACTTGTATGATTTTAAATGTTTCTTCATCAGTCGCTTTTTCCATGTCAGACAGCAGCATTGATGACACTGTACAGAGAGATTAAAACACAAAGACACTCTCTCTGTATTCACTATTCAACATTTGTTCAGTTTGGAGCGTTTATAGTGTTACAAAGGCTTCAATTGATTAAACTCGTTCTGCTATTTTAAAATCATGTAGCTTCAGATTTTTGCAAATCTGACTGTTTGAAGATAAAAGTAGTTTTATACAAAAGCGGAAAGTTATGTTCACTGCAGCCTCGTAACTCTGTGCCCCTCACTGTGATGACCTTATTTTCACAGAACTGTTATTCAGAGGTCTTGAGTTAAGCAGCCTTTTGATCTAAATGATGTTATTAATCAGCACCCAGAGGAGAGGAACCACTAATGACCTTTATAATGAGAGGGCTGGAGTCAACATGCTTCTTCTCTCCTCCTCACCTCCTGCAGTGCACTTTTCCTTGTCAGCTGTTTCTCTTTTGTCCATCCAAGTCCTCATTCCCACTCCTTTCTTCTCTCCCCTCAGTTTCAATTCTCCATTCTCAACCTTCCTTTTTAATGTCATTATTTCCTTTCTCTGGCTCCTGTCTCCATATTCATTTAAAAACATTTCTGAGAGGTTATGTCGCTGTGCTCCCTCAGGTGCAGGACAGGGCAGCCTTCAGGACCTGTCAGTTTTCACTGTTACTCTGCTGATGCCTTTACTGCTTGTGTCTGCATCTCACCTGCACAAGTTTGTAGTTGCCCCCATTAATGACACATCAAAGCATAATTTCCAGTACTTCCTAACACTTTTACAAATCAACACAAAAATGAAACTGATCTGAAAGCAGTCTAGGTAAGACTTGGTTAAAGTTAGACACTAAAACAATGTATGGTTAGGGAAACATTGTTGTGTGCAGACTTTGCAGCTCCACAACAATGTCACACCACTTCCTCCTTTGCTCCAGACGAACAAGAGCCATAAATCCTTCAGCCGGCGGAGATGAGTGTCGAGTTCAAGGGGACTATGAGATGCGGTGTTTTTACAAGCATGAATTGAGTTTCATTGCTTGTGGGCGATGCCTGTTTCCATACAATCTGTGACCTTTCTTCTTGGTGCATGGTCATAATAAAATAAGTTTTAATATTCAACTTATAGCGCAGCGCTACTGGACAGGTGGGCATGCATTTTAATATTTAACACAATGGCAAATTGAATGACCTGTTGAAAACTGTGGAGCACAAAGATATGACCTCTGACATTTGGAGGATACTTTTATCCAAAGCCAAATCTGATTCCATTCATATATTGAACGTTAATCATTGAACCTCATTATACTTATTTATTTTCCCCCAAGTGTGTTTGACACCACCAGGTTGCAACTGAAAGAATAAAGCCATAAGAATACATCAAAGCAGTATACACACAAATGTACTTATAGTCAGATCACCTCCAGCCCTACGGATGGGTCAGTGATATTGTAAGACTGTTAACTTAAGCAATCTCATCATTTCTTTTTTTTTGTCTTGTAATTATGTTTCCTTTTACTGCTGCTTGTTTATGTATTCTATTTAATTTATTATGATCTGTCACGCACTTTGTAACGGTTGTTTTAAAAAGTGTAAATAAAGTTTATTATCATTATTATATTATTAAACCGTTGTAAAACACGAAAATTATTGTGTTCAATTGGTATTCTCAGACTTTGCAAAAGACGAAGATCCACACCTCCAATCCCACTTTGATGGGCATGCTTATTTTCTGCCACCGTCATTTTATCTGCCACCTTTCTGCTCGTGTTGATGCTGGATGGAAAAGACGTGCAAACTCAGTGGAACAATGTGGTTAACAGAAAAATCCAAATGTGTGTGGAAAACTCTGCCTGGAGGGTTAAGATTTGAATAGAGGCATGTCTAAGGCATATACGCACATACATACACACATAGAAACACAGGCAATGTAGTATGTGGTTCCTTTTTCAGTCAGTCAGTTCAGACCAGCAGGAAGGACACAAAAGGCCACATTCAACACGCTGTTATCAAACTGTTACCTGTCACCATAAAAGCATGACGGCACAGACAAAAAATAGCAGAAGAAGAGTTTTCCTGTTCCTCCACCAGCCGTGCTCCTGTCCCCTCATGGTTTCTATGGAAACCGAGCTGGCCAGAAACTTAGGTTCATCACTCATGGTGAAACAGACCAGAGTGGCAAACCCAAATTCTCTGAAAAGGAAACATTAGATAAGATGACAGTTATCTTAACTGTGAGGGAAACTGAAAATAGGTTTTCGGTATTTCTAGGGTGAAATGGCTTCACCTCCCCCTGGAAGATGATACTATCGCTCTGTCAGCTGCCAGGTTAGTATCACCAAACATCCAGCAGACGGTCGAACAAAAGAGCAGATATGAGCCTGCTGTTACAGAAACCACACACACGACAGACAGGACAGTGTTGTTGTATCCCAGATTTCAAATTTCATTTTTGTTCACTGACAATGAGGAGAACGAGGAAAAACTCCTATTTTGAGTTAACTCACACTAGATGGGCTTTCTGTACGGCAACAGCCTTCAACTGTTATGCTCACACTACGTCAAGTAATAAGTTGACCAGTCACGAGATTGATGGCCGTCAATTGTCATACAAGATGGCAAAGAGAGAAAGGCAGGATTCCTTAATGCAATTCTTCTATGCATGGAGAGTAATCAAAACATAGAGCTGCAGATATCTGGAGGATGCAAACAGTATATTGTGTGTAATATACGACTCAAATAGTATTAAAACAAGATCAATCGAGTTTAGAACCGGCCTTTAAACATCGGGCCGTGGAACTGCTAAAACTACAAGACAAAAGTTTGGATATTTCAGAAATCCACCTGACCGTTCAAGAATCAGATTGGTGATCATTAAGGCGATTAAACAGGCACCCGGACGCTCCTTAAACTGCTCATCACATGACACGATTACAGAAGTTTGTCCTGATTCTAAAATAAGGGGGAATTTAAGGCTTAAGGGGCTTAATCCATACAGTGCCTGTCCAGCTCTCTGCAGTTGTACAATAGTGCCAAATAAAGCATGTTAGCTAAATGCTAACACATCATTTACATATAACATTTACTTATTAGCATTAATCACACAGTTGCAACCAAGGCTGATGGCAGTGTTTTTAGTTTTGCAGGTATTTGGTCATAAACCAGAAGTATTAGCCAAATGGAGAGTCTGACTCAATGATGGAGCCAAATGAAAAGTAAAGGGATTGTAGAAGTTATTACAATTCAGCCTAGGACATGACTCTCTGTAGCATGGCATGATAATCCAACTAGCAGTTGTTGAAACATTTTACTCAAAACTATGAATATGAACCTCGTGTTGGTGCTAGAGGGCATCACATAAAGCATTAGGATTAGGACGGAAATCCATCCAATAATTGTTGAGGTATTTCAGTTGTAGTGGATCCATAGAGTGGCATTGTCACCCCAGGAATGACGCTAAAATCTTATTGCTTTTTGATTCATCTTAAGACGCATACATTGACTCAAGATAACAAATCAAAAGACACTGGGTATGTCAGAATAAAGTCAGCTAAAATCTCACAGTCAGAATCTTATTTCTCTTTAATCATCTACTGTGAGGAAAACAAAACATCAATGACTTCGAGATTAAAGAACTACGATCAAAACATGATTCTTCACATGAAATCACTCACCTGTCACTCAGCAGTTCCACCATCCAGAGCTGTAATAATGCTAATCCTCCTCCTGGAGACTTTATCCTCAATGTTTGCTTCCTGTTTTTTTGTGTTTGTCTGGCAGAGTGTGAGTGCGTCTGTTTGGAGCCAACATCGCTCTTTAGCTGATTCAGCCTCTGATGTTTGGCACTGAGAGACCTCTGCTTCTCTTTTTTAAAGCACAGTCAACAGTAACTCTCCACCAGCGGAAGGCTCATTATCAAAATGTCGCGCTCAGAGGTGTTGAACCAACCAAACACAGCGCACAGACTCAGCTGTCACTGTTTTCACCACGTTTTATAGGTATGAATCCAGACTGCAGACACACAGAAGGTCTAGTGTTTACATGTCAAGTGATAATTATTCAACCGCAGCCTCTTTCCAATGAGTTTAAGCTTCTCTATTTGTGGACAGTGTTTACACTGTTTAGTCTCTCCTATAAATTAACACCAGTCTGTTTGTATGGTTGTTATTTTTATTTGTTATATAGTAGCAGTAGTAGTATTCTTTTTTATTCTATCTTTATATTATATTCTACTTATAGAGAAACCTGTTGTTTGACTTATCTTTGCACTGTTGTTCTTGTTCTTTGCTGCTGCAAATTTGCAAATTTCCCCAATGTGGAACGAATAAAGGTTTATCTTATCTTATCATTATCAAACCCCACAGTATACTATGCAAACTAAGCTGTGTAACTTCTTAACCTGGATGGACCATTTTATTAGAAAAACTGCACTGACATTTTGTAAATACATGTTTTCACAGGTCAGTGTGACGTTAGCAAGAGTCTGCAGCCAAGGTAACAGCCTGTGGTGATAATTAAGCATAAGGTGATTTAAGCTAAATGCTAACACCTACAACAATGCTCACATGCTGATGTATAGCAGGTAATGTTTCACCATCTTAGTTTAGCATGCTAAACTAATCAGCATTAAACGTGAAGTACAGTTGCAGCTGATGGGAATGTCATATAGTTTTGCAGGTGTTTTGTCATAAACTAAAGTAGTGGATAAGTAAATGGTGACACTAAAGGAAAAGTTAGGGGAACACCAAAGTGAGCATTGTATTTGGGCAGCAGCCATTAGTGGTTCATTCACCAGCTGAGTGGATACATAATGATACATAACATCCAATCATATTCATACAGGAGTATGAGGCAGCCTTTTTAATCTGATTTCATTTTTACTCTACTGACTCCCTGCTGTTGTTTGCAGCCTCAGCTCAACTTCCTCCTTTTACGTTGAATCTTTTGGTTTTGTTGACTTTAAGATCTGATGTTCGCGCATGTGTTTAAAGGGAATTAGCTCTCCTGGCAGAATCGCCATCATTCCTTGAGAGCTCCTTCAAACAGCTGAGCCTTTTTTTCCACCAAACCTCACCCCCAATAAAGGAAAAGTCGCTGACTGAATTCTTTTATCCAGACTTGAAACTGCAGCACTTCATCTGTGAGTAGCGGTTTTGAGATCACAGCAATGGAGTTTTAACAGCTTCTGCTTCATCAGAGCTCGCTGCTCATCCTGTCTGTTCAGACACTGAAACTGGAGTTCAGCCAAGGACGCACATCCACCCAACATGCCGCAGTCAACAAACTCCACCTCCCAGAAACATCACCTGTCTTTGTTTTTGTTGTTGACCTTGGACTTGCTCTACTGGGAGACTTTGAAACAAAGATTCTTGTGACTTTGGTTTTTATCAACATTCAGCTGCAGCAGATGAAGACTCTTCAGAGAGAAAGACATCCACAAGTTTGTCTGGAGCTTTTCTCCCAAAGAGGCAGGTTTATCGTTTAGTATCAGAGTAACACAGTTGCTTCATTAGTGCAGAGCAGTCTCCCTAATGACATCATTATCTGGTTAACAAGTAATGAGGGGCAGGTGTGTCTGCAGCAGCTAACAGGCGTTAGTTAAAAGCCCTGTCGCTTTCTGCAGAGCTGGAGTATGATCAAGTATGATCAACCTTTTTGACTACCAATACCCCAGGAGAGAGTGTAAGTGATGTACAGTTAATTTATACTTTTTCATTATGCGCTTTCAATTTACTGATTATCGCAGGATAAAAGTTCAGAGCGACTAAGTGGTTGGTATTTAGTATACCATGTGCACCACTGATTTAGTATAGAGCTTGCAGGAAGTTGTGGATTTGCAAGAGACAGAAAAATGATAAAAAAAAAAGAAGAATTTATTAAGAATAAAAAAGAATGATCAAAGTTGTAGAGAGCAACAGTGGACAAGATACCTTCAAATGGACTCATGTTTACCAAGTTCACCGTAAGAGACCACATGAGTCCATCATCCAAATGCATGAGTTATGATTTATTGTCAGCGTTTTCAGCACGGATGGAGGCCATGGGAGTTAATTAATCTCTGGATGGTAAGTTATCATTTTGTAATTTTAGTCACGTAGAGTCGTTCTTAGTAATTTCATGTCTGAGGAAAACGATATCTCAAAATGGCCTGTTGGCGAGAGCTATAACTGTGAGAGACAATTTTTTTTTTTTCGTTAAATGGTTGAAATCCACCCTTTGTTGTTTTTCATGACATTTGATTTCATTTTTTTTCAAACGTGGTGTTGCTGCTGGACAATCGGTTATCACTCTCAATTTCCTGTCTGACTTATTTCATGGCTCATGAATTGATTATATCATTTACTCAGTTACTTTATGTCTTGTAAGTCGACATGCTTTTGTAGTTTGGAATTGAGTTTTGAATTCAGAGTTATTATTTTTGTTTTTGGTTGCTGTGTGTGGGGGGGGGGAGTGTGTGTGTGTGTGTATAAAAAAGAAAACGACAGAGACAGAGAGAGATTTTGGAGTGCAATCTTCAATGAAAGCCTGTTTATAAGGAACTACCAATGGCTTGCGTTGGCCTGAGTTCCTTGTTTATGTTTTCAGTTACCCTGTGTGTGTGTGTGTGTGTGTGTCTCCAGCATCCCTCGGTCACATGGAGCCTCCGTCAGTCCTCTGAAATGATTACATTAATTTCCATGCTGCACACTCATACACAACATATGTTTCAGCCTTAGATTTCAACTGTAGGAGACATATTTTGAGGAAAAAAATGAACTGAAGCTGCAGGACAGAGGGTGTACGTATGTCTTTGTTCAGATGAGAATATAAATGGGTATAATTTCCTAAAACTGGCACTTTGGTTATTGAGGGAACACAAAATTCAAACTGTCTGACTCTACAGCACAGAGGCAAAAAAAAATTTAATAGTGGAGTTTAACCTCCTCCACGAACACTGAACGTGTTGCTCCCTTCACAGCCTCAGGCAACGTTTTGGCTGTTGGACTCTCCCTCATTTGTAATGACATTTTATCTTTTTCATTTTTCATGTTGTTTCTATCCTTTTAATTTATATTTTGAATGTTTTATGCTGCATTTGTAATGTCTTTTATACATTATGTAAAGCGTATTAAACTGCCTTTGGGTATGAAATGTGTGGGTCATTTATCATTTGCTACGTGTTTAAATATGTTATGATTTAATTGTTTTCCATTTGTAAAGTGAAATTACATTTTCACCAATTTATTCTTTATACATGAATTTGTTTTTGAACAAGGAGCATTTTCCTTCATTCCCTGTCTGTTTTTTTACTTATATGTGTAAATTATTTTACTTGAAACTTTCTTTACATAATTTTGCACCTCTTCCCACATGACTCCACCACAAATCCTTACTCTACATCCAGTCACTGAGAAACTTTCAGACAGTCCTTAAAAAGCAATTCTGAATCTTCATTCTGAATGGCTTAAAACCAGCAAGTCATCAAACAGCTCTGTCTCCTGCACCACGCCTGAATAAACTGAACAGAAACTTATTTAGTGAAAAGGATTTTCTTTTGAAACCACTGATTAAAGCACATTGGATTTAAAAAGAGCTGAAGAGGAGTTTTAGTTTACTTTTTTAGAGAATTATTATAACTGATTAATTAACATTTTAATTATTGTTTGCTGTATTGCTGTAGGTGGTTTATTGAGCTTAATGTAAATACATTAAGCCGAAGAGTGAATTATTTGTCCTTCCAGCGAAATCACAGGAGGGGATCTTTAAGCCTGGTCCTCGCTCATGTGAGTGGGTGTCAAGGGTTTTTGGGAGATTATTATTATTTACACCATTTACAAAATTGTACTCATTATCTTTCCACAAGTACAAATTTCACTCATTATCTCAAAAAGCCAGACGCACATGCATGAGGGTGACTCGGAAATCAATAAATCAATAAGCATAGTACAGCAGAAGGAGGTGTGTGAGTTCACATCCTCACCTTTACCTGCAGAAGGTCATCCGTGGTGGAAATGTTGTCATGGACACTTAAAATAAAAGATATTGGGAAGGAGACGACACGGTGCAGGAACTATTTTGTCTTACTCTTGCCAATTTTAAGACACTGTTGGTCAGTTCGATGACACTTGAGGAAATTATGCATCCTACCACCTGATTGAAGTGTTTTCAAGGACTAATTGGCCTTAGGAGAACTACTCCTTCAAGTCAAGGCACGGTGTCATGCTGTTTTTTGATTGCCCAAGATGGGGACTGCATTATTCATAGCAGAAAAGGAGAACTTCTACATAAACTTGCATTAACACAGGCACTGTTTGGCCACTTAACAATACTGACATAAAACCACCTTATGAATAACAATAATTACTTATAATTGATATTGCAAAAATGTTAGCAAGCAGTTGCTAATTTACACATCCAGCAGATACATTAGTATCATTTAAAGTTGTCTTGTGTCCACATGGTCAATGTAAGTCCACATAATCACTCCTCTTTAAACTCTGTTTTGGTCTCCACTAAGTCCTGGGGCTTTTAAGCTGCTGAATGCTCTGCTATGTTCTTTAGCATGTTGCTAACTTTTTCTGCCGGCCATTTGGTGCTGACAGGCTGCGTACAGTAAGTTTCTTAGAGCTTATCTGCTGACAACAGTTTCTTATTCTGAGCTTCAGATGATTGTTCATGCTTATTCATGTTGTTCATGCATACAATAGTCCAACAATCCCGGTTGGACTATTGTAATTCCCTTTTCTCCTGCCTCAGCAAGTCATCTCAGGACCGCCTACAATTGGTCCAGAACGCAGCTGCAAGACTGTTAACCAGGTCCAACAGATCAACTCCCATCACACCCATCCTACCTTCCATACAAGCAGTGTGAGTTAAAGAGTGCAAACTGTCAAAAAAGAGTTTGATGGAGCCACAGACAGCAGAGAAACAGACACAGAAGTCCTGTGAAGCTCAACAAGTCGAGCGTCTCCTCCACAGTCAGTGGTTTCACCTCCTCTGGGACCATCTAAACTCAGAGTCCATGCGCTCTCAGTACTGTGACCCGCTGCAGATAAGAGCGTCCTGTGAGCTGTATGTTCGTATGAGGAGACAGAGGTGTTGATATCTGTCTCTGTCTGCTGCTTCTATCGTCTCTTCACATGCTGCGTCATCGTGTAGGTGCAGAGACAAAGAGGAAAAACTAGTAATACTAAAAAAAAAACCCTCCTGGCTGCCTGGTTGCCAACACTTCCTGTCTGACGGCCTCCTGATAGAATCCAGTGGAGACCGGACTCTTCCAAAGGTTTATCAGCAGCCAGCAGCAGCACAATTACACCACCATCTACAATGGGAACGATTACTGGAAACAGCTTCTGGACATTTACATAACTCAGAATGACTGCCTGTCCCTCTCTCTCAGCATCTCTGCTTCTCTTTTCATGTTCCTCTCTTCAGTCCTGCAGTGTCCCAGCATTATTCAGAGCTCCACAGTTAAACCTGTTAACTTGTATTACACGGAGCGAAAGGATTCCTCCATTTAAATTCACACTGTTGTGTTGCTCTGGCAGCGATTAGTGATCAAAGCATGAAGAAAACACCGTCCTTTGCTTCCAAAGCAGATCAAAAACGACAAACATGTCCACTTTCTGACAGCATACCTCCCCCATGATCACTGGCAGCAGATTTCAGGCTGGATTTCCTATCAGCTGCAGTGGGTGCCACACAATACAATACAGGATGGAGGACCGAGACAAAGAAACTGCTTCTCCCAGAGGCTCATGGTGCCAGAGAGGGCAGCTATTATACAAATAACTTCAGAAATCAAAGCATGCAATGTTTTCCACTGGAACTTGTTCACAGCAAATGACTGGAGGAGTAGAACTTGTTGGGAGTAATCAGGCAAAGCTTGAAGCCGCTACGGTGGACAAACTTAACTGAGCATGTAAAATCACAACGTGTTGTTCCTTCAGCTTGTCTTCGACGGTCTCCCCACGGAGCAGGAGGCTCACTGATCTAACCAAGCATGCTGTGTTAGCAGATGCTGCGACGATCTGCAGGATTTATTTAATGATTTCAGGCTGCTTCAGTTTAGCTGCTCCCAACAAAACCAAAACAAACCAACACAGCCATTCAGCCTTGACGCTCCAAGTTCACCAAGTGTTTCTCCTCTTGTTATTTTGTGCAGTGAACAAATGTAACAGAGACAGTGTGCAGAAGAAGTGTAGCAACAAATGCTTGAGCTGTTTTTTGGCACTTTATGTTAATCTGGCCTTGATGGAGACAGCCGTACCCTCAGGCATGTTGGAGGAATGTTAGCATTGATCTGATATTGTGCCTCCAAGCACTAATCTGTGCCGCTGCTACGGCCAGCAGACGTTTCTGAGCTCCGTCATCCAAAATTACAGAACAACACAGGGCTACAGATGCTCTCATTGATAGCTGATGTGAGTGTTTCCTGTGACCAATCTACAACTGGAAGCGTCTGTCCTTTTTACATGTAGATATTCATCCCTGCTGCACAGTGGGGCGGTGTAGAATACAGCTGATTACTTACTGTATGTTTCTACACTACAGGATAATGTGATTTGTTGCCAAGTTAGTTTTCACATTACAATGAATTTACCTCGGTATATATAAAAATATAAAACACAGAATATGATGATAATAATAATAAAGATAATAATGATAAAGAAATATACAACAATCTTGTATAGTTGCATGGAAAATCATGACTCAGGTATACCATACACCATGCAGAATTCGTATTGAATTAAATTTTAATTTAGATGATTTATTCACTGGTTCTGTCATTTCACTCTGTATTCCAGTGAAGAGAGAGAACGAGTGGCTGCTACAGGTTGCAATGTGCATCTGTGTGTGTCAGGAAAGGTGAGGACAGGAGACTAGGTGTTCGGTGGGAAAGCTTGAATTGAATCTCATAGTGTGACTTTATTTTGTGAGTTGCCGAACAGAAAATGAACTGCACATATTTTCTCTGTCACATTAAAATAATTAGAGCGGAACATGGAAGGTGAAGAGGTTGATAAAGATCTTTTTCTCACTTTGAACCGCGTTCCTGGAAGCCTTCTGAAATCAAAAGCTATTTCCATGGGCATTTAAGACTTTGGGGCTTAATGACACACACAAATGAATGAATCAGAGGTCACTGGATTTCACGGTGAAGTAAGTTCAGTTACCAAAGACGGCGGAGTGGAGCTACGCTGAGCATTAAATTACCATTCATTAAACTGTGACTTGAGACCATGAATTTCAAAGACTCTGGGTCAGTTTAGTCAGGGTCAATTTAATCTTTATTAATCCATTCAGAAAATGAATATTCAAATGAGCAAAATGCATTCGAAGTAAACGCCTGTAATATCAGGTTCCTTTGGAAAGAAACCTGGAACCCATACAGACCTGTCAAACCGACCAAATTATGCTATTGTGACATGTTGTACTTTCAAAATATTATTTATAGCACTGCATTGACTTGATAAGATACCAAATATTCATATTTTGTTATCAGTTCTCCATATTCTCATTACGTTAGAATAAGTGACTTTATCGTGGCAGCAGATACAGCGGATGGGACCCAAATTCAGATGACTGAGGCAGCTGCAGTTTAGTGATGTAATATATAAATATAAGGTACAGGTATGAGGCTTACGGCGTCTTAAGGCAGACAAGGGTCAAAACCAGGGAAGTGTCCTCAAACTGCCAAATAAATTCAAGAAGCAGCAAGAATGAATCCAAAGTCCTGATAAGAAGGAACAGAATCAGGTTCAGGTTATGGCTTTGAAAGTAAGTGCTTAAAGTAAAACTATTTATTATGCAGAAAAGCCCCTTCAAGAGTGATATATACTATAAAATTGGATTGTAATTATTGAGTTACTAATCATTTTAGTGTTGCAGCTGGTAAAAGCAGAGCTAATTTTAATGACTTCATACTACTGAGTAGCTTGTGAATCCCCTCTGGATTAATACTATTGTATCTTAACCTAAAACATTATATCGTAATTTATTAGTTCATTATATTTTGTATTATTATTCAGAATAAAGCAACTGAAGTTATTAGATAAATGAAGTGGTATCTCAATCATAATGAAGTAGAAGTCTAAAGGAAATACTCAAGTACGAGTACCTAGAAATTGTACTTGAGCACATTACTTGAGTAAATGTACGATACTAAATATATATATAGTTGGTGAGAGGCTGACGAGGGAAGGAGATGCAGGTGAGCAGTGGGAACAGGTGTGCAGATGGGGGTGGGGCTGTCAGGTGATGGGAAATGAGGGAAAGTCCAAGAGAATCTGGTGGAAAGCTTTGACGGCTTTGAAGTATGACAAAGTGGCTGAAGAGAGGGACTGAGGAGAAGATCATGATGCTTTTTTCACAATCACTGAGCATCAAGGATCAATGAAACTTAACAAAATTGTTGAGTGTTGAGCAAGTCATGTTTTATAACTATTAAGTGTTTCTTCTGTATCTTGGTCCTCATTTTAAAATATTTCTGGCCAAAAATTAATAAATGATTCTTGAACGTGTAGCGAGCCCGAACACACAGCCACCAGGAAAAAGCCATATGTTCACACTTTGCTTCATTTCTCCTGTCTGCTTTTATATGTTACTAAAATCAGTCATATAAATGGAAGCATATACAGCCTTAAATATGGCTTAAATAAAGGCTTATGGTCCTCCTACATACTGAACAACAACAAAAATAAAATAAATAAAACTATTGCAAACATGTTACAAGCTCTCTTTATAATATAAATCAGGTTACTGAGTAACCACCTTTTTAAGGCCACTTTAAAGATATGATCAATTTTTGTGCTTGAATAAAGATTAAACAATTGTACAGCAGTCAAATTAAGATTTATTTAACTCATCAAATTAAAGAAAATGTTGAAGTACGTCTTGTGAAATCGCTGTGAGTGTCTTTGATCATGGTTCACAGTTGGCGACTCCACTCCACTGACCACTAGGACACCTTAATATATCTTTCTTGATGCTATAAAGTGAGCAGACATGGCTGCCTTAAAGGTATTAACACACCTAAAGTCCATCAATCAAGATAATTACACCTAATTTAATGTAAAATGTAATTTAAATGCATATAGTTTTACACTATATGTCGCTATAGAACTGTTCAGTCAGTGTGCAAAATGTGCAGCTATTATTGGTAAAACTGGCAGCTTGAATTGGCAGGTGGCACGAACATGTGAATTCATCACCATGGGAATCTTGCCCATCATTACCCTCCATCCCACAGGACGTGAGGAGGAACGACCTTCATACAGTCAGAGCAGAGGCCACATGGCAGATTTATGCTGCGTGTGGCCTCCCATGGTGCTTTGTAGCAGTCGAATGAAGTGGTGAAGGAGCCACACTGTGCAATTTGTAGGCAGATCTAAGTATCAGACTCTCTCTATTTCATCTGATGAGGCTTCTGGATGAGTGAGCTGCAGCGTGAACATGTGGAGCGTTGACTTGTAGCTCGCTGTGGGGAGAGTGATCATCATGCAGATCTGGTCAGCAGAGAAGCCTGTCGGGCCCTAAGTGTGTGTCTGTGTGCTTTAATGATTAAGGAGAGTGTGATTACCATGCAGAGCTGGTAGCAAGAGTCAGGCTTGTGTGTGTGAGGCTGTTCCAGTGCGGACTGGAACACACACATGGCCAGGGAAGTGTGTGTGTGTGTACGCGTGTGTTTGCTGTCCACGTCAAAGATTATATGTGTTCAACTTTCACTCTCGTCCCTCTGAGAACTGTGATGGGAATTTGCATGTCAGAAGACAAAGAAATGTAAATTCACAGTTTGATCCACCAGGGTGTGTCCCGACCAGACCGCAGAAGAAAGAGGTGTAAAAACATTTGATCTGTCAGGATGCATCCCGGCCAGGTATGAAACAAAAGAGGTGTTGAAATAACGTCTAATCAACAGGATGTGTACTGTTTTGCATATCCCAGGGTCTACAGGCCAAACCCCCAAGCCTACAGGTCCTCACCTCATAAAAAGTAACAGAGACAGAGACTCAGGGAGCACTGTTTTCAGAACTGTTTTGACTGCATGACTGTCTCTGTAACAGCTGTTCCTTTTTGCAAAAATAAATGCGCAGAACTCCATGCAGCAGACTTCATCTCCTAGAAATTTCCACAGCAGAACATTTCACACTCAGCCGCTTGATGAAATCTAAACAAATGTGGAGATGTTGCATTACAGAGAGGCAGCAAGACGGACGACCGACCTCATTAGGAAAAAACTATTAGCAGTCATGTAGAGATGACATTAATAATGACTGTGAACGACTCAGTGAAGCTTGACACTGAACCTTCATGGTTGGAGGAACGCGAGGTAATGACATGAGAATATCTGCAAGAAATCAGCTAAAAATGAGCCTCTTTAGCATTAAACGAGTTCTTGTGGGAATCAGTCATTTCCCACAAATATGAAACTCTAGTCAAGTGTGTTTAAGGGGTTCTTTTTTTTCTAATTCAGTTTAAAGTCACCAGCAACACCAGCTCACGAGGTAATTAAACTGGTTTCCATTGCAGTTTGAGAGGGGACTAATTCTAAAATCCAGACTCAAGCCCAGTTGGCACGGTTGTAACAGTGGGTCATGTGCGATTTTCACCCAACATTTGGTTGGACAGTCTTATCAGATTTTATGTTAATTATTGTCCCAGAATGACATCCACCATTTGGAAAACTAATGGCTGACTTATTTCAAAATCATTCTGTTCTCACTAAAATGGTAATCAGTTGTTTACTCAAATATAAAAAGCAATTTCAGAACTTGTGCAGAGCTGAGAGTGATTACAGAAGGACAAACAGCCAACTCATGAATGCAACCAAAGTCATTTTCTCATAAATCCCTGTGTAGTATTCTGCCCCTAAATCCCTGTCTGCACCCTGCTTGTACACACTTCAGCATAATTGGGGTGACGAGTGAAAAGCAGAGAGGGTGAGCCATCTCTGAGTAGCATCTCTTTTATCACATCAGTCTTACTTTTCTGCCATGAGTCATGATTTCTTCCATGATCAACTTTTTGATTGTTTTGACATTAAACAGCCAAACAGCTGCAGCAAGCTGTAAAAATCAACTAGAGTTTATCACGTGTCAGCCTGTCTATATCAGGGAGAGGCACCTAATTTTTGGCTTTGGTTTTAAAAGTTATTGCATGTCTTGGTGTCAGTAAAACTCTACTGTTTTCAGTTCAAACCTACAAGGAAAGGGGAAAAGAAAAAGCTTGGTGTGTTGAATCCACTCCTCCCAGTGTTTGGTTGTTCAAAGTGTCTACGTTTTTAGTGGAATCTGTCCCCTCCACGGCTCTCTGAAACATTTTAGTGTCTTTCAGTTCATCGTTTTAGCTTTCCAGCCCACAACTTTACTGTTTTGGTTTACTCTCGTGGCTCTCATCAGTGCTTCCACCCACAGCAGGGATGTTTTAGTAAACCTGCTCAGTACCAAACAGCAGACAGACAAAGTGAACATATAGTGAAGCATTTAGCAGATAAAGAGTCAGATGTTTCCTTCAGAAGCTGGTGGAGACAAAGAAGATAGTTGGTGGAGACCAAAATGAAGATTAAAGAGGGTGTGACTGTGTTGGACTTGAATTTTCCAGGTGGCCAGAAAAATTACTCCAAATGAATGATAATGTTGCTCCTTATCTGCTGGATGTGTAAAAAGAACACGTTCATCATACCAACTTAAAAGGTGATTTAAGCGTTGTGTGATCCAGCACCAAGTGGCCAAAACAATCTGTTATTGCAGGATGATTGTGTGTTATTGGATGATAACGTCAAAACCATCTGTATGATGTGATTTTAGAAATGTTCAGTCCAGGACAAGGTAATCATTATATCATCATTTATATATTAATGTATTAGCTAAAAGAATCGTGTAATAAACACGGTTTGTTGATATTTTTGGTTCTATTGAATTGCTGTTATTCAGAGTGACTTTTAATGGATGACAGCAGTTTCTTTATCTTTCTCGAGGACATTTTAGCAGTCTGGACACTGACTGTAACAGGGGTGGAGACCGTGACATTTAGTTCTTGGCACAGCCATTGTAACCACTAAGTAATCTGTCACCCTTTCACTGTCTTGTGTTTTGTTTCAAGCAACTGCCCTAGATTTCAGCTGTACATACAATATCCTCTATTGTGTAGTAACAATAGCCCAGGGGCTAGACTCCAGTTTCTATTGTCCTGGTGGAGTGGACAGGTCAGGCCTGTGTTTATTATTTCCCAAGCAGCCAGCAAACAAAGCAGATATTAGCTTGGACTTATCAGCAGGAGCCACAAAGGGCTGAGGGTGAGGTGGAGCGGATGTTGAGGGAGCTCCTTGGGGAGGCAGCTAATGATTGTCCCCGCTGACAGGGCCCGACACTGGGCCTGGGGCGCCACCACCTCTCTGTCTAGGACCAACAGCAACAGCAGCAGCTAAAGTGTAATTTTATTGTTAACAGGAGAATCCTCTCATCATTATAAAGCCTGAACACACAGACTCTGTGAAATCCAAACTCTTCAAAATCAGGGTGGAAGCAGGCTGGTGATGAGGTAAATGAGGTTGATGGCGGCAAGATCATTCAATTAGATTGGGGGAGATTAGAGCAGATGACGAGAATGATTATTGATTAATGACAACCACTGCTAGGAGGTATGCAAACTACTTAAAATGAAATGATTTAAACTTAAAGTCATTACACGTGATGTAAACAAGACTTTTAGTGATGATGGTTCCCAATAGAAACACAATTAGCATCATCATTGTTCAAGCAAAAACTAGATGTTTTGATTATTTTTGATGCAAAAAAATAAAATGTGTGAGTGTTTGTGGAGTTTTCTGTCTGAGTTCTTAGCAAAATGAGTACTACCCAACTGAAAAATAGAAGTTTAAGGGCTCTATGGGTCCAAAATGGAGCCTTGGCAAACCAAAACACAGTAAGTTTAAAAGAAACTTAAAGGTACCCTCTACCCAGTAGTAATATATGAATATATATATTTTTGAGAAGGGAAATGCATTCAGTACACTTGTTAGAGCTCATGGAAGCACCACACACTGTTTTGGTGAGCAATTCTGAATACAAACACAACTGTTTGTTCACAAGAAGACTCCACAAGGTACTTTTAATGACAAGAAACACAATGCAAAAGGGACCTGAGAACAGTCAGACTGAGTCTTAACACATTCAATCTCAACATGAAAAGACCCAAACAAAGACAGAGCAGCCACATGAGCAGCAGAATGAAGCTCCAGTAGTTACTGAGCAGCAGTCAGAAGGACAAGCCTGGACAATTACATGTTTCCTGCACTTCACAGATTCAATTCAGTTCAATTCAATCATTTTATTGTCATATGTACAGATAAAAACAAGTTTCACCGCATGGTGAAATTCTTGCATTGCCCTTTTCTTTAATCAATGTCCCTTCAGGATTAAAGGAAATAGATAAATAGAAGGAGAAAGGAGATAAATAAACAGTAGCTATACAGTATACACACACAAGATTAAAAATATGTTCAATAAGAAAAACTATATACAAATTCGAGTAATATATACAATTCAAGTAATAAATGCACACAGATCGCACTTTCTGCCTCAGCTCATAAAACACACATTGACACACGTGTCAAACCCTGTCGATATGGCAGTCACATTTTATATTGTATATTGTATATTGTATTGTATTGTATTGTATTGTTTAGAATATATAAAATATGACTAATCCAAAATATCTGAACTCAGTTGCTCCTTGCTTCAGTTTAGTCGTCAGAATAAGGACTCAAGGTAAATTAAAGTCCTACAACAGTGAGATCAGCAGATGTGGTTACTGACTGGAGGCGCTGATGTTTCAGCGCTGTAGGACGAGTAAAACACAAACAAACAGCAATACAGCAAAATATCTGTGAAGTATCTCAACTTTCTCATGTCTGCTTTGTCCTTCTCTTCTTTATCTCACATAAAGACCGTGAGTGTGTATGACCTTCAAAAAGCTTCTCATTATTTTGAATTTGTTTTATGCTTTGTTCCTGTTGTGTGAGTGCTGCATTCTTACAAAACTGTGGGCTTAGATGTACAAGATTCTTTTATCTACCAAGACTCAGCTTTTGCTGAATTCACGAGAGATTAGCTCCAGAGTGGGAGGTTTATTTAAGAGTAGGTCGTTTTTTTGTTTTATGTACCCAGAGTTCAAGCTTTACATCTCTGAGAATTCTTTCTCCACACCACCAACAACGAAGCTCTGCCCACACAACCATTTTCATTGGAACTACTTTCTACAAAAGAAATAATTTCTATAAAAGCTGTTTACAGTGTGTTGTGTGGATTATGCAGAGTGACGGGAACATAATTTGCAATATTGTTGAGTCCTAAACCTTGCACTGAAGTGCAAAACTCCAAACCTGGGCAAATAAAGCCAAAATTATCAGCATAATACGAGGAAATGAAGAGAAAATATGTTTATTTTTTTCTAATTTAGGTGAAACATCGCTTTAGAGTGGATTATTTGTCTCTGAAGTGGGATGTCCTGAGGGTGTTTCTCCAAAAACTGACTACCACTTGTATCTCATTATTCTGCCACTTCCTACTAGTATGAGCGAGGATGCATAATACATTTTTTAATGATAAATTTCACTGCTCCCCCTGTTACAGTACCTCTCCACCTGCAATGAAGAAACTTAAAATTCAGCTCTGACGTCGCATCTAAAGACAACAATATTCTCAGTTGGTGTTTGTGACCAAATGTTGATCTGTGGTCTGAGGAGTGCCAACGTGGGGCTTATCTCTTATCTCTACATGTTATTTCAGACATGTCTGCTTCCCTGAGTGTTGTGGTGAGAGGCTGGAAGTCAGCAGCTATGGATTCAAGCAGATAACTTCCCCGCAGAGCTATCGACCTTTTGCAGGTTTTAAATCATAAAACCCATCAGAATTTTCTGCAGATGGGATCCTAAAGGATGCTCGAGAACAAACACCTCCGAAATGAGTCTCTGAGCCACACAGCAGATATCTAATACATTCCTTATGCATCTCTGTAAGAGCAGATATCTTTTATGTGATCTGATGCAGAGAAATGTGATATCAGAGGCCAGAGAACAGTCGGCTCTGAAAAGTCAAAATGTTGCTAGTTTCTCCAAACCAGAAGCTATATCCAGTGCTGAATTAGTGAAAACCTTTTTCCCTGTGCCAAATGCTTTGTATTAGCCATCTTACACCAGGATGTCGCCTATAAAAGAATCCATTATCAAGGTTTATTCCAGACCAGACATCAAAGATCTCATCAGATTCATTTCTAAAAGGAAAGCTGCTGCTTTTGTGAGCAGCCACATAGAAAAATTGCTGTTCTTCAATGTGATTTTGGTGGAAATTCTACTTTGGAAATTGTTCTATGTTGTTTGTCTGCATTGAAAAAAGACAAAGTGGTCTCTTGATTTTAGAACGGTGGGTTAAAACAAAAAAATGAAAAATAAAACAAGTTCAAACATAAATAGACGTTAACATTTCGCCCCGCTGAGCTTCAGTGTGTGTGAGGGTGCGTGTGTGTGTGTGTGTGTGTGTGTGTGTGTGTGTGTGAGATTGATGGATCGTGTTGCCAGCTCTGGAGAGCACAGCAGCGATCTCTGTCTGTAAATCAGAAGGCTGTCGTGCTGTCTCATTTCCTCTCCGCTTCACTGAGACAAAGCAAATAAACAGTGACAACGCGGAAGGGGTGGACAAAATAATAGGAACACCTGAAGCCGCAGCGTGTCCCTGTAGTTGCAGTAAAACAACATAAAACTACAGCTTGGAAAAATGAACTGAATAGAGCTAAACAGTCATGACACTCAACACTAAGTCTGACTAAACACTACAATCTGAAAAATTAATATATCGGATATTGGATCCATACATGACTCATCTTCAATCTATTAACAACTCTCCTGCTGATCATGCCTGAAGACTTACACCCACGCTAGGTTTAGCATTCTTATAAGATAATGATTTTTATCTTATTAATTACTATTGTGATGTATTTTTGTGTTGTGATGTATTGTTTATTTTCCTTCTATTAATGCGTGCCGCAATTGACTGCTCTGTTAAGAAGGTTTGTTTTGCAATCATGCTGAAAATAAAGCATCTAATAAACCTTCAATCCAACACACACACACACACACACACAAGGCCACTGAGTAATCAGAGATTTGTGAACGATGCGCATGAAATGCAGAACACACACGGTTAGAGATAAAGTTCTTTACAGGAATGAGAAACAAAATGAGCAATAAAGGTACCGTGCAAAATGAGCAATAAAGGTACGAAACACAGTATATTTGTTTATGCAGAAACAGTGATGAGCACAGAGTGTCTCAGGGGCAAAATGAAAAGTGGTATCTCTTCTCTGTGCAGGGTTACGCTCAAGCTTTGCTTTTGCCCCATTAGGTCAAACCAGAGAGGCACTTGAGCCAACCAGAGGGGCCGCTGGGGTGCTTAAGTTCCACTCTGGAGTCACATTAGTAGGGTTGGAGCTCAACAGCACTTCACTGTCTGCAGTCGATCATATCTCCTAATGGAATATAATCCTTTCAAAGTCCATAAAAAGAAACGTTTTGTAACAAAAATAACATTAATTTTACTTGTGTTCAATCCCAGATCTGCTTAAGAATTTAAGCTCAAGTTTTGTCAGACTTCTTATTCACTGTGGATCTAAAATCAATCATCAATTCACATTGATCTTTCTAATAAAAGAATTTAAAAACATGTCACTTATTTATTCATTATGTTTTGATCTTTGCAAACGTGGATGTTTTCTAAAGTTGGAATGGAATTCAAAATGGAGCTAAAAAAATCAAAATGAACGGCAAAAAAAGAGATGAAGTGTCCCATCTGGGAACAGTCATGCTGCAATGAAGTTGTGCCATCATCAGATCTTCCTCTCGATACTGTAATTTTTTGTTGTTATGAGCTTTTGCCACATGTCTTTTTAGATGATCACTCCATGTTGTGGGGCTCTTGTTCGTGGCCGTTGCCCACACTTTATGACTTACTTGCTATTTAACCTTTCTGTTTTCTTTTCCTTTGTCATCACATACACGAGGGTGTTTTAGTGTCTGTTTGCATTTGCAGTGATGCTTCAAGTGTTTTGTCTTTTCAAAACACTTTTCAGATTCAGATTCGGAATACTTTATTAATCCCGAAGGGCAACTCATTTTACAATCAGCCATCCATAAAAGAGGGATAAATAGAATGAAATTTTAATAATTGAATAAAAAAAATAGAGCACATCATGATGTCACAATGGCACAAACAAAACCGCAACATGGCAACAACACGTCAGTGACAGAAGCAGGTCAATGGGATGCTACAGCAGAAAATTTCACATCCAGATTATGCACCCAGAGTTCAGAATGCGTTCTTTGATATCCCTGCTTAACAATACAGTTTGTATTCTCTGGAAATTTGACTTCTACATCAAACACTGTGCTTAAGTACTTATATGTTTGTGCAGTTTTTACCCCCTCACCTTGTATGATGCTGACCTTTGGTTTGATGCTGGTCCTCTTGAAATCTATAATTAGTTATTTTGTTTTAGTCACATTTAGATCCAGGAAGTTGTAATCGCACCATTCCACAAGTTGAGGTAGAGCCAGGCCATGATCAGATTGTTGGCCCTGAAGAAGAGAAACAAGGGCGGTTGCCCTCCTGGGAGGATCTGCAGCTATCTGTGTATGAAACAAGAAGCAAAGGAGAGAGGACACAGACCCGGGGAGAGCCCTGTTTGAAGAGATTATGGTCGACATATGTCTATTCAAGAAGACCTGCTGGGCTCTATCTGTTTAAAAGTCTAAAAATAACACTACAATCTGGTCAGGTAACATATAATAAGAAACCAAACACTTAATCAAAATATGTGACTGCATTTTTTTAACTGTGCCACCACGCCTTGTGACCTTGTCACATGACCACCTGATTAGTTTTGATAATCAACATCTGGCCTCATTGCACCTTAAAACCTGGTGAAGACTTTGTGAGACAAACCGCATTAGTCTGTCTATGATTTAATAAAGGATTTTTATATTCACCATCAGATTTTCCACTGACTGACATACCGCACCACAGACTTCCATTTCCAGTGAGCTGGACAGTCATATCTTTTTATTTTCATACTCTGGTTACATTTCTTTGACTAAAACAGCATGATGGAAACCATAAACAGTCAGGGCACAGTTCTTTACATTAGTCTGCCACCTAGAAAACTGTATCTGAAAACTGGGTTGATTGCCCCCCCCAAAAAAGTATTCAAAAGTAAAAGATCTTAACTCAGTTGACAGACCTAACACAGTGAGACATGATAGCCACCGATATACTGAATGATCAAATCAATGGAACACACCTAGAGTAGGTCGACATTGAGAACAAATAAAACTCAATATAAAGAAACCCTGATTCCTCCGGCACTGTCAGAGCGTTTGGTTTAGTCCTTGGTCCAAGGAAGGAGAATCCAGCATCTAAGTACCTCAAAAGCAAAGAGACTGACATTATAACTTAAGTAAACCAATGAGTAATTTAGAAAACCAAATAATGTAAACTGTGCACTTTATCCAAAAATTGTCAAAAGTAGAAATAAAGAAGTTCTTGTTGTATTTTATATTATTTTTTCATGTTAAGTGACTGCAAATGAAAATGGCTGATCGTGAGGTAAAGTGGCTGAGTATGTAAAACTCTTTGACTGCTCTTTGACTGGAGATCACTTCTTTACTTGATTTGTTCCACCATTTAACAACCAAGTTACACGCATGTCAGTACAGTACTTTATCATTTACCATGTTACTGTGATCTTGTAGTGATCATTTTGGGGGCAGATTTACCTCAATCTGTACAATCTAAAAAGCATCTCATAATACGGTCATAGCTTTCTATTCTCCAACTCTGTTGTGCTTCAGACAGAACATGCCCTGACCTACAATGAGCTGAAAAGACGGGTTAACAAAGGCAAATGTGACTCACCAGAAGACAGGAAGAAAGAAAAAAGATTGTTGTTTTTTTTTCCTTTATCATAACCAGCTCTGATCCATTTCAGGATTTCAGTTTCTGCTCTGCGTCTTCGAAGTAAAACAGTGATTCTCGTCACCATTAGGGGAATATTTTTCCCTTCTCTGCTGCACGTCGCTGCCCTTCTGTCTGACATTTCTATTAGATGTTGTCATGCAGGCTGAGCGGCTTCTCAGTGAACAGAAGACTCAGAGCTGCTTCGCTCTAAATATTATATAAGATCGTCTGAGTGCAGAATCAGTGAGGATACACCTGAATTAATCATCACATGTACAGCCAGTGACACAGATTGGACACATAATGGTGAATTTTTTTTTGGTTTAGTGTATAAACATTGGAGATGAGTATCAACACTGTCAGCAGAGAGTTTTTCTCTCACCTGCTCAAATATTAATAATGTGCTGAACCTCATATTTGCTCAGGTTTTAGGATGTTAAAGACCACAACATTGTTGCTTATGTAATGAGCGTGGATATTGTTTGGCTAACAAATAATTAAACTTGTTCCAGGATTGACAGCAGCTCTTCCGTCTACTTGTTTACAGGCGTCATTGGAGACTTTTACTGTCTCCTGTTTGTGCTTTTTCTTTTGTGTTTAAATCATGTTTCTCGCACCATGTATTTAATATTTGTTCAGTATTGCTGTTCCACTGAACCACACCAATCCATCCAACACTAAGGGGTTGGTTTTTCTCCCTAGCCATTACTTCTCATCTTATGTCGCCATGCAGATATAGTCTTGGTTTCTCCTGCCCTAGTTTTGAGATACCTCTACTTCAATACAACAAAGGTAAATTAAAATTTTGTGCAGGTCATAACATCACAATTACCCTCCCTGAACTGATTCTATATGGGGTTTTTTATGTAGGAAAGTATGAGATGCATGTTCAAGGGTGGATACCTTAAGTTACTCAGTGCTACCAGAACTTCATGATGATCAAAACAAGTCTAGTCAGACCTCAGAGGACACGGTGCAAAACAAAAATTCTTGCATATGAATATTTAATCCGGTAGTCTTAATTATGATTAACTCCTCAAACTGGAGATACTTGGCTGTTTTTAACTATTTTGGATGATTTGAAAGTGGTTTTTGTGTAGTAATGAAACTAAAAGATTAATTGTTTCAGGCACAAATATTTTAACAGTGTAATTACGTGGTCTCTGCTGCAAGTGTGTGATGTGTGGCCCTGGCTCTGAAATAAAATACATTTCCCATAATGCTATTTGATAGCATCTTTTGTCAGCCTGCCTGGTAAATGCCCACAGCTTTCAAACCACGGTCCACATTTACGACACAGGCTCTCTGATGAAACTCCCCGAGATTAGTAAACTGATCTTGATGTATAAAACTGGCAAAATACCCCTTTAAAGTTACATTTATAAACTGAGAACAGGTATTCGAATGATCTCACAGCTTTATTGGAGACTTTTTCTTTAGTATGAACAATTTCCAGTGCTATAATAATGTGATAATAATGATAATAATTTGGGTGAACTGAACCTTTAAATCACATCTGTATGGACTGTGGTTCTGTAGCTTCTCTTACAGCCATACAGCATTACTGTTATTCCCAGCAAGATGGTTCTCCTGTGTATCATGATTGTTTAATGATGGCATCATATATACACAAGGATGTGTGTGTTTGTGTGTGTGTGTGTGTGTGTGTGTGTGTGTGTGTGTGTGTGTGTGTGTGTGTGTGTGATGGGGGGCCTACCACTGAACCATTAATGCTAAGGACAGACCTGTTCATTCTGCTTTAATGTAACACAGGCTGCATTATTGCTTTGGCCAGAAATGGCACGCAGACCCCCCAGGTAGATGTGAGAGGTGTGAACTTCCCCACAGAGCAATCAATGATATGTTGTGGTTGAAAGGGCAGTTGTTATTATTCCTCTCTGATATGATTGAGGTTGAAAAGGTTATTGCATTTCTCAGGAATCAGACCTGGACCTCCAGCGTGGAAGGTGAGGTTCTACTGAAGCACCACTGCTTTGTAGTCACTATAATAACAGGCAGCATTAACGGGACCCCTGGAGACCTGCCATCATTATTATTTTCCACACATTGGTTGGTACATCACGATGCCCATAATGAACCTGACTGGACCACCCCTGTGTCTGACCTTCACTCAATCATTTGTTGGTCGTGTAGCTGGTGTGAGACATTTGACAAATACTGCTTTTAACTGTCTGATGTTGGTTTTTATAGGCGCAACAGCAGCTTTTACACGTAGCACAAATCATGACCGCCATCAACATTTTACGCCTCTGCTCATCATCTTGGTCGTATTTCTAAAAGATCCATCCTAACAGGTGATGTACGAGCAGTTTAACCAGTCTCATTTCAGTCATAATGAGCTTCACCTGATGCAGACAAATGATGACAAGCAGTAAAGCTGGGAGGAAGTTGTCCAGTGATTTGTTTGGAAAACTCACAGCTGATGATGAGGTCAGCGACAGATTAATCTATCAGCATCGTCCTTCCTGGATATCTCTGTCACAGCAGCTCATTAAAATTCAAAATTTATATTGACTGTGTTGTGGTGCACTAATAACTGCTGCTGATCTCTTCTGCCTGCAGAGGAGGCTCTTTTTTCTCCACTCACAATGGCCGTATTTTCATTTCCTGGCCAGCTGGTTTCTCTGTTTAACAGAAATGAAAGGCAGTAATTATTACTTGTTAACTTCTTCATGATCTTTTTATGACCTTTGTGGCTTAACAAATGGCACAACCAAACAGCACAACCTTGTAACCTTGTAGAAAGATTTCAAGGATCACAAACCACTGATACTCCATCACGGTCATCTCTATTTCTTGGGTAATCTCTAGTAAGATAATAGCTAAGTGCTGCATTTCACTGCTTCTATTAAAGAGCTGACAGTCGCAGAGAGGTGAGGAATGACAACTAAAGTCCCACCAACTCAACTGAAACCCTGCAGGCCACCAGGGCGCGGCCACAATATCAGCACTTAAAGTGGATGTTTTGTTAAGTTAGTAGAAACAGTCAAATTTTGTCATTGTGTTAAAGGTACGATGATGCTGATGCTCAACGTAACTCCAATCAAATCAACTGCATGAAAGCATTTGACAGAACAATACTGGAGGAAATATAGAATATTCTCCGTCTTGTGTTGCATCTAAAGTAACATGAAAGATTTATGAATATACCGTCTATGAACAAGCACTTGAATGAGTGCAGCAGCTTTACATAGTTTAGTTCACAATTTCGATGTATTTATCTATTCATTTAATCACCACTTTTTTTATTCTGTTCAAACCCTCCGCTGCCATCTTTTTACATTTGTGGAGAAAATGGAAATGCCACGCAGATCTACTGCTTCACATTATCGCAGGCAGAAAACTGTTCTGATACACTGATATGTCTGAAATGTAGCGTGTTATTGAGCTGAAGGGCTGATATTTGTTTTTCACATGAAAACAGCAACATTTTATGAGCTTTTCTGTGTACTTAATCTGCAATGGAGTAAAAAGTGCAACATGTTCTTCTGATTTTTAGTAGGAAAACACACAAATTCAACTAAAAAGAGCACGCATATAATGAATCAATAGATTTACCTTGAATTTAACTTGAATACAATTGAATGAATAGAAGGAAGGTTTTTACAATATTAAGGGTTAAAGGATAATAATAATAATAATAATAATAATAATAATAATATATTTATATAGCACATTTCAAAACGACTAGAATACAATATAAAACAGAAACACAGGCACAAAAAGGAAACAAAACTCCAAGACCAAAAAACCAATTGGAGTTGAGTAAAAAATTATAAAAATGTCAACATGCACAAGTGAGTTTGTAATAAAAAGCTGGTGATGTTTAATATTTTTCTTACTGTCAATAAATCCTCCAATCTTTACATATGGGTCATAAATACACTGTGTAGTTTTTTGTTTTCTCTCTTTCTGTCTGTGTTCCTTTAGACCATCTTGGCCTGTAGAGGGCACTCTGCAGCAGCTCATCTCACCGGAAGTACGAACAGGCACACGTGACGTTTTACAGGAAGTAAATAAACTGCCTTCCCGCGCAGTCAAAACGGTTCAACAAGACGTCCGCATTCACGGAGAATCGGTCAAAATGGACGAGCTGTATTTGGATAACATCGACGAGTTTGTCCACGACCACAACAAAATCGTGAGTGCGCTCTTGATTCGTGATATTTCCTCTTTTCTCAACGTTATTGTGGGTGACATAATGCTGATTTAGTAACGCTAGGCCCGCTATAATTACCGGCTGAACTGCGTTCAAAAACTTCTTGTTTACGCTTTACTTTTTCTCAGTACAATATATGTACGTATTTTGGAGTGACTTAGAGCTGTATAAGATTTTATGAGAGCCTTTGGTTAATTCGGCGTATGAATGATCTAGAAAGTTGCAGTTAAATTGAGCAAAAACTTAATTTTCATGGTTGGCTATCGTTAGCCTCAGTCTCTGATGGTGACCGCCAACAGTTGGGTTTTTGTAATAAACGAACAGAGTAAATAAATATCTCAAGGTTGAAATTATGCGAAACTACACGAAGTCTTACACATTTATATTAAGACCAATGAAGGAGGACAAAGTTAAAGCATGGCAGGTCAGCTAGCTTGATTCAAGGCGTACTGTAACATTAACGTCTGTCTGACTTTAATTAACCGCCTCTGTTTGAACAGCAGTTATAAACGAAAATGTTAAATCTCTTTTTCTCAAAGCTGCCTCATTCATGTGTGAATCTAAACACAAATCTTGTGTGTGTCCTGTTAAACAGGTGACCTACAAATGGCTGAGCCTCACTCTGGGAGTCCATGTCAACACAGCCAAACAGTGAGTGTCAGTCTGGGGACATGAAGCTGTGCAGACATGGAAACAAAGCTAAAGATTTGCCAGACTTGGCCTGATAAACACCAGGTTTTCCTGTTTATACTGATGGGAACCACATTCACTGCTTCATCGTGTAGCAATAAACTGAACAAGATTGTCCAGGGCTCTTTATTTCCATACAGGTACCTCAGATTGAGCCGCACTATTGTCATGGAGATTGTTTAATTGTGTAGATACACCTTTGGGCAGGCGATAACATTTTGTTAAGGTGATTCATTCATATAATTTGTGATTACTATTTCCAAGTGTAATTTTCTTTAAATTGTTTAAAAAGGCTCTCTGCACACCTGAATGTGTGACAAGTGCAACAAAAATTGAAAACAATGAGAAGAACTCCTGCACGCTGGCCTGCTCAGTGCTGAAATATTTATTAGATCACAGTAATCTAATAAATATTTAAGCATTAAGCGAGACGGTGCGCGGGAGTTTTTCTCATTATGTCCATTTTTGTCTTAAAACAAAACAACTGTACACGAACAGACGGTCGTAAACTATCCAAATAATCATTAAAATCATGAAAATATAATCAAAGAGTAAGGCTAAGAATCAGATCGAGCATTCAGTGTTATCGTCAGTACATCAGTGCCTGTAAAATATCCTTTACCTTTATTACTACACACAAAAAACATCCATCAGTGTCAATATTTGAGACCTCTGGTGATGCCTTTTGGTCAATACCCAGTAAATATTAAAGAGTAATAACCAGCTCAGAGTTAAAATCAGGTGTACTGTCACCTTTTTATAGGGTTTAACAATATGCACAGACATGTAAGTAAAATATGACCTCATGTGCTGTGCATGGATAAGTGTAGAGATGGTTATATAACAATCAATATGAATTATTTTGGAATACAGCATGATGTTACCCACCTTTTACAAAAAAGGAAATGACTGTGAACCTCTGAAAAATAAAAATATTAAAATGTGTGTCTTGCTTTCAGAATGCTTTACCATTACTTGGACCACAAGAGGAAGGAAAGCTCAGCTCAGATCAATGCCACCTATCTCGTGTCGGGGAAGTTTGTGGATAATGGGCAAACGGTGAGAAACTCAATAAGCTAATAAGATCTGTTTTGCCCTGGTTTGCTGCTCGCAGAGACCTTTATTTATGTGCTTCCTTTCAGAGTCACAAGGTGTCGGTTGTCAAAGAGGACCAGTTAGAAGGTGTGTGAATGTTTCCCAGATCACTTTTACTCTGCAGCATTGTTCACTTTTTGAACTAAAACTCGTTTATTTTAAGAGTCAACATTACCAAACTCTTATTTAGCTGACTGTTGTGTAAAGGTTTGGGTGTTTTCTATTTCTCTTGCAGATTTCAAATCCAAGATGAGTTTGATAGTCAGTGTCCATGTCTACAGTGTCCAAAAAGCTTTGCTGAGAGACAGCGGCCCCCTCTACAGCGTCGACTATGATGCTGTGAAAGACAACCTGATGAGCTGCAGCAGGTATGTTTGTGTGCTTAAAAGCAGACGGTAATCAGTGACTCAACACACAGACTTCCTAGATGCTGGGGAGTAGTCGTTTGAAGGGATGGTTCGTATAACAGTGCACAAACAGATTGTTCATTAGCGTTCTGCTGTTGTTTAGGGTTGTGGAAGCTACAGGATGAATAAAGCAGCAGTCTAGAAGACGGGAGACGAAGGACTATCAGACTTTTGGACAATGTTGAGCTGTTTCTTCTGCTCTGGTTGCAGATACAGTGCGATCAGCTGTGCCAGTGCAGTGCCCATGTCCTCTCTGGAGCTGCAGCAGGCGAGAGAAAAGCATCAAGCTCCTACGCCAGAGCCTGAACACAAGAAACCTGTCATGAATGGAGAGGCTGGTGTGGCTTCAAAACCTTCAGCCAAGCCACAGAAAGGCATCATGGGAATGTTTGCAAATAAAACTGCTCCTAAGAACCAGGAGGGTGGCAAAGACATTAAGTCAGAGCAGAAGGAGGATGCACCTGTGGTACAGCGTTATATTCTTCGTTTTGATTAACTGTCTACAGAGAAAAAAACAACTGCAGTAGAAGAGTCGCTGTAGTTTTTTAACTTCTCTCTTTGGTGTTTTAGGTTGACGCTCCCAAAAGCAAGCCACAAGCGAAGGCCAATCCTGTGACGAACTTCTTTGGGAATCAATCAGCAAGTGAGTGATACTAACACAGATTTGCCACAAGTTTCAATGCTTTTTGTGTAGAATTTTGTTTTATACGTTGCAGAGTTTCCTTTACATGCCTTAAAGTCTGCTACGGTTTAATTTCTGGTGCCACTATTTTGTTTTTCTGATGTCTCACAGTGACATAATGTCAGCAAGAGTAAAGTTATTCCAAACAATGTCTGAGTTATGTTGTCTGTTTTGAAGCTTTCAGTTTTCAGGTTACTCATCATACTTTTCTGTCACTGGAACTATTAATAGTATTACACAGGTGCTGTTTATATTTTTTAAATGACACTGCATTGGGTTAAGAACATATATATATATATATATATATATATATATATATATGTGTTATAACTTGTGTTTTGTCTTTTGACTTGCAAGTGTTGCTAGAAGATGAAGATTAGTAGAACAAGTCATACACATTTGTGCCAATATTAAAACCTTTATCTTATTTATGATAATTAAAACCCTGTTATAACTGATATCCATAAACCAGCAATAGAAAGAGCCGTTAAGGCACAGTGTGGACTGCTAATGTGTGTGAATGTGGTTACCATTATCACTGACATTTTACTAATTAAACGCTCCTCCTCACTTTAGAGAAACCAGAAAAAACTGTGAAGGAGGAGGAAGCAGCTCAGCCATCATCCACAGCAGAGCATCAACACAAGAGTTCACGACCTGCAGAGAAACAAGACGCTGCTGCAGTGGAGCGGCCTAAAGACACTAAGAAAGACTCCAGGAGGTGTGTGTGTGTGTGTGTGTTTCAAAATAACCCTTCAGAGAAAAAAAGCATCAGCTTTGAAATGGATTATTTCAAACAAACAGACATTACTGACTTGTGCTCAGAACTGTAGATGAAAATACAGAAGATTTTACTTGTGTTGTCTATAACTGTCTAACTTTGGTTGGAAATGAAAGAAGCCATAGAAGCCTTTGTTAACATGAAAGGTCTTTTGCTGAGTGATGATGGACTTGGTTCACCAAAGTCAAATATGGCTGTGAATTTATTTAAATAAAAGCCTTTCTGTCATTGAAGCAAAACCAAGCGAATAGAGGATTCTGACAGTGAGGAGGAGAAAATGGAGAGGAAAAAGAGGCGAAGGATCAAGAAGCCTGAACCAGACAGCAGCGATGAAGATGGTGAGCTGTTTGCTTTTAGTGTACTCTCTGATCTTTCAAAGCAGACAGTCATTTTCCACTGGGAAACTTTGATGAGCAATTTCAGTTCAAATTGAGGCCTGACAATGCTTGAAAGATAGTTCATCCAAATAATTATGAAAGAAGTGATTGTAAAAATTCAAAAACCCCTTGAAGAGAAGGTGTTCAAAACTGATATTTGATGACCTCTTCAGTCATTCCAGATTCTCCACAGCAGATGGAAACAAGAGAACCGTCACCAAGTCCTGAGAAGGAGGTCGAGTCTGTTTCACATTCACGTGTAAGTGTTCAAACCTGGTGTTTGGATATTGAGGTCTTCGTGATGCGTTAATCCCGAGCTTCCTCTGTAAGACTGGTGAAATTCTCTACGTAATTAACACTGAATGGCTAATTGAACATTCACGTCTGCTCGTGGTTTTGTTTTACGGCAGGAGCAGCACTCTGAGATGAAGACGAGGAAGAGGAGACGAGTCCTGAAATCTCGTACCTTCGTCGATGATGAAGGATGCATCGGTATGAAAAGCAGTCAGATGATTTGGAAATGTGACCTCTGATTGGATTACAACTATAGAATTTGAACTACATATAATTAATTTTCCAAAAGAACACAACTTGCACATTTATAACCATGATATCTTCTCAGAAAAATAATTACTACCTTTTTGATAATATTGTTTAAAATTGTTTTGTCAGACCCATCATCTGAAACCCAAAGTTATGGAGAACTTAAAACCAGCAAATGTTAACATTTGTGAAATTAGAAGCTGTAAACGTTGAGTTTAATTGAGTCATAGTAGAGTATTAATTTCAGCTCTGATTCAGTTGCATTGTATTTAAATGTATGTATGAACTTGCTTCAAATGTGTGTGTATAGATGGCATTGGACAAAATTCTTTAAAGACCTTGCTGTTATTCACACAAGTCAATCACTCTGGTTTATCTTCTCCTCCACAGTGACAGAGAAAGGCTATGAGAGTGAATCATACTCTGAAACAGAAGATGATTTTCAGGCCAGCAAACCAACTCCAAAAGTTCCCATCTCTGCAAGACTACCAGCAGGTAACAAGCAGGACGAGAAGAAAAATCAGAAGAAAACTTCTGCAAACGCAAACAAAGGAACTAAACAAGCCTCCATCATGGGATTTTTCCACAAGAAATGATGGAGGAGGGTGTCGGACGCTTTTATTGGCACAGAGGAACAACATGCACTGCTGCAGATTTCCTGTTACGGCCTTTTAATACATCACATGGACAACTGGGGTATAAAAATCACTTCTGCAGAGGACGGTAACACGTGGACGTGTCGAATTCAGAATGATAAAAAATTTACTTTTCACCTCACCATTCATTACCAGCCGTGAATACTTTTCCAATAAACATTAAAAACTGCACATGAGTGTGTTTTTTCTCAAAATAGACACAAGGCTGTGTTGAAAATCACATTCCATGTAAGAGGTTGACAGGACTTCACTTTGAAAACAAGTTATTTACAGAATCAATATAGCTGTGACAAAAATGATGCTCAAAGTAAAGCACAGTATCTTTGCTACTAATCCACCACATTCTCAGAGGCAGAGATGCACCAGTGTTTACAGTTTTGCTTTAATTCTGTCAAATATATTCAGCCACATGGGTTTTTACTGTGTCAGTTTGGAATAATTTCAGTATTTGCAGTTACAGATAACACCACTTTAGTTGCTGCTCTTACTACTTGTTCACTCTGAATGAAGTTGTCTAAAACCTACAATGTGCAACATCAAAGTACTTTAATAAGAGTTTTCCATCCTAAGCCTGTGGATCTAATCTAAAATGTGTATTAGCACTGCATGTTAATAAGTCATTCAGTCTGTGAGAGTGTCCACACCACACTTATGTAAGAGCTAATGATTGTTTTCATTATGAAGGTACATTGTTAAAGGTGTCAGCAGGGAACAACTGTGACTAATTTCTGTTGAGCTGAATCACATGGGCAGTTAGGCAAAGTAAACTATCCTGTTATGCAGAATGAACTGAATTATTGCTGATTATTGTTGTGTGCCAACCAGTGGCTCAGTTGTGCAGAAGCTCTGTAGAGGCTCATGCATGCACTGTCAGGGGTCCAGATGTTACATTTGATCTTTGCTGCAAGAGGGACCGGAGTCTTTAAATGCCAAGGAACCAGGGGGCGTCACTGTGAGCGCTGAGGGCCCTGCCGTTCAACTTCCTTCAGAAGTCTTGGAGAACATGTGGGGCCTCAGAGGCAAAGTGGCCCAGGATGCAGCTCAATAGATGGCTGATGTGAGGCCTGGACAAGACCTTAAGGTGGGATGCAGGGTCACCTGGCAGGGAGTGACAGCACTCCTCATGCACCAAAAGGGCATTGAGCTCTTCCTTTCTACGAGCTCACACAATGGCCAACCAGAGGGCCAGCTTGAGAGAGTTATTTCAGCTCAAATTCCAAGTGGCTCAAATGGCTGAGGGAGACTTGCCCACCTCCAACATTTCCTGGAGGATGCCATGGGCCATGTTGGAGAGGGCACCCACCCGTCTCAAATTGCACCATGTTTGAAACACTCCACATTGATAGGATTATGGAGCCCGTGCTCCCTGCGAGCGTTAACGACAGACTTTAGGAAACACAGTGGCTAGAAACTGTCTGTAGGAGTGGATGGGGGAGGGAGGGCATACATGTGCCAGGGAGGATTGTCTCTGCTTGGAGAAAAGGAGGAGACGAGAGAATGGGACTGCTTTGGCACAGCAGTAGCTGAAAACACAAAACGACATCTGCAGTATTCTGGCATCCTTATCCATTATATATCGTGTATTTCTTATGTCCTGCTTATTGCAGAAAATGTGGTCAGCCTGGATTTTCCTACTAATTCAGAAATGTGAAAATATCTGCTGAGAAATGATGAGTTATGACTGAATCTGTCATTGTCGTGGGCATGAATATTGTATATGCATGCATGTTTCAGTTTAAAGCTGGAACTGGTTTTGTATTTTAAGGTGACTGACGAATTGAGTGTAGGACATTGTCAGATTAGGAAAAAAAAAACAGATTCAAGAGCAGCAAACATCTGATTTTGGAATTATAACAGAAACACAACACAACTGATGAATTTTATGGTCTTCAGATGAACAAAGGCAGAAGGAAAAGTGAAGAGCTGGAAACAGAGGACAGTGTTTGACTTACTTTGTTTGAACAAATGAAGCAGAATATATTCTAGCTGTTGCAGGAAATTGCCTCCACTTGCAGAATGTGAATTGATTTTGTTGAACTAAAACATGGGGTCAATACAGGAAAAGAGCCCAAATCACCGCTCATACCAAAACAATATATTACAATTTTCTCCAAATTCTCAAGCTGATTTAGAACTGCGGTTTGTATTTCTACTGTAGTAATTTAATTTGGACAACTGGCATTTTCACCCCGTTTCTTCATCTACATTTGTATTGAAGCTTGGGCTCCCCTTTGCCTGGTGTTCTCTTTCACCTGGAACACAAGTAAGACGCTCACACGGTGAAAACAATACGAGCCGATGCAGTCACAGCAGGAAATAATTGAATTTACAAAGTAACTTGAACAGCCTGTCAGAGGCAAATCTAAAATACAAAATATGTTGGGGAAAAAAAAGTCTTTGCATAACCTTAAATCGCCTTGGAAATGTCCTTTAATGTCTACAAAATGTTTCTATAATGTTTACTTCAGTATCTGGAAAGGTGTCCTGTAGAGGCATTTGAAATCTCTATGTTCATGTCTAACTCCAACATGATTATGGTCAGACTGTCCTGTTCAAACCTGCACTGAAGTCTGGGTCTTTTATTTTACGTATGGATTTTACCCACTGAATTATTTATACAGGTTCTGGTCTCATATAAGGCTTGATTTAAGTTACGCTGGTCTGAGACACGTTTATCTGACGCTTCAAAGTGAGGAGGATTTGAATTTGAATTGGATCTGCTGTCAGACGGAGAGCCAGAGGGCAAGCAGTAGAGTTCTGGATGTACTGGAGTTTATTTAGGACTTTGGGATGATGGGCCATTAAGAATGCTGCTGCAGCAGTCAATTCTGGACACGATGAAGGCATGGATAACAGTTTTGTCAGCAGAGAAGGAGAGTAATGGGCAGAGAAGAGCTATGTTTTTCAGGTGGACAAAGGCAGCTCTGGCAGCTCTGGTGGAAAATAACTCCGAGGTTGTTCCGATGTGTGCTGAGGGAGACAGAGTGGAGTTATGAGCGCTGAGGCTGAAGTTCTGCAGGGTTTTGATCAGGGATTTGGGACCGACGTCATGTTTGTTATGTTCCCATGTTTGACTTTGCATTATTTTTCCATATCACTCTATTTATAATATGCGCATATATAAACAAAATTAACTTCCATTTATATGCCAGGCATTGTTGTGATTCTTTTGTGTGTGTGTAAATATGTGACATTCCCAAGAGAAACTTAATGTCTTATTTATTCATCCTATAGATATTATACATTTTAGTTTTAAATGTATAATTTTAAATATTCTACATTTATTATTAATATTGCATAAATAAGGTTCAGCAACAGCACAGAAAATTCAAAGATTCATCCTAATTACATCATGTTCAACTGTGTCCTTAAATCAAGCCCTTTACGTCCCAGAGATACAAAACAGAAGACTGCTTAGATACACACTCAGGTGGCAGTTTATTATGTACGCCAGTTTATTAGGTAAAACTAATGCAATCTGTTACAACAGCCCTACAATAAATGCTCTTTCATGAACATTGCAATGTTCAGATTTAGTTTAAACTGTTGCACGGATGTAGTTTGTGATGTTGTCAAAGTGTGCTGTGTTATACATAGAGGTGTTACTGTCATGTCACCCTCGTTGATATAAATCGAATGGACAAGTTAATCGAAACATCGAGTGTCCCTTATAAGTTATATCCAACAATTAACAGTAGCAACCATACAGAAGCTTCTAAGAATAATTTAATCACTAACTTGTTTCCATTTGTGGGCTGACTACCTGTAGGTAATGGTTGTCTGCACCCAGTCAGAGCCGGGATACATTAAAGCCCTACGAACACCAGGCTACAGTACAGTGAAGCGACACAGAAAACCAAAGGTCGAATAAATCAGATGGATGGACATCCAGACCTGAGTTCACCACTCAACTAGGTGAATGTGCCCAAATAGAGATTTGCTCATTGTAAGTAAGTGCAGGCCACACTAAGTTGTCACCACAGACGTCGTCAATTCAACAGTCGTTTCTCCCTCCTCTCCCTCTTTTCTCCTCGGCCAGGCTGGATCTTCAGCTGGACGACAAAGGACGGACAAACGCTGGAGCACAGGAACAAACAACGAGAGTAATTTTACACACTAACATAATCATAAGAAAAATTCCAGGAGACCTGTTGATCAACCAACACCAACAACAACAGCTGAGTTATAGAGGAAAACTTTCATTATCAAAGCATGAGGATAGTCTGCTGCAGCACACTGTACTGGCTGTAACTGACCTGTCTGAGGGTTCCTGGTGTCAGACACATCTGTCCTACTGCCCACAGTGGCACCATGAGAACAGATGAAAGTGTCATGGTCCACCCCAGTGCGTACGCCCAGTCAGGGTAAATGTACCTGTCGTTAATCTTGAGGTGTTTGAAATCAACCAGGTACAGGACAAAGGAAATCTGTGAAGGTGTGGAGAGTTATGTATCTTGGGGGGGAAAAAAAACAGAACAAAATGTTTTGTCTAGCAATGTCTTTGAATCAGATAGAAAAGTCTAGTTCAGACTTTTATGGTCCCCAGAGGATTAACCCTTCTGACTTTGGTGATCCACTGTCTTTTCCTCTAGTGACACTGGCAGGTGGCATTTTTGGTTTTGAGTGACATTCTTGTCTCTAAACTATCCCTCTCAGGATGAATTATCATAACCTCGAGCTGCATCATCAGATCAAACTTTTAATTCTAAAATAAATATTTGTTTTATAACCAAACACCTGCAAAACTAATGATATCCTCATCATCTTAAGTTGTAATTCATGTTTAGTGCTCTTTCACATCATCCTAAATTACCATGTGTTAACATTTAGCTCCCAGCGCAGCTGTGCCTCTGTACAGCCTACAGAGCTGCTGGTAGTCTCATTATTGGAGCAATGCAACTAAATTTAGTTTCTCTTAAAACTTTTCTGACTCACCAGCGACAGCAGGGGAATGACATATTTCCAGCACAGTTTGAAAAAGACAGATGGTCTCTGCCCCGTCATCTCCTCAATGATATTAATAACCCGATCAGCACCTAATACAAATTCATAGACTGTACGTTAGACACAGTCATACTATGTGTTTTTTTTTTATTAGTATTGCAGAACATTGTAACTAAAATGATACTATGTCCAATGTGAAAGGATAATCAGTAAAATAAGTCGTAAATATATATATAAATTATATACAGTCAAATTATATCAGGAAAAAGGGACACAATAAAAATGCCTTTTTACTTACCAAAACCCCAGGCCACAGCCAGACACTCAGATAACCCCATGAAATAATGACAAGCTCTGGTAGTGCCATAATAATCAATAAGCTGGAATATGTAAATCCCTCCCTGCAGCAGCGAGAGGCGAGATGTTCATGTGAGAAATACAACATTTTGTGGCAATAGTCTGAATGTACTTTCATGGAAATAATTATTTTACCTCAGAGACCACCATCAGATGTATGAGGAAGAAGGATGTACAGATGGAAAGGACGAACATCTCACGTCTGCCACGTTTACGAAACAGCTTTGGAAACAAGTCGCTTATAGAGGTGATGAGACACTCAACAGTCACAAACTGGGAGTGAAATAAAGTGAGTAGACAATTATTTTATATAGCAACAATCCATTGGTAATTAATCACAAGGTAATGCAACAAAACATCTCACATGTGTGTCAACACTCAGCAGAATGAGCATCAGGAAGAAGCAGACAGTCCAGAACTGTGGCAAAGGCATCATAGCTGTAGAATGAGGGTAAGCGATGAAGGCCAGACCCGGACCTGAGAGCCAAACAAGAAAGAGAAAGTTATTTGTCACCAGATTTAATACGGAATTTCATCTGCATGTCATATGAGATCTTTAAATATACCCGACTCTGCCACAGTGTCGACAGTAACACCCTGTTTCTGAGCCATGAATCCAAGTACGGAGAAGACGGCAAATCCAGCAACAAAACTGGTCCCGCTGTTCAGCAGGCAGAGCCAAAAACAATCCCTGGAGGTCACAGGAGGTCAGATGCATGCATATATTGTCAAAATAAAATGTAGAAATAATGTTTGCTTCTTGCTTTGGTTGTTGGTTATAACATTTAATTCTTATTTTTTAAACAAATACATACATACAGCCAATAAACTTTTTTCCTGAAAGTGTTCTTGCGTAAGTGATTGTGCTTTGCAGCTTATACTTACTTATAACAGTTGTTATTGTACTCATTATAGCTGCCCAAGACATTCAGGACTCCTAAAGTCACGCTGTAGGAGAAGCATATTTGAGATCCTGCTTCTATCCACACCTGCAATATCCCAGAAAGTATATTATAGAAATATTGCTCAATGATAATTCATATTAATGTCATACTTGTGTTATGGTGTGTTGTTGTTTTGTTCTTCCTCAGACTCATTGTATATTTGAAATACTACATGGGTATGACTTGATTTCTAGGAATGTTTATTTAACACACACACTATTTTTGTGAATCACAGCTCTTGGATGAAAGCACAGACTTGCCGTGCTCAGATCCGCCTCCATTCAAAGCACATGTCCCAGCCATCACCTTTACCTTATTTCAGTGATGATGTACATACTTTTGCTTTCTCTATGTTTCCACAGCTATGACTTTGGCCTCGATCCTTTTCATATCAACTTCTGCCAACAATCAGAGCAACACAAATAGGATGGATTTGACACAGTTGTCATGCCTTTGTTTTCATGCTGTATTGCCAGATGTTGCACAGTTTGGAAAACAAACTCTGGGCTTCCTCCATTCTTGTTTTTTATGTCTCACAGTGTCCCACTAATGCCATATTGTGCTAATTTCCAAGTTCATACTTGTGTTTGGGGGTCCTACTAAAATAGGTTTACAGGGTTTATTGTTCAAAACACAAATTATTTTTCTAGTAGCAGCTGTTTTCAGTCTCTGTCAGCACGCTCTGTCTTAGACTAACAGTTTTTGCCTTTGACATCTTTGTGTTAGCGGCAGCTGTCGTTAGTGAGGAAAAAACAATGGCGGACAGAAGTTTTCAGTGGGGACAGTCAGCCTGCTGAAGGGCTGGAGGTCAAATGATCAACAGATCCCCTTATGACATCATAAAGGGAGTCAAATCTAAACAGTGTTTTCACGCAGAAGAAAATGAGAGAGGATGGACTTTTTGAAGTTTGAAGTTCTCTGACCATCTGAAGGTCACACTTGGGACACATTTTAATGTTGAAAAGACTTTTAAAAGTACCATTTGCATAATATGGGATATTTAAGCTGTCCAAACAGGGTTCTGGGTTCTCTGGGTTGATCTTCTCTCATTTGGGACAAGAAATGAGACAGAAATACAGGATATGATTGAGAAGATTAATAACCAGTCGTGCTGCTCTACTGTCTTCTGTCAATATACTCTACATAACATAAACAAGATACCTCAAGCTTAGCCAGGCGGTTCAAGTCTGGATAGAGGTAGAAATGGATCCCTTCCCAAGCTCCAGGTAGAGTCAGTCCCCTGATGAGCAGTATTATGAGCATCACGTAGGGGAAAGTAGCTGTGAAGTATGCTACCTTTTAAAAAGAGCAAATGTGACTGATTATTTGTCAGAACGAGAACGGAGATTATTGATGAAAATAAGCTATTAAATACCTCAATAGAAATGCATAGTGAGGGATGAACATTCTAGATAAAATCCTCTTCTCACCTTTCCGGAGGATCTGACACCTTTCCAGATACTGAAGTAGCAGAACACCCAGCAGAGCAGAAGACACAAAGCCAGCTCCCACTTCACACTGCCCAGCTCCTCGATGCCTGCAGACTTGGCCAACACCCGTCGTCTGAGGAGAGTGGGAATGGTACATGTGGAGTGACAGGAAATTATGAGCTCCCTTGATAACTATTCTATATTAAAAAGATGTTTAACAGTAAGATGATGCAAGAAAGAATGAGCAAAAATCATGTAGGTAGCATCCTTTGAGGAATGCTGTTGTGGCATATTAATGATATGGCCACTTGTTCATTAAAAGAAAATGAATTTAAACTCACTCCCAGAACTCTGTGGCAGCAGAGGTGGTGTTTTTCAGCACAGTCTGATTTGTCAGATTTGTTGAGGGAGAATCCCAAATCTGAAGACCCACACAGTTCACTGGTTTAGAGAACAAGCAAAGGGTAATGGTAAATGTGAGGAATTACTGTTACACAACTGAAGACATTAAGGAAAATCTTTGGCATATAAAATGGTGTTATAAAATCTTTTTGCAAGCTTTAAATATTTAAGTAAACTCCATAGTGTAAAGCTTGTCTAAAGTGTAAATATCCTCTGGTGTAAATATTTATTTCATTTCATCACAATCCATATATTTATATTTATATTTATATTTGCTATTTTTTGTCTTTTCTATTGCTTTGTTTTTTTCACTCTCCCTGTTTATATTGTTGCTGCTGTAACAAGAAAATTTCCCACTATGGGGGATCAAATAAAGAAGTCTAAGTCTAAGTCTAAGTCTTACCTGTGTTCCAGCTGTTCTCACAGGTGGCCCAGGGGAGCTGGGATCTGAATGAGAACAGCAGGTAGAAGAGAGCCCAGACTTGGACTATAATGTAGCTGAAGTCATAAAGTTTAATTATAATATTTCCATATCCAATTCCTAAAAAAAAAAAAAAAAGAAAAACATAGTTTATGTTTTTGTAAGTGTATTTGTAAAAGTAAGACGTTCCAGTGAAAAATTGTGTCAGAAATATTTAATTTTGCAAGTTGATATTAAAGTAGCGTGTGCAAAATGTCACTTTTTTTTAATGTTGATTGCATCTTTTTAGCTCAGCAAACATCAACTCACCTTGTGCCAGTGGACACAGTTTCCTCCAACAGGTGATGGATCCTTCCTGGGTGTACTGACCAACTGAGGTCTCCAGTAGGAACAGAGGTATCCCACACACCACAGCTAGCAGGCCGTACGGCACCAGAAAGGCACCTAGGTGAGCAAATGGAGCGATACTGCATGTATGCACATAGAAATTATTCATTCCATCAGCTCTTTACCAAATTTGGAATTTATATGATTCACCTCCACCATTTTTGTAGCAGAGGTAAGGAAATCTCCACACGTTGCCCAGGCCCACCACATTTCCTGCAACGACCAGAATATATTCCGTTTTACTGGCCCACTGTCCTCTGTCTCCAGCCCTCTGCTGGTTTTCTGCTTTTCTTCTTTGTCTGTTCATCTCAAGATCAAGAGCTTCATCTGCTACGCGTTTCTGTTATAATTACAAAGTACTGCAAACTGATCTGTGCTGCTTTTAATGTGTCTTTTCCTAATTTGACTAAATCCTGCTCTAAACCCATAAACCATAAAACAGTTTCGCTGTGGGGGGGGGGGAGTGCTGTCTCAGTGTTTTGCAAAAATCACACCTCAGGCACAGTTATACTCAAATACTGAGATCATACCATGACGTAATGAATGTGAAAATGTGAAAGAGCCTCAGTCATTAAGATGGAAAATGTAAATAGTGCACTAGGGAAGGGAAAGACAAGATTTGAATGATTCTATGGCAATTTGGTGCTTTCATGGAAATATTTAATCAATCTAGGTGATCAGGGTCAAATGTACAGCATGAAAATATCCTCTCTCATTGGTGTAGCTTCAAAATTTAATTAAAAAAAAATACTTAAGTGACAAAACAAACGTAGAAGAAGACAAAATGAGCAGACACTAATATTTCCATAATGTGCTGTCAGGGCAGGAAACTTTGTCACATCTCCCTCATTTTCTGCCATCTCTCTTTGGGTGCTATCTAATAAAAGTATAAAGTGTCATGTACTAATCATAATACTGTGCCTTTTAGAAATGTGCAACAGTTCATTAGTTATTTATCAATATAAAATACTTTTTTTTTATCCCCAGTTTGTGATAGCAGAGAGCTACATCATCACCTCTGTGAGCGACTTGATACATGTGATATTTGTCCTCTTCACCTGTTAATCTGATCCTGGTCACTGAGGTGAACTAAATATTACCATGAAAGTTGTCACAAAACGTCTGTACCAGACCCTGTCAGGATTTATGTTTTAACATCTGGCACTGGATTAGTTTTTGTTAAGCAAAGCAACATTCATATTTTAGAACGTTTTCATTATGGCATTTTACTATTTGTGTGTCACTTTGCCTAAAATGTTCTTTTCAGTAGTGTTATTCTTTTCCATGAACACCACCCCAAGAAATACTTATGAGGCTCTATGACAGTTGGACTATTCTTTTATATGCATATGTACATTTTATATATACAGTGCATACTTCTGGTTAATCTTGTGCATTTTCCTTTTTTTATTAATCTCTTTGCTACTGTACTAAGGGCTTCATTCAAAGATACAGGCAAACATGATATTATTAGGATTAAACTAAATTTTCTGTCCCTTTGCTGTACTTTGCAGTAAAATCACATTTTCTGTACTTCTCAAATTAATCGGCTCCTGAACACACCACTGTGTTATATGATTTTATGTTATTATTTGACTTTATTCATTTCAACTCAATACCACCGTTTGGAGTTTTTTTAAATGCCTCTAGTGCTGCTTTAACAAACCTTATATTGACATATTCATCATACATAAGTCAACACAAGCCAAAGGCAAGTCAATATGAAAAATGAATTTAACAAAAGGTCAACAAAAATGGAAATTGTACAAAATTTGCAGTTTAACCCGTTAATGCCTGAACCATGAAAGAATTGCCAGAAAATTCGAATTTTTTGGAACTGGAATGTTTATTCACTTATTCATTATTATTTTATTTATTTTGACAAATTACAACCAAAAAAAAATAGTTTAAAAAGTCTTAATTTGTATCATTTTTGCTACATCCAGCTTTTTTGTGCAATTTATTGCTCACAGTATGTTTATCTTAAACAAACAAAAACACATAAAACGTAGATAAAATACAAAAAAATATCACACTGATGTTGTAGAGGTCTCAAAAACTCATGTATCAAATACGATACACTTGGCGTTAAAGGGTTAATGGCTCAAACCTTGCAGACTCAATGGTATGATCCTCGAAGGTCACTGCTCACTGTATGGACTAAAGCTACCTGCTCAATGAATCCTGCTATATTTTGTTTGACTGATGTTATTATTTTTTTCTAAAATGCATAGAGCATTGTGGAAGTAAAATGATTATTGCTTAATTTGCACGCACTAATCTGGCTTTACAAACAATGTAAATTGATGCAGTTTTATCCTCCACACGTATTTGTGGTCGAACACATCATCAATGAAAGTAAATCTATACACGCAACAAGAGTATAATAACCAAGACGCAGATGTCAACTAATAGGCTTAGTTAGCTGCTGAGCCCTTTGGTGCACAGCGAGGATGGGGGGGGTCTCAAATAAATATGTTACTCCGTGTTATCTGAGACTGAGTTCTCCTTCTACAGCACTGTAGCAGAAATCATAAAGAAAGATATATGATAAATGAGCTCATGTTACTGAATAACCCATCCATTCCCATAGATGATAAACAGGAGACAATGTGTTCTCTGGGGACTACCAGACTACGTTAGATCACACAGAGGCACCACGCCTCCCTCTGTGAACACACAAGTGGGCCAGTAAAACTGGTATTTGGATTAGCTAAGCACTCCAACATGAAAAAGGATATGGCTCACTGTTTCTGGGAGTGGCTGCAAAATGTGTTCAGCCTCCAGTGGTTTGCAATGGCTTTTGCTCCATTATAGCATGTGTTGAGTGAGGTCAGACATGATGCATTTTTATTTTGGAGGAGGCCTCACAGCTGCAGCTCTGCCAGCATACAGTCTCAAAGACAGCTGAATCACAGGCTACAGTAATACCCTGTTTGGGGCGTAACAATAGCACCAGTGTTCATATTATTTCGCTTACATTTACATTACAGGCAGCTCACATAAAGCGTGTCCCCATGTGACATCATACTTTTCAGCAAAATATTCAACTTTATGAAGCAGTTTAAGGCGGCTTCAGGGCAAATGGAGAACTGTAGTCATCTTGTGTTTCATTTCACACATATTTCTCTGTAACTCAGCGTAACATATTTGTAATTCAGGTAAACCCTCGTGCATTCAGTGGAAATTAGTTTAACCACAGTGTGTGTACAACAAAGCTTTTCTGCACCTCATGCATATGTATTGATGGACCTGCAAACAGCTCTGTGGGGTTATTCAGGTTAAAAGGCATAAATGATTACAGACACATTTTCCACATTGTTTCCCTAAACTGAACCACCCGGTTTAGTCTATTTTACTCTAATAATCTTTGGTTACATTACAAATCCAATATTGCTTTTTGGAGATATTGTGATTAGGATTTATTTTTCTGAATTTGTCCAAAACAGGTATTCCTGTCAGGTTATTCAAATAATAATATATATTGATATTGAAATGCGACGTTATGTATAGTCTACTACAACACAGGATTTTGCCGCTCCAGGCATCTTCTAGGTACTCCATTTCCAAATATTTTGTTAGACTTTTGCAGTTAGTCCACTACAGAGGGAAAGGGGAAATTCTGACTTGGATTTTTATTATTCTAAATTTACAACCTTCTGTGAGGAAAGTAATTGTAAGTGCAGTGTGACATCCTGTGAACTCTGATAAAATCTGATTCACTGTTAAAGTTGAAGCATGCCTGCATACACGGTCAGGGTCAGGTGACCACAGCACTGTGACACATCAGCTGTTCTTATAAAAGGTTCAGACTAAACAAAGATGAACTAGTGTCTTTTGGCCTAAATGGACATGACATTTTAACTACTTTATATGATATTGTTGGTTAAATATAGTCTCATTTATACAGTTAAACTCAAACTTATTTAACCTCCATTGCAAATTAGGTGTAGTGGAAAAATTTACAAACTTTTAGCTGTGTTCGACGGAAAATTCAAACATGAACAATTTAAATAGCTCAACGCAATTAATATTACAGGTGGTTTCTCCAAATTCAACACAATATGCCACTTTTAATGACTACTGCTGCCTCAAAATTATTCAACCTCCTGAATAGAATCCATCGACACCTGATGCAACTAATCAAGGGCCTCATTAGTTGCATTATCTCAGGTGTACCTGAGACAGAACATGTCAAATACTCAGACTGGCTAGAGGTTAGAGAGGTAGAGAGAAGATCATTGCCTTGCACAAACAAGGAAAAAGATTTTTTTTTAGAAAAATTTAGATGTATGAATATGTGATTTTGCAAGTAATAAGATCAGATTAATGATATAGAATCGATTTGTGTAGGTAGAGGGGTAAATAAAAAAGAAACATATTTTCATATGAAAGGGAAACATCTGAAACAATGTGTTGGGAAATTAAAGAGCTGACATCTTGTCAAAGCATGTAGTCGTGGGGACGGGACCAAAGTAAGTGACACAAATCTTCTGGGTCCTTCTTGCATCTTTGTCGGAATACTTGGGTGGGATAATAACAATGAATCATTTTAAAGGATATTTCCTTAACATCATTAATAATCGAATATTTTGAAGGTAGACTTTTTTTCCAGTCCAAATCTGAAGTAAGGTTATTCCAGTTGAAAACAACATTTGGAACAGAGACCATTTCTTTTTTGAAGAAAGCATGTATATCACGGTTATTATTGGAGGAAAAACAGTTCCAGCCCACAACAGTAACAACAGGATCCCGTTTCAGAGTTTCTAAAAAGCATGACAACACCAGAGGGGATTGGTGAAAACACTAAAGCATATTCCTTTGTTGGTATGTTAACAGATATCTTACCACGGACAGCACACATTTTCTATCTTCAAATAAAACATACTGTGGGCCACAGTTTGAAAAGGAAAAAGAAATACAGGACAACACAAAACTATATACACAGGGGTATCACAACAATACAGATATTAAAGAAAAATATTTAAAGCAAATTTCTACTGTTTTCATTGTTTTAGTGTTCTTCAGTCCAAATGATGTCCCATTATAGTGTTTGACATTCTATCCTACATTGTTCTGTGTGTCCACTGACTTTTGTGAATGGATTATTTTCCATATAAAATAGCGGTTTAAGATAAAACGTTTACCATCAATATTATTCTTGTCATAAAAAAATATGTTTCTTTCTTCCTGTTGAATAATTGAACCAGTCAATATCTTTAAAAAAAAAATCACAAATCTGACCAAAATAATCTTATACACATGCATCCATAAGGTAAATGACACAGAAAATATTACAGAACATATGTTTCACATCAATAGTGTCTCTGAATCTTTAAAGCACCTGGTTTACAGGATAAATCAAATGTATAATTTTAAATGAAAATCCTCTAGTTTTGTTTGTTGGTTTTTGTTGGCACAATATTTCTTATTTAAATTCCACACTGACATATCAAATATCTTGGCAGGAGGTGTCGTGGACTCCTGGCAGAGTCTTCTAACGTGACAAGTAGAACTTTTTTCTTTGTCTGTAATGTATATACCATCTAACACAAGGCTACATTTTAAGTGTGAAATCAAATCAAACATGTTATTTCCTTGCACTAAGTGCAAAAGCTCAGAAGGAATTGCATCAAAACAACTGCAAATTCTTTAGGAGCAACTAGAAGTCCATATTTCTTGAGAAATGTTCATGTAGTAATTGCGACACCAACAAAAATACCATTTTTAACCCAGCAATCAATAAACAGTGTTTTATTTTTAAATCTTATATCTTTATCAATCCAAATTAAACATAAATTCCCCGTACAGGCCACACAGCTTTTCCATTATGTGTCTGTATATATATATGTAAGATGGCGCCGCTCGAATGGCAGCATGTTACAGCAGCTGTCGCCTAACTTTGAGTTTAAGGTTCTCTGTATGGCATTCACAGCATCAATAAACATTAAAAAGCTAGCTATGCTTCTACTGATTGGAGGAAAGCGCTTTTGCCAAGTGCTTCCGACAAAGTCAATGGACTGAAAGACAGAAACAAGTCTAGACATTAGAATAGCCTGCATGACTGCAAAACTGCAAAGGAAGATGGACATTAACTCCCTCTGTCAGGGACTGTTTAATAGTTCATATCTATCTATCTGGACAAACATCGTGTTCATACATAAGTAACCAGGACACAAACGCTTGTTCATGATATTTAGACAGTTTATTGGGGGGTTTTGTTCATGTCAGAGTTGCAATGGAGGAGGAATTAGAAACAGCAGCAGCAGCTCAGTGAGGAGGGAGCGCCGGGGTGACGTCATGGTGAAGCACATCCTCAGCAGCAGGAGGGGTGAGGCGGCCAGCCGCTGATCCACCGGTGTCATGGCTTCCTAACAGGAGGGGGAAGCGCCTGAGAGGAAAAACAAGGATTTTTCTTGAGTGCCCGACCGATAACCAGCCTTTCCAGACCCCTGAGATTGGGACAGAGGGGCCCGGCCTCCCTTTTTTAGCCCCCTCACACACGGCCGCCCCTTGGATCCGGGATATACTTTAATTTTTATTGGTGAATTTCCATTCGTAAACCGTGGAAGATGGCCGACGTGCCGGCGGAGTGCACCATCAAAGTGATGTGCCGTTTTAGGCCCCTGAATAGCTCCGAGGTGACCAGAGGCGACAGATACATTCCCAAGTTTCAAGGGGAAGAAAACGTCATAATCGCGGTGAGTTGTTTAGTGCTGCTACCTATTAGACAGAGCCCCCGGGCACAGTCAGCAGTACGCCATTTTTGATTGTCTTGTAGCTACGGTAGTTAGCACCTTAGCTTGTTAGCTAACGTTAGCAAAGGTTGACCTGCTCACCGCTGGCCCTTACGATGTAGCTAACACCTAGCGCCACCAAAAACCAGACCGTAACATTTAACTCCTTACGTATTCGGTATTCAATCGGCAGAAGGATTCAGTTTTACATTTTTCTTTTTTTTTTTTAAAGTCAGACAAATTGCTGTCGCCGTGAAATGTCTCCATTCGCAGTTGCCCTGTCATGGCTAACGAGCTGTCATTCAACAAAGCCACAAACACACTGGCAGGCACAGGTTAAAATGTCGCCAGCGTTTACCTGCCAATCCCGCACGCGTTTTTTACTCAATTTTTATCCCAACATTTATTAATAAGTACAATTGCAGCTGTAGCGATAAAGCTTTTAATTATGAACAGTTTGCGTCAGCATAAAGCGTAAGCCAGCTTTGATTTAGAAGTGGCTAACAGTTGGCTAGCAGGCTAGGCCAGCTGGTAGTTGACAGATTAGCCGGCCTTGGCTAGCTGGCTAGTTTTAATACTGTTGCTTAATTAAAGCTAGCATTAGCTAGCTCACCAGCTGGCTACATAACCAAACCTGTTGTAGACCAAATTGTTTTGTAGATAACTTAGAATTAAAATATGCCTCCATTAAGGGACAGGAAACAGACAGTGGTAACGTCAAAATAATAACAGTGGAAATGGCCCATTAGGTGCAGGCCAGTGGTATTGTGTTGGCCTCAACCCAACAGACACAACTACAATCTACACACTTGATCTGTTTTCTTTTAATGAGGATTTTCTGTTTGGGATCAAACAAGTTTGTTGTATTTGGTTTAATTGGCCCTCTAGTGATTCAGACCCCCTCAGCACTTGATAAGGATAATGGGCACAACTTCCACAGCTGACAAAAGAAGGAAATGCCTTTTACTAATGCAACACCACCTCACCTCTACTTTACTGAATCAACAAAGAGTTTGCCCTTAGATTAGTTTGCAAATGATATATGCTCTGTCATAATACATCCAGACATTTTTTCTCTAAAAAGGCACCGTATGCACAACCTGCCAATGCCACTGCGTGCCTCAGTACGGTAACTTTATAAAAGGAAAAGGGGGGAAAAGGTTGGTCTTATCATGTGTTGTATGACTGTAGTAATTAGGAAGTATAATTGTGGTTTAATAGGCAGGCTGACATCTCAAGTTTGTACATGCAAAAGGCAATACGCGCCTTTCATTTGAATACAATCTTGGTTAAACATTAGGTTTGATTCTCTTTGTGGACTTTGGTGTCTTGCGTACTTGTGCTTTAGAAGAGTTTACAAGGCAATAGAAACTGGTCTTGAATACCATTCAAAATGTGGCAAGGTTTGGTTGAGTGGATATGAATCACATCTTCTTTGCAGTTAAACTACTAATTTAGGTGTTGAATTTAGAATACAACAGGACCATTCATTTTCTCTCATGCATAATGGAGGACACTGTTGTCGTTGTGGGGACTTCTTGAATAGTTTTGCTGACACTCACTTCAGGCCTTTAACTAATAGCAAGCATACTGTCCGTGCCCCTCAGGCATGGTGCAGCCCTGCCCAGCTCAGAGTGCCAGTCATGGTGCCAAAATACCAGTGCACATTGTGATGGACACAACTGTTGCAGGCCAGAGACTAGTAGCCTCATCTGCTTTGAGAAGTACAACACTTACAGTGCCCATAAGCAGCAGCACAGGCCTCCTGGGTAATCCCCCTGTGTTTTCTCTCCTGGTAACCAGCTGTTCAACCAATCAGAGCAGGCCGTTGGCCGAGCGCTGGGCGATCTCTCCGGGTGGGGAGGTAATTATTATGGTGATGTACTTTGTTTTGCAGATGCTCTTATCCATGGTGACTGACTCCCTTAGCTTATATTTTTATCCGTTTTGAAACAATCTAGGGCGTGGACCCCGTATTAGAGCTGAAGCCTCGACAGCAGTGCTTGGCCAGTGACGAAACTGACCACACTATGTGATGCAAAGACGCCTGACAACAGCTTCATAGTTGCAGATCTTGGTGATGATGCTTGATGCTCCTATATTTACAAAGGGGCACTGATTGCCCACACCAGAGAGTTTGTTTGTCTCCCAGTATATTCCTGCAGTATGCCTTTCCTCAGCTGTGGCTCACGTTAGAGTCCTGCCAGTCTTTTGCTGGAAAAAGAAGTGAGATGAAGTTTCCAGATGAGGGGAAAGGGATGTCGTAACTAGCTTGGTTTGCCAGCGCAGTGTGAGTGTGCAGCAGGTGACTTATTCATGCATCCATTACTTCCCTGTAAGTTTTTCACATAGAAGATCAGGTCATTCCTCCTATGCTTCACTATCAGCTTTGCATCCTGTGGTCTGGGACGACCTGCAAGAACGCAACTGAGCTACTTTTAGACCACATAGTGGTGGACGTGCGTGAGAGAGGAAAGGATTAAAGAGATCAGTAAAATTGCTCACAACATATTTAAACAAGTCAGTAGCATGAAAGCAATTGATACCTGTTTATTTTTCAGCCAGCTGTTTAATTGGAAACAAGGTTAACAACAGACCCAAACTGATAAAACTGACCTATTTCGCCTAGCAGCACCAATCCAATTAGATTTCATGCATCATACAACATGAATCATGTGGATGCTGCAGAATAGCCTTGTACTGTGTGTTGCTGTTGCTCTCTCTTGAATAGCCTGGGCAAGTATCATAACATAGACATTGGGAAGCAAGAATGTGACAGAGCACTTATTAGTACTTTAACAATGCTTTTCACTGTAATTACATTTTCAGCAAGTAATCCCATCAGGCAGAAGTGTAGGTAATGGGGCCAGGGACAGCAGAAACAATGAGGACTTTAAACTCAGGCTGCGTTATTGTTTGCAGACAGCGCCTGGCAGGCCTGATAGCGGCTCAGCGCCCCTGTTATGGGCAGGTTTAATTGCAAGGATGTGGGTCGCTGGAGTGAATTATCAACGTCTTAAGATGCTGCTGGTCCGTGTTGCACCGAGCTTTGCTTTAGATGTGACCGTCTGTCAGGGAGGATTATGAGCCAGAGTGCAAATTGAGGACATCTCAGCTGTAGTACTCCGAATAATTCTGGTGCTGTAGCTTTAATGCCTGGCGGTGACATATAACTGGCTTCACCTTGAGTTATGAATGTGCTTACATGTACCACGAGAAAGCCCTAATCATTAGCGTCTCCAAGGTATCACCAGCCACTTAGCAACATTCTCAGTCATATCCTGCTCCTGCTTACAGGTGTTAACACTGAATCTGGCTATGCAACTATTCTACTGCCACTAAGGTGTGTATGTTTTGCAATCTGGGGTACCTCATGCTCTCTTATGCTCAAACTCTGAATATACCACAACTAGAACCCCACCCATCATGCAGGAGAAGAGATGAGTCAACTGGGACTTCAGCCCTCCAAAGACTGCGTGCCATCTCAGTTGAACCGGAGAATTGCTTGCAGCATCAGTTTTATTACCTTGCAGTCGCTTTCTTAAATCCAGCTATTGATTGCTGTCTTTTGCTTTGAAGTTTTGATTGGCCCACGGGATATCACGATCAGCTATACGCTCTTTAGCAAGTGGTAAAAGCTCACGGTGTAGTTTAGTTTATTATAAATGTTGTGCCTTGGTTGTTGGAGAGGAGTTCAAACGGGATGAGAGAAGCTGTAGCTTCTAGTTAGCTGGTTAGCTTAAAGCCAGCAGAGGGTAAATATGTCATCAAGTTGTGACAGCGTTTGGATGTCCTGGTGGCAAGACTGACCTTGAAACGCATCGCCCCCCAGTTTCTGTCTGGCAGGGGATCTTTGTTGCATGGAATCCATCATGTTTAACCTAATTTCCTGTTACCTCTCTGTTGTCCCTATCAGACAAAGGCAAACATGTCTGAAAACACACTTTTCCATCAGTGAAACACACACATTTTGAAAATCTAGCTACAATCGGAGGGGGCTGTGTGCAGTCATAGCACATCATATCATGCTATATTGATTGCAAACTAACAACTGTTACTGCCATAGGACATGCAGAATGCATGGTGCATGGTGCTGAACAAATGTTGAATGTATATTTCAGTTGGTGAAAGAAATTAGTACACGCAGATCTGTTTAGCAGACATGTCACAGATTATTTTGAGCAAATTTACACAATAATGGGTTTTGTTTTGGCACTGTACACACGGCTCACTCACTTTTCTTCTTCTCTCGTGCTCTAGGGAAAACCATACATGTTTGACAGAGTGTTTCAGTCAAACACAACACAGGAACAAGTGTACAATGCCTGCGCCCAGAAGATTGTCAAAGGTGAGGCGTTACTTTTGTTTTTCTCCATAGTCTATGATCACACACCAGGCATGTTATTCGGTGTACACAGCGTAAATACAAAAACTATTTAAATTTGTGCTTGAATTAGTTCTGTGTGGTGTCTTGTAGATGTTCTGGAGGGATACAATGGAACAATTTTTGCATATGGGCAGACCTCATCTGGCAAAACACACACCATGGAGGTAAAGTTGACTTCTTCTATGTTGCGCATTTTCAAAAGAAGTGCATCTCTTTCCTTTTTGACTTTAAATCTTCACGTCATTACATTTAATTCATTGGCTCTCTGTTTACAGGGGAATCTCCATGACACAGATTCTATGGGCATCATCCCCAGGATAGTGCAAGATATCTTCAACTACATCTATTCCATGGATGAAAACCTGGAGTTTCATATCAAAGTAAGGAGTTGGAGGCAAACTGTTGAACTGTCCCACCACTGGTTGAGAAGCAGAGTGCTGCAATGGTTAGAGAGACATTTTAAGCCCCAAATTCAAATTACAGCTTCAGATAATGTGTTTAAAATGTGATATTTATGGCTGACCATCCCAATTTTAAACAGAAACTGGGTGCTAGTAACAATCTATGTACTACCTGATTTGCAGATTTCTGTTGCAAATCATTTTTCTCTGGCACTTGATGCTGCTGTATCATATTTCCTGGCTGACTCTCCACCACGTTTGTTGAATATTATTCTTGAAATATAAAATGTGGTGTTGGGAATTAGAGATGGTGAAATGTGACTTGATTTACTTGATTCTATTTAATTAACAGTATTATTTGCTATATAGAAAATATATGACTGTCTAACTTGTGTTGACATGTGACTTTAGCTGCCTGTCCAAACATGGCCAAAGTGTAACTATCCGAATCCCTGCAAGGCAAACGTGAAGAAATAAATTCAGTTATTCAGAAATTATTAGAAACGTGGCTCAAAACAACTTCAAACATCTGGTTTGTTGGAGGTGATTTTTGTTTCTGTGCATCTTGGATTTTCCCTTATTCATAATGATTAGAAATGAATGGCACCTTTGTCTTTTGTATTGTTATAAAAGCCTGTATAATATTTCTATTTTATCATTTACACAAAACAAGGAAACCCCCCATGTGTATTTTCTCTGGTCTGATCTGTCAGCTGGATTGTTAAATAATGAGTCTTTCTTTGTTCTCAGGTTTCATATTTTGAAATTTACTTAGACAAGATCCGGGACCTTTTGGATGGTAAGTGGTTGTGATGATGCCATTGACACTGTATTCATCCTCTCCTAGTGCTAACAGACATGTCATGACTGAATGTTGATATACTAAGCAGACCTTTGCAAGACAATGTATGTCATTCTCACATTACCTAGTTTTTAATGATGTTGTCAAAAACAATAGAAGAACCATTCTGGTTCAAGACCATTTGAGATTTGTAGACCAGAGATCATCCACAATAGCAGCAGAAATGGAAGCAAATGCTTGGTTAGATATTTTATCTGTATACATTTTTAAATTTTGAAATGTTTAGGGCAGTAAAAATTAAATCCACAGTATGCCATGTGCTTGTAGTGCAAAGTTGATTTCCCTGACTCGTTTTTTTCCTCTCATCTCCAGTGTCAAAGACCAATTTGTCAGTGCATGAAGATAAAAACAGAGTACCCTATGTCAAGGTGAGCCCTAACCTATCAAGTATGCAGGAAAACCTGTTTGTGAAGGCCAATAATCTCACCTCATATTCTGCTTTTCCTAAAAGGGCTGCACTGAGAGATTTGTCTGCAGCCCAGAAGAGGTCATGGATACAATTGATGAAGGCAAATCAAACAGACATGTAGCAGTTACAAGTAAGATACAGTCCTGTTGTTTTACAACCATGTGTGTCACAAATCCATTGACTGAGGTGTTTGCATAACGTTTTGATCACATGGCTGTCATCTCTCCTTTAGACATGAACGAGCACAGCTCCAGGAGTCACAGTATTTTCCTGATAAACGTCAAACAGGAGAACACTCAGACAGAGCAGAAGCTCAGCGGCAAACTTTACCTGGTGGATCTGGCTGGCAGTGAAAAGGTACAGAGAGTCAGAGGAAGGCTGAGTGATTTCGTGGGTCTTTATTTTTAGATTAAGTACTGTAATCTACATTTGTGGTAGACCCATTTCCCCTGTATTGTCTACTTGGGCTGGGTTCAGATTAGAGTCTTTTCTTTTGTTTTAAACATTGAGCTGCACAAACCCTAGTTGAGGTCATTGTTTGTGATTTTTCAGGTCAGTAAAACAGGAGCAGAGGGAGCTGTGCTGGATGAAGCCAAGAACATCAACAAATCTCTGTCGTCTCTGGGAAACGTCATCTCTGCTCTGGCTGAAGGAACGGTCAGTAACTCTACATCAATGCTCTTTAGTCGTAGAGATTTTGGTGTTATTTCTGCAATTAAATTTGCAATTATGAAGATCCATTTGTTGAATACATCTTCTTCTGTGGGCTTTGCTCTTTCAATTTGCAGTGTAAGTAAAAGAGGTGAGATAAATGTGTTTCCTAATGTTACCGTGACACCGTTAACAGTCTTGTCAATTAAGCTTTAATCTTTACTTCAGAATATAATGAGCCCAAATTTGTTTTTGGCATTATCATGTTGCATATTAAGCACAAAAATGTTAGGTCTGTTTTAACCTCAGGTGGTGATTTTTCCAAAACGTTTTTATATCCTTTAAAAATTACAGACATTAGTGTTGATGTAGCAGTCATAAGGAAAGTGTACTGACAGAGCTGACAGAGTAAGGTGTGCATCTGGAAAAATGGCATCTTTTTCAGTTATCTATCTGTGAAAGTGCCATTTTCAACCATCTATGGGTGCTTTGTGCTGCAGAAATAACTTAGCAGATAAAAACTTTCCTTCAAGCAATGTTTTGCTTTAGCTGCTGCTTGGCAATTTCACACTTTTCACTCTAATCAACAATTGGTTTGTTCAAAGGCCCCTCGGCTCTGTAAACAACCTGGGGCGGGCAGCCGCTGATATATTGGTGATGGTCTAAAACAAATGAGCTATTGTACAGAGATGTCTCACTCCCGACTGGGCGTAGCGCAGTCTTAAGAATTATAGCAGACTACTACAGCTTTGCTATTTGTATCAATACCAATAATATATCAAGTGATCATTTAACTACCATCTAGTTTTACTAAAGTCATGATAATGGTAACCGAAGACATCACATCCTGTTGGCTCAGTGTTGGTGCAACCGCAAGCCTCTTCTTTGGTTTCAGTACAGCAGCAACAGCATGTTTAGGTGTGTTATCCTAACAGAAGGAACACTGTTTTCTTTTGTACTTTCTAACTCGGGGCTTTGTCACATCTGCCATTATTGTTGAGGTGATGCACCACTCAGATCTAGATGCACCTTGTCTTATCAATGACCCACACATAGAATATATGGCATTTGCTTTCTAAGTAGCAAGCCATTTCTTTCCCCTCACATTTTTGGGCTGTAAGAAGAGGTGGTTTGTATTTCAGGGGAGGTGGCCTAGCTGCGCAGTGAACTACTGTGGTGAAACTGATTTGTGGTGTAAAAGGTGTTTTACTTCTCAGTTAATTGATGAACTGAAGGTTTTCTACCAAAACAATTTGTGCTCCACTCATCAAATTTTCCTGTATGTATATGTACCTGTGTATACTAGGCCTACATCCCCTACCGAGACAGCAAGATGACCCGTATCCTGCAGGACTCGCTGGGTGGTAACTGTCGAACCACCATTGTTATCTGCTGCTCGCCTTCCTCCTACAACGAGGCCGAAACCAAATCCACTCTCATGTTTGGACAAAGGTTGGTGGGCCAGTAGAACAAAGACAAGCCATACTGCTCTATGTTATTTCTTCAGTTTGTAATATAGATAGTAGCCTAAAATGGAGTTGAATGTGTAAGTGTGCACATGTTCATAATCATTGCCACAGTTGATCCAGTAATGATTCAAGCTTTGTTGCTGGTACATTGATGTGCCTTTTTGAAGGAATTATGGTGCATACAATTTCCTTACTCCTTTCAGTGGAATAAAATGTGTTATTTTCTACATCCAGAGCAAAGACCATCAAGAACACGGTCACCGTTAACATCGAGCTGACAGCAGAGCAGTGGAAGCAGAAGTATGAGAGGGAGAAGGAGAAGAATAAGACCCTCAGGAACACGGTCACCTGGCTGGAGAACGAGCTTAACCGCTGGAGGAATGGTGAGGAAGTGGACTGTGTCTTATTCCACTGTTTCATCTACACCAATCCACAGATATCTATAGAAAAGATAGTTTCTAACTTTTTACATTTGATTCAGATTGATTTTTCATTTTGGAGCTAGAATTTAGTTTTGATTCTGTGTGTTGTCATTCCAGTGCAAGCTGCAATAAGGGCTGGACGATGAAACAATAACAATAATTGTCTCAATATAATTTTCCTCATAGAAATTTAACAAATGTTTGATGAATGTTGAATATATTTAAAACACCCATACTATAGTCAAGGGTTTTGCTAATGAACCTAAAACGCTAGTTGTCACCCGCCGTTAAACAGAAAAAAAAGAGGAATAAGAAGAAAAAAGTACTGAATTTCACCAAGTGGACCCAGAAGTCAGGACAGAACAGGGACGAGGATCATAACCGGCTCTTAAGTTGGAACAGGGTCATGATCTCCTGATACCTGAGTCTCACTGAGCTGCTCTTGGCTCATTAATCATTAAAGTTGTTAACACTACGATGTGTTTTAAGCTCTATTCAGAAATATTGGGCAAAGCCTTTGGTAAGACACTTGTTTTCTCAGCAGTATAGATGTATAATAGAGAGGAAATTATGACCCGTTGAACTTCCTAACACTAGTTCTTAGCAGCTTATAATGCATAATCAAAACTACTAGTGCAAAGATTTTTTCAATCAAATCAAATATTTAAAAAGAATACAGTCAGTACAATCAATATAGTGCCATCATTTATTGCCTAATCAAAAATCAACCTTGCCGTAAGCAAACATCAGCCTTTAAACTTGGCAGAAATAATTTGACATTTATTGTGATAATTATCTACCAACTGATATGAGCATTTTTACCATGATAACATTTTTGGCCACTTCGCCCAATCCTATGTGCAATGCCAGACAGAGATTCTGTCTTAGATTCTTGCTATATAAAACACCAGTACTCAACTTTGTATCGTTTGAAGAGCTGGTTTTGGTCTAAAGTTTATTCGGAAGAACTTACTTAAAACTCCTTTGAAAGTACAAATGATGTTTCTTACACACCACTTGTTCATACTTAATGTGTGTGTGTGCTCCCACCTCAGGTGAGAGTGTGCCAGTGGAGGAGCAGTTTGACAAGGAGAAGGCCAACGCAGAGGTGCAGGCCCTGGACAACATACTCAACGACAAGCCGGCCTCCACGCCCAACATGCCGGGTGGTCGCCTCACTGATGTGGAGAAGGACAAGTGTGAGGCTGAGCTGGCCAAGCTTTACAAACAGCTGGATGATAAGGTGAGGGAGGGAGGGAACTTTCATGAATGTGGGTTTGCAGACATATCATAAATTCATGTTTTACACACTACTTATACATTTAAACAAGAATATCTCATAATGTATTTGATCATAAAATAATAATCAAGAAGAATGACATGTCAAGGTAACTAAAGAGTAGTTAAGAAGACCGAATCCTTCATCTTTCTTCTGTGGTCAACTTAACTGGATGGTTTCCATTTAATTCATCTTAATTGAGAGATTTTAGAAAGAAGCAACACAAGAATCAACTCTTTGATTTTAATGTACTTCTGTTCTTTGGATCATAGGCCACCAGATGTGGCATTATTTTTTAATTTCTAGTAGTAAATGTTAATTCATACAGGTCACCTTCTGTTAGATGTCCTGCTGAATGCTACAGCATGAGGAACCATATGACTTAAAGCTGTTGGATGTGGAAATCCAACTTTTGATTTTCTTTTAGAGACTACTGACTATTTGATTTTGACGTTAAAAGCCAATAATCTCATGCAGGTTTTTTCATTGTCAACTTGTCATTGTACACAGTCACAAATATCCATTGTATTTGTTGAATAATGCAAGCTAAACAGGTGTATACTTGTACAAATATATATCTTTGCTTGGCATTGGAGCAGCTGTCGCGATTAAATGGAATAATGCTGATTCCTTTTGGACAAATTCAGATGTTCTAATACAAAAAAGTAAATAAAAATAGTGTCTCTTTTAATTTTTCCAAGGCTTTTTTCAGTTATCAGTAGTCACGCTGTACTTACCATCCCCAGTGATATCCTTCCTGATTCCTGATGTGAATGCTAATGCTGCTTTGTGTCTCGGCGCTTCGCAGGATGAGGAAATCAACCAGCAGAGCCAGCTGGCTGAGAAGCTTAAGCAGCAGATGCTGGAACAGGATGAGGTGAGTAGTAGAGGTCCAACAGGTGGAGGGAAGACACAGGTGCAGAGAGACCTCTTGATCTTTGTAGTTCCACAGTGTAGTGTGAGGTAACACATTAAGCTATCAAATTGTATTCATATTTTACTTACCCTAGACCTTTGGTTTCAAATGGAGCTACGACCTTCAATTCTGTTAGAATTTACTGTGATCATTTTGTCCAGTACTCATACTTTCACTCTCACTGGGTTTTGGTAGGAGATCTGATGTATTACTGATAAGCAATTTGGGTTTTGCACAATAAATGTCACAACTTTGATGAAAACAACTTAAGGAACAAGAATTTTAGTAGTCTTGGACCATAGTAGCAGTTTGATAATAGTCTTAGTCAAAAAGGAGGAACACTTGTTTGTTTTGATAACGGATCAAATAAAAAGGAAAATTGCTTATTCATCCATATCGTTACAAGCACTGAATAATTTCTGCAGCCCTAATGCATTTGAAAACAAGTAACAAACAAATTATAATGCTTGCCCTGCTTGCAGCTTCTAGCCTCCTCCCGGCGCGATCATGAGAACCTCCAGGCAGAGCTGAACCGCCTGCAGGCAGAGAACGAGGCCTCCAAGGACGAAGTGAAGGAGGTGCTGCAGGCTCTGGAGGAGCTGGCCGTCAACTACGACCAGAAGAGCCAGGAGGTGGAGGATAAGACCAAGGAGTTTGAAGCCATCAGCGAGGAGCTTAACCAGAAATCGGTGAGCTGTGGGCAAATATCAGCATGTCCACACAGATACCAACACTATGATTAAACTTCAGCCTGCAGGGATGGAGGAAAAAAGAAAAATACATACACACCTGCATGCACAGTTATTGCTGCTACAGCCTCTTCATTTTGATATATGGCAGCAATAACAAGAAGAGGGATATATATAAGATGAACATGTATAGTATGTGAAAATAGTTGCAGAAAGTAGAAAGTAGAAATTGTTCTCTGCTCCCAAGATGTTTTTTTGTATTTCCTTCCTATTGCTGTTTTTTCTCCATTTAAAAACGACAGAACACACAGAGACAAAGAATGAACTCTCTCTCTCCCTGCAGTCCATCCTGTCGTCTCTGGACTCTGAGCTCCAGAAGCTGAAGGAGATGTCCAACCACCAGAAGAAGAGGGTGACCGAGATGATGTCATCACTGCTCAAAGACCTTGCTGAGATCGGCATCGCCATAGGCAGCAATGACATCAAGGTACTGAGATGCCTTGTGCTTGGTTACTATAGCAACACTAAGGCTACAGTAGCAACATCGGCCTCTAGAAATGTAGAGGAAGAAGTAGTTGGAATTGTTTTAGTGGTTGATAAGACTCGATCCTTTCACAGGATCTTGTAGTGATACAATGATTGAAAAAAAAACGTTCAGGCCCATGAACACCTGGTTCTACTTTCCCCTCACCTCGCTTTATCCTCCACGTGGTCGTGTCTCTTCAACCCTCTCCTTCTGCCCTTACAGCAACACGAGGGCGGCAGTGGCATGATAGACGAGGAGTTCACAGTGGCCCGTCTCTACATCAGTAAGATGAAGTCAGAGGTGAAGACCATGGTGAAACGTTGCAAGCAGTTGGAGAGCACCCAGTCCGAGAGCAACAAGAAGATGGACGAGAACGAGAAGGAGCTGGCCGCTTGTCAGCTGCGCATCTCTCAGGTATGTAGAAACTAACCTCAAGCAATGTGGTGAGCTGAAAACGTACACATGACTGATCCGTGTGTGCATGTAAAGAAAGAACATTTTAAGTTCTGACTCCTCATAATGACTGGATGTATAAACCTCTGTCTTATTTCTTCTGCCTCCAGCATGAAGCTAAAATCAAGTCCCTGACTGAGTACCTGCAGAACGTGGAGCAGAAGAAGAGGCAGCTGGAGGAGAACGTGGACTCTCTTAATGAGGAACTTGTCAAGCTCAGCGCTCAGGGTATGTCACTGTTTGAGTACAGAGCAAGAGACGCAGCAGTGACTCAGCATTCTCTTCAAGTCCACTTAAATACCTTTAATGGTAACAGGAGCTATGGAATAAAAGTTAAATAGCCTCTGAGGAACTCTTCAACCTCAACATGGTCATCCAACTGATTTAGAATTGGAACAGACAAGACTTTTGTAAGGAAACCAGTTGTTAGTTCACTGATATATGGATCTACTGTAATGTAGAGTGCTTACAATATTTATTATGTGGCAAGAACCAGAATCTGGATTTAATTTTTAACTAAGTACAATTGGAACTGGTTTGAAGTGTAAACAATATCCAATTCTTACTGATTTTCATATTTCTGTTTCACAGAGAAAGTCCATGCTATGGAGAAAGAGAATGAGATCCAAACTGCCAATGAGGTCAAGGTATGTTCCCCAGGCCCCATCAAACAATGCACACTGCAGTTTTCTAGATCCCACTAGAGGGAGGAAGTTGATTCAAAATGTTTCTGTTATTTCTGGTTGGTGTCGCCATCAACAAACATTTGAAAGCTGAAAGTTATGAAATTGCATCCTAAACAGGAACTTAGTTTAGATCCAGTACCAAAACGTATTGTGTAAAGAATCCCAACATGCTAAACACTGGTTTTGTTAACTTTTATTAACTTGCTGGTATGTTGGTCTTTTACTGTGGGGTTTTTTTTTTTTGTAAACTCCTCTATCAAATGAATAACATGTAAATGCTGTTTGTGTGTGTGTTCAGGAAGCGGTGGAGAAGCAGATCCACTCCCACCGTGAAGCTCATCAGAAGCAGATCAGCAGCCTGAGAGATGAGCTGGACAACAAGGAGAAGCTCATCACCGAGCTGCAGGAGTAAGACTTACATTTCTGTTGTCCCCAGTCATTGTTCCATTAGAAATGAATGATGTATGTTAGAATAGACAAAATGGCATTAGAAAATCACGAGGAAAATAATGATTTAATTGTGATAATTAGGATACATTTTTATCCTGTTACAGCTGTTATTACAAAGAAATAATACTTATTATTCATACAGATTCAGAGATGTAATCAATGTGCTCATATAAACGTTATGTTGTCTGTTCCAGTCTGAACCAGAAGATCATGCTGGAGCAGGAGAGGCTCAGAGTGGAGCACGAGAAACTCAAATCCACTGACCAGGAGAAGAGCCGCAAGCTGCATGAGCTTACGTATGTGTCCACTGGTCAACGTGCACTCTGTTGACTCAGTTAAATGGCCAGATACAATACACGTACAGCCATTTATCACCATGTGCATATATTTTGAACAGAGGCTCAGCACATGTGCAGCATCTGTTTACTGTCTGTAATTTCTCTCGTGTGTATCACTTTGGACTTAAACTGTTATTGTTGTTGTTCAGGGTGATGCAGGACAGAAGGGAGCAGGCCAGACAGGACCTGAAAGGTCTGGAGGAGACAGTGGTGAGTTTATAGAAATCAACTGATTATTAAAAGCACTGATTGTGGGCCTGTCTCATCCCTTTGCAAGTAGAACATATCAGAGAAACACAAATCACATCAGTAAACTACAAGTCTGGCAGATAATATTTACAGTAAATTTAACATGACTACAAATAAAACACCAGTCTTGGTATTGAGGTTTTAATAATGGGGGGACATCTGTTAATATTTGCTGTTGCTGTCAGTTTCTATGATCTAAATTGATGTCTGCTGCGCTCATCTCTTCGATCTAGCATTTCGTTCAGTCTGTTCCAAACATCTCAATCAAGCTAGTTTATATTCTGATTTTGATTGCATCTTCTTTTTCCATTCAAGGCCAAGGAGCTGCAGACCCTGCACAACTTGAGGAAACTTTTTGTCCAGGACTTGGCTACCAGAGTGAAAAAGGTGAACCACGTGAAAATATCTTCAGTTGCTTTGAAGGGAATTTGTTTATCCAAAAAAGACAGTAGGTCTGCCATGAACAGCAACGAAATAAGGATCACTTAAGTGCTACATATTAAATGACTGTATGATGTGATTATAAATCCCCCCCCTGCGCATTATTAAAGTTTTAATGTGTGTGTTTTATTTGTTGTGCAGAGCGCTGAGATGGACTCAGACGACACAGGTGGGAGTGCAGCACAGAAACAGAAAATTTCCTTTCTTGAGAACAATCTTGAGCAGCTCACCAAGGTTCACAAACAGGTAAGAGTTTATTATACACCCCCAGCAACAATTCAAAGTTTAATGCTTTCCTTTCTAAGATCTCACACTACCCGTCTGACTGATCTCCCTTTGCAGATGTCCTGTTGTTTTTACTTCTTTCTTCTCCATTCATTATTTAATCTTTGTGTATATTTCAGTTTGCTCTACCATCCTCTCCTTGTTCGATCTCTCTGCGCTCTTCCCCCCGTTTCTTTCCAACTGATCGACTCCTGTAGAAAAGTAGATGAAGGAAATGATTTAAACCGATGCAAACTGTCCCACAGCTGGTGCGTGATAATGCAGACCTGCGCTGTGAGCTTCCTAAACTGGAGAAGCGTCTTCGCGCTACGGCTGAGCGGGTCAAGGCCCTGGAATCTGCTCTGAAGGAGGCCAAGGAGAACGCTGCCCGCGACCGCAAGCGCTACCAGCAGGAGGTGGACCGCATCAAGGAGGCCGTCAGAGCCAAGAACATGGCCAGGAGGGGACACTCAGCCCAGATCGGTTAGTAGGGACGGATGGGATCAGAAACTCAACGATGCCTTCTTTTATTCAGGGTAGAAAATACAGGGTCTCTTGGAGTGTCAAGGAGAAAGTTCTTGTTAAAACCACCATTACACAGATGGTTTACATTTTTACTAATCCTCTGAATGAGAGTTGGTTGCATATGTAAGTACGTCCAATACTGATTAGAAACATTTCAGATATCATAACCCAGTGTAGAAGTTGTCATGCTCGCATTGTGGTGAGATTGGATTAAGTGTAGTTCATCACATCGGGCCAACAGTGGACAAGTCTTGAAGTCCCAATGTGAAACCACAGAGAGAAAGAGGAGTACATTTAGACATTTATTCAGAAAGACACTCAATGATTGTACACTCAAGGATTCTCCACCACATACTTAATTCCCTTTCTCTGATTTGCAGTGAGTGTTTAAGCATTTTTCCTGTTAGATTGACGGAGGAGATCTTAGAAAAACAGCATAATTTGTGTTTTGTCTGAATTGAAATGCAAATCTCCCTGACATCGCAAACAACAGTGTTTATCTGAAAAAGCCAATCCCCTCTCTCCTCTTTCTCCCGTCTTCAGCCAAGCCCATCCGGCCCGGGCAGCAGCCGGTGGCATCTCCCACCCACCCCAACATCAACCGCAGCGGAGGAGGCTTCTACCAGAACAGCCAGACTGTGTCCATCAGGGGAGGAGGCAGCGGCAAACCAGACAAGAAGTGGGTGTAACTTTTCTAAGGAGACAATGTGTCATTTAAGAGACGCGGTAACTAAAGAGAGAGCGTTAAACCACAGCTCTGGTGACAGTAAATAACCAAGCTACTACGCCTGGAAGCACTGAATATTCTAGTTTTCTTTTTTTTCAATTCTGAATGGTGTGAAATAACCAGAACTAACGGGTTAACATACAAGCAGAACAGAGCACGTAATGAAATTATATTACTGATGTCTTCTTGGACACTTTTCTACTATTATATACAACACCACCATATATTAGATACTGTTGCAGTTTTCTGTAAGATGCATTGATGAAATCTCATCATTGATGTTCAGTACTGGTTGAAGACCTTCCAAAGGGAGGATGAGGTGCAGAAATATGTTTTTTTTTAAGGAATCACATTCGAGCTTACATCAATTTTTAATAGTACAAGTATTGCTTTAATCAGTCAGTGATCAGTTTTTAGTGTGCATGTGTTAATATTCAGATTTTCCTTGTTTGGTTTTGCGTCACAGCAGCCTCATGTATGCAAAAGCTGCCTCCTGTTTGCTTAAACTGAAACTTGTCTGACACGTCCTGATTATAACTTGTCAGCTGCGTGATGGATGGTAGCAGTCGTGTGAGCAGTAAGTGCGACGTTCAGTAACGACATCCTTTCTTTTTGTTTATCTGCAGCTGAAGAGCAGCGGGACCGAAGGAAGACACCACTGAAGAAGCCAATATCACCCCCCCGCCCACCCTGACAACCTGTCATTCCATTACAGCGAACAGGCTCCTCGGCGCTGCTTTGGAGCCATGAAGGAGTTTCTGAATTATAAATATATATATATAAATATTCCTGGCCTGTACAGCTCCAACCCCCCTCACCTCCACCCACTCCCCCCAATCTCATCATGACTTATCTCTTTTTCTCTTACTGGACATAATTTAAAAAGTACCACACATTTGATTTCCAAAAAGACAATGTAATATTCTTATCCACCAAAACCAAACGCAGTCTTGAGCGCAGCCTCGGCGAGCGAAACCACGCGCACCTCAAATGTGTAGCTTCGGTTTTTGATTTGCACAGTCTGTCGTCATCCGTCGTCGTCGTGCGAGTAGTTCTGCACTGTGCCAAGCTGAATGTAACAGTAGCAAGAGTCGGGGAAAAAAAAAAAAAGAATAAATAAAAGCAAACAACCGTGTAAAGAGACACACAAAAAAAAAAAAAGCCCCCCCCCCCAAAAAAAAGGAGACCCTACCACGAGAAATCGCTTGGCTAACTTCTGTACATTTCATCACTACTATTATTGGTTGTTAACCACACTTTTCTCTGGATAGATTTTACATGCTTCTTTAAGGAAAAAAAACTTAAAAAAGGAAAAAAAATAAACTGTACGGTTTTGAGTTGACTAGATGGCGTCGAGCACTACTGTTCTGTCCGGTCTTGTACAGATGTAAAATTGGCACTACTGCACACGCTTCCCTGGAGAGACACCTGTATGGAAATAAACAGGGGAACAGCTAAATAGGATGAAAAATAAAGAAAAAAAAAAGAAAAGCAAAAGACGTGCGACAGTGTACTGTAGATGTATTTAACTAAATACCTGTTGAGGCCAATTGTTTTTATCATTAAGTTAAAAATAAAACCTATACTCGTTATTGGTGACTTCATGAGAAGGATGTAAAGAATGTAGGAAGGAAGTAAAGAAGGACAAGAGTGATCCGGTTAACACAACAAACTTCCACCTGTTAGCATAGCCCATGCTACGTAGCTAAATGTACTGTTTTTACTTCTCTCAGTGGTTAATAATGCTGTGTCAATGGACGCTATTTATATCTCTCTGCACATTGGAGCACATAGACTGCAGGCGAATAGACTGAGATAGCACACACGATGCTTGTCCTGTCCTAGCTGGGTCACTGTCACTCACTCATCTCCCGGACCTTTTTGTTTTTTAGTCATAAACCTGACTTATCAGGACCTGTTTGATCCCCGTCGTGTCATGATTTCCTTTCAAGGGTGCCTCGCTTCTGTTTTTGTTTTTTGTTTCTTTTGGGTTTTTTTTTTTTTGGTCTTCCTCCTCTCACATCCGTTTTGTTGTTTCTCTAGATTAGGTTTAGGACCTGTAACTGTTCATGCCCCTTTGGTTGTACATTTGCAGAAGGCAACGTGTTTTGCTGGGTTTTATGTACTGTATCTCTTTAATTGTTCCATAGATGGTGTAGATTTGAAGTGGAACGGCGGGTTGTGGGTGTCAGTCGATAGGGTGAGACCCTTTGCCGCTGATCAGCCAGTCAGGAGAGCAGGGTCTCAAATTGCACAACAATCTTCTGTCATAATCTGGAGGAAGCGTTTATTTAACTAAATGTAGTCAGGGGTGTCTGATTTATGTTGGATTTGTTGTCTTTGTTGTATTTTTTTTAGTGTCATTTCATAATTTTTTTTTGATTCATTTTAATTCCCACCACAGTTCTGTTTTTTTTTTTTTTTTCTTTTTTAACCCTGTGAAGCCCCAGTACATTGGCAAAAAGCCTGTTGTGATTGTAACCCCAGCCTGAGAACACTAACATCTTGTTCAAGTGCAATATACTGTAAAATACACTGAATGTGGCTGGCAGGTGTGATCCTGCTCTGCCATGTGGAGTCAGAGCCCCTCTTCCTTGTTAGCTTCTGTCCGCTAACGTTTGGTTCTCAGTGTATTTTCTCATCGGACGCTTCTTTCATTGTCCTTTCTGAAAAGCTGGAACACAATACAGGGTTTCTTCTTTTTTTTTTCTGGACCATATTCTAAAATAAGAGTACTACTGTAGTCGACGGTAAACTCGGTGTAGATGACAGGATGGTCTGACTTTACTCTCCAGTGCAGTAGTAGATATTTAAATTAGTTTCAGCTTTTTAGAAACACAGATTAAAGAAACTTTCTGCTGCAAAATGCATATTTGGCTGAAACGAGTGGAACACATCTAGCTGGAAAAAAGGAAGCGATAGGATTTTGGCTTTGTCTCGTAAGATGTCGTACTAAAACCTGTGACCTTGTAGCAGGACAGGTGGGTTTATTAGCACTTCTTCACAACACCTACACTCATTAAAGCACTCCATACGTGGCTGTTTTTGACTGGAGGGAAGAGAAGCTTCCAAAGCCCTGTGAATGGAACTGTTTGGTGACGGCAAATAATTTAAGTAGTGATAATTACGTCCTCCGAGCTGCAGGGCGGAGTAGCTCCCCCGTATCTACGACAGGACAGTGTTCTGTGTCTATCCAGATGGTTTAATCCCTCTGTGTAATCTTCTAGATTAGTTAAGACTTTGCAGCATGGACCTCAAAATGGTTATCCTTTGACCTTCCACAAAAACTGGATATGAAATGGGGGAAAAATGGTTAATAAAAACAGAAAAGAATACTTATGGTGTTTACCTAAATTAAATTTTGCATTCATTCTAAATTTAAAAAAACAAAACAAAGTGTAGCCACTTTTTTATTACTGTGTAATAGTCGGTCAGTTTTTAAAGGACAGTTTTGAGGATCCATCAGTGGACAAGGTACTGGATCATTCCTGGAGAACTGGGGCACAAATAGCAGGGCTCTGATATGGACGGAGATGGGAAAGTTCATGAGATCACAGTTTTGGATTGATTGCATGATGTAAATGTATGTGTGATTAAATAATTATGAGAAAACACTTGTTTCTCTGTCCCTTTCTTTGTGTCTGGTTAAGACTTACTGACTGTTTTGCAAGAGTTAAACAAATGTAATGAGTCATTTAATGCCCAGGCGCTGATGCTGCTTTGGTTACTTTTTCAGGAACTGAGTCATTTTTTTTGCATTTTTCATTTATTTTTATTTTCTTTTTGATTTTTTTTTATTTCTGTTCAGTTAAGTTTCAGTTACATTCCAGAGTGGGTTTGCTCATTTTATTTTTGTTTTTATTGTTAAAAAATGTTAGTTTATTTTCATTATTTCTTATTTTGATATGTGGGGTGTTTGTCAGAGGCACATTTAAGAAGTTCAGAATTGATATAATGCAAACGCAACACTTTCTGAGGATAGCTTACCCCCAGGCTTAATAAACGTGACAAATAAAGACATTACCTGTATATTTTATTTTAGTGTTGTAAGAGCACAATGCTGTGTTTTTGTTTTTATCTTAGTTAACTAAAATGTTTTTTCACACCTAGTTTTAATTTTTAGTTTAGTGGTACTTAATTCTGATAGCTGTGTTCAGGATATAAACCATATGGCCAGTATTCCTGGGACCTTCTCATAGTTTAGGTTCGGCGGTTTGGGACAGGTCCTTTCTCGGTTTAACACGACACTCCCCCGTTAGCCACTGTACAAAGACAAGTCCATAAAGAAAGTATTTTTTCAATTTGGTGTGTTAGATTTTGAAAGGCCTTCACATAAACTTGACCTCAACCCCATCCAACATGTTTGTAATGACCAAGAGAGAGCCGAGCCTTATCACCTACACTAGTGTTAGAGTTCACTAGTGCTTCTGTGGCTGAATGGGAGCAAACCCCTGCAGCTATTTCTGTTCATTCTTCATCATTTTGAGGTTTGGACCATTGGTTGAACAAAACAAGCATTGTGAGGGTGTCACTATGGGTCAATTAATGTAGATTAATTCAGGAGATAATCAATAGAATAATTTATAATGAAAATCATCAGAAATGCAAAACAGTGACAAATGAGCGCCACCTAAAACAGCAAAGTCCTGCCTTAACATTAATACATGAGCATTAATCAAATGAATAGTATAACAGTCAGCGGACATTTTTCTCCATTGATTAATTTTACTTTGAAAACTTTAAATACATTTTCCTGATCATCATTCCTGATGGGTTAAATACAGAGAACTAATTTCAATTTGTAAAGTGTGCTGTGAAGTATGCTGTACAAAAAAATTGACCATTAAAGGATTATTATTATTATTATTATATTTACCAACTTTTGCTTATGTAACATTTTCAATGCAGGGCTTTCACTTGTAACAGGGTATTTAACTGTGTGGTACTAGTGCTTATTTACCTAAAAGTCAGAATACTGCTTAGTTCATCCAGGTCAAACTTTAATTATTGTTTCACTAACATTTGTATGAGTACTGTTGGTTAGTATATGAAAATATTTGGAGATATTTTTTCTAAACAGATTATTTCAGTATAATATTATCAATAGACCCTATGGAGATCTATGTGTTTTGTTGCCAGGCAACCACAGGTGAAAGTAGCCCCATTTGTGACCTCACCACACAAACGTTACAACGTCATTACATTCCTTACGCAATTCGTAGATAACTTTATTTATTTATTTATTTATTTATTTATTATCTGTCATCTGTCAGTGGGTTTTCAAAAATATCCACTGTCGACAATTTGGGAAATACGTACTAAGCTAAATTAGCTTAGCACACAGACGGAAAACAGGGGCGGACAGTTAGCCTAGCCTTGTCCCAAAGGTAACAGAAACCGCACCCTCACCTCTGCAGCCAGGTAGGTGGATACTGACTTGTACACTGGACTCGGTGAATACACTGGACCGACCGATGTCTTTGTACAGCCGTTTTCTAGCCGCTAGGTGGCGCTGATTCCCCGTTTGCGTCCGGAACACCTGACGGGATCGGACCATAGAGGACACAATTAAACAGGAAGTCTCACTCTTGACGTATCCCCGCTCCAAACATGAAGCCGCTTTAATAAATCGATGTAAACGCGACTAAAACACAAGATAAGTAGTAGACACCAGCTGTCCATAGGCAGGCAGTGCTACATACACGACCAACGCTTGGATCAAGAGCCAAATAAAACAACGTTTACTTATTGCTTGAAATATCGGGGTCTGTGGTCACCATGGTGACGCTAACGCTTACGAGGCGGGTCTGAGGTTGTCTCCGGAAAAAAGGCCGCAGAGTGGTGCATCGTCATAATAGACGATCTTTGCCCGGGAGGGTAGTTGCCAAAGTTGTCGGGGCAGGCGTGAGTTCGCGGGAGCGAGCACCACTGTGGATTACACCGGCCAGGAGGCACCAGGAGGGACGGGGCCGCCGCTCTCCGACAAACCTGACGAGTAAAGAAGTGGTTTCACACGGCGGTGGGTCGACAGGAAAGTTTACGGGAATTTTTAACCTGAAAACTGGGAACAACTGGAGCGCGTTTCCCTGTCCTTAAGGACCAAAGTAGCGAAGGTGCGTTCAGGGTGCGGACGTTTGCCTGCCGCAGTGTTTGTGGGACACTGAGGAATGTTTAGCCACAGAGCTAATTAGCTAGCTAACGTTAGCGACAGATTAGCTCCTGTGAGCCAAGGCAAGACGCCCACACAAGAGCAGCAAGTCTGTCTCAATAATACAAAACGTTAATAGAAGTTAAAGGTAAGACTTTAAATACCTTTACTGAAAGTGTACTACAGTATCCTCGTAGATCGTGAAGTACAGAGAAATTATGTACAATTAAAGTTAACTAGTCCCTTTTAGGACTACTAGCTAATGTAGAAATAATCAAATCATTAAAAAAAATCAACACTAACGTCTGACAGAGGTGTGTTTATACCATGTGGGGAGTGTGTTTTGTAGCTTAAAGTCGCTGTAAAGCAGCTATTTTTGGTTGTGGGTGAACTTAATTAGCTGTCAGCAGTGAAATGATCCTGTCGTGGTGCAGCACAGAGCAGATGATGCACCACTTTACCTTTTGTGTGACCATGTATGTGAAAAGTGACATAAGATGGTTGACGAAAGAGCTGAGTTTTTTTGTGGTTTTGACTGCTGCAGCATGAATGACAGTAGAGCTGGTGGATATACTGTTGTTTGATCTGCTGATTTTTCAATTAATTGAGCTTTTACTTGTCTGTCATAAGTGTTGTCCTGAAAATGCTCACCCTCGAAGTTCACAGTTGATAATATTCTAAATTGGGGAAGAGCATACATATGTTTGCAATCACCACGCTCTTACTAGCCTTATAATTTAAGTCAGTTGACAGAAATTGCTCTCATAACAATTTTTGTGAGGATTTGTAACTGAATATGTCTTGAATTTGCTCTTCTAGTTGTACAAATTAGGAAATCTGAATATGCTTTTTGCTGTTTTGTCACCAAAAATAATACAAGTCATTGTGCTAGTCACTTGTTAGTCACAACTCTAAATTTGATGATTAAAAATGAAACCATCATCTGATTTTTTTGAACACCACAAATCACAGTGTAGATTTGTTTTCCCGACATGGTTGTGATTCAAATCCTAACTGGTGATTTGGTTAAATTACTGCTAAATGTGATGCCATGATGTGTCACCCCATCCAGTGGTGAACCTCACTGCTGCCGCCTCATTCCTACAATGAGTGACCTACCTGCCGCTACACACGTGTGTCTCTCTGTTTTGTATTTCTGTTTTGTGTTCCCGTTTCTTTCTTTCTCCTAAGATGCCCACATTAAGGGAGCCGCAGCGGGCCGTGGTTTGTGAAGTGTGACAGATTGTGGGTTTGACAGTTGCAGGGCACCTCGGGGAGCTGAGTTACGAGGAAAGTCGCGGTGAGAGGTGCCTAACTGGGACAGCCTGTGCTGAATCCAGGCTGTTTAGGGGAACGAGAACCTATATTTGGTGTGACTACGTGCGAAGGTCACAGTGCAGTACTCGATGGGCTCTGCTAGTTTCTGGTGATACAAACTGAGACTTCGGTTTTCTATTTTTCAAGGTTCAGCTCATCCAAAATCAAACACATTCTCTGCCGTGCTGATTATTTTGGCTTGTTGTCTTTATCTCTAAAATGTCTACCACCACTCAAATATACTAATGATTATTGGTGTTTTTGCTGCTTAGAGCACTGAAAAAGACATTTAAAACTTAAGCAACATGCCTTTACAGATGGAAACCGTTTTCTATTTTAATGAAACAGTTTGCATGTTTTTACATGTTTTTAATTTACATGGAAAAACAGTAGAGCCTTATTCCTGAAAAATTCCTGTTTGATCTCTTAAAATGAGCATAGTGAGCCTGATAACCATCTCTCCAGCCTCCCTTTCCCTTCCCTTTTAAATACTTCTACAATTCAAGAGAAATTAGCCCCCTCTGATGAAAATAACTCGCTCAAAGAAATCACTGGCACGCCAGGTCTGGCCTGAACTCTCCTAACAAGTCATGTGAGACCCGATGCAGAGCTGTGACTCCGCTGCCTCGCTTGTCCCTATTTCTGGGGAAACATTTCATGCGTTAACGTTGAAAAAACACTTTCCAAAGTGCTGCTCTCTGTTTTACTGAAGCAGGAGAAATGGGAGGGTGTGTTTTCCTACATGTGCTGACAACGGCAGATTTTCCACCACATATCAGTTCAAACAGTCCCACACGTTTGTCTTCTGCCTTCCCATCACATTGTGCTCTGCAGCCGTGTCTTGTAGCTCTGGGTGTTTTTATTCTGCGGACCCACCCATCGGCCCCACAGCTCACTGTAAATCTTATTACCATCACATCAAATTAAGGTGCTTCCTCTGATTTTGCTGATTGGACTCTGAGAAGATTTGTGCCGTCTACTAAACAGCGGTGGAGGTAGTGGAGCTTAATCTAGGCAGAGATAAGTGAAAGAGACAACAGCCTCCAGGTACTTAACCTGCTAAAGACCTCTCAATGTGAACAATAAGAGTAGCCAAAAAGTCACTGGGGTAAGAGTATCAGAGCATCATTCATTTCATTGAATTAATATTAAAGGTAAGACATCATTTGGAAAGAGACCTTTGTGATAAGGTTGTTAAAAGTATGCAGTTTTTCATTGGTTTAAAAATGTTAAGGCCTCGACTAATGATTATTTTCAGTATTGTTTCATTTGCAGATTGTTTTCTCAATTCATGATTGATTGTTTGGTTTAAAAATTGTCATCAATGATAGTGAGAAATGGCTGTTACATTTACCGAATGGCCACAGCTTGCTTGTTTTATTTAACAGTCAAAAAGACGAAGAAAGTCGGTTTATGATTATGTAAAAAAAAAAAAGCAATGAATCCTCACAGAAGCTGGAATATTATTTCTAGAAAAACTTGAACAATTGGTCGATTGTCTAAACAGTTGCCAATTCATTTCTTGTTGGTTGACTAAGCAATAAATCAGAATTTATTGAAATTACAAAAAGGCATTTGTCCCAGATATTGCTGCATATATATGAGCTGTAATGCCATGGAAAAATTGTATGACAGAAAATGAACTTTTGTCAAACTGCTGCAGTGACTTTAGTGCCAACATTTTCCAGCCAGTTTGACTAATTCACCAGCCAAGTGGTACTTTACATAGGGCCTCAGCAGAAAGATATTTGCTGTTGAGCCGGAAGAGAAATTCAGGCCCTCTGTTTGCTCTTAGTTATTATTCGCCGAATAATTGGAGAAGCACCAGAAAGATAAGGCAGGATTGACCAAACTGGCTCTGAGCAAACCACAGTTCTAACACGAAGGTCGTCACCGTGACAAAACTGTGTAATAGAGCATTCAGTGCTTCAATGTGCGCAGACACTGTCTCCCACCTGCTGTGGACGATGTAGTGAAGGCTGACTGGAAAGCCTGACGTATGGATGCTCAGTTGTTGGCAAAACTGATGCTAATCCTGATCATTTTAATTGATACCTAGTTGCTCTTAGCATTTGTTTATGTTTTTAAATGAGGCTTATTGTTCTGTAAAAAGCAAGCAAAGTTCATCCCACATGCACGTCTTCCACACAAGGATTAGATAAAAATAGAGGAAAAGCAGTCGTCCGTCTGTCAGCCAGCCAGCTGAATTAACAGGTCACAGGTTCAGGAACGAGGCTGCCAGTTCTCGTCATTATACGTCCATCAGGCACTCTAATGCTTCACCAGACCGCTGTACTCTGTGAGTTGTCACTGTGAGCCGTGAATTGGCATCAGATGCAGTGTTTGGTTTAATTTGGCTAATGGACGCTCTGCGTAGCCTGTAGATTCGGTGAGATTTCCCTCAGTGCTTGTTATACTGAACCAGCGTGGTAATCCATGGTGATATTATCCCCGCGGTCACTGTATCAGGACTAATCCAGGGGCTGTTGGCCTAATCACACCTAATGACATCTTTATTAAGCTAATGCACAACTGGTAAAGGTTGAATGAGTGGCTGTGGTAGTATTGGATAAGAGCTGCCTAACCCACATTTACTGTTCAGATGGACACTTTAAGACGTTGAGACTTTAAGACTGTCTGTGAATTATGAATACACAAGCAGAAAGACGGATTTCTAGTCTTGATTGCCCATTAAAATCATAGTGATATTCTTGGTTTTTCAGGCAAAAGTCTCACTGAACGTGACTCACTGATGACTTAGGGTTAGGGTGGCTTTGCAATTACGGCCATCATCATAATATCCTGTCACTGGCGCTGTAATATCCTGCCACTGCATCTACGTCCGATGACACCCAGCCAAACTGCACCACTTCCTTTTAAACCACTGTCTTCGGGTTAAGTTCCCTGGAACCTCATTTTGTTTTTGTTCTTTTACATTTTGGGACTTTAGATGAATTTTAAGGCGGTCAGATTGTGCCTATTACACCACAAGTTTTGTGTTGTTACAACAAGGAGTGTTCTGGGCCATTGAATTTGAACTTGTGTCAAATATTATGCAGATTACATTCATGGGAACACAATAAGTAAACACAGTGTGACATTCGGCATTGTTGGTCTGATTTTTACAACTCTTGGTCTTACTGGTCAAGAATAAAAGTCCACATCTGGTCCAGCATGAATCTGCTCAACTGGTGTCTGCTGTGAAGCACTCAAGAGACTTATGTGTTTTCATTTGGCTCACGTTGTATCCTGGAGTGATTTAAAATGGTACAGCAGTCTCAATAGTTTCCTTACTCTTTAATTAGGACCCACTTTTTTTAAAATGACTAAACATCGTGTCCCAGTTCACAACAGATGATCTATAAATCGTGAGCAGAGTGATTTTGTGCTTAAATGAACACTCCTGGCCATTTTTACTGCCATTTCCTCATCGCCTCATATTATCTTATCTACACAAACTAGCCATTTCAAAGAGGTGCTTTAGTGACGTTTGATAAATCACAACTTTGTTATATTGTTATTGAAAACACACACATATTAAATACTTTAAAAATAAGGCCAAATAAAAGCATTTAGGTGGAGTTATTGTCATTGAGTCATTGTTTTTCCCTGCATTTAGGTGCAGTTGTCAGGCACTGGAATGGCGGCTGTGAATTTTAATGTTAGTTACCAGAAATGCTAAACGTCCTGTGGCTCAAAGTGCAGAAATAAATCTTAAAGGCCTGTGGAGAAATTCTGGAAATGTATTTGGCAACTCAGATAAAATCTTCAGTCTCTGCTGATGACTGATTCCAGGAAACGGTGGTAGTAAGTTTAGAAGTCAGTGTTGTAATGCAGCAAGCAAAGTGCTAAATGTATATTTCAGAAATAAGATTCTAGCATGTCATGGTCTGCTTTCTGTAAAAGTCTCACACTAAACAAAATAAACAGAGCTACCGAGCGAAGACGCACATCTTTGAACTGTTTAACTTGTTGGAGCATGAAATATTTCTTTTTATACTGCTACCTCAGGCTCCAACTAGCGCTAGTAGCAAGGTGGTACCACCTCTCCACCCATACAGAGGTAGCCTGAGGTGGATATATGACACAGTCTTATAATGACACACTTCTGCTCACAGATGAAGCAGGTGCTGTAAATTTAATGAGACAGTTTCTCAGCTCTGGCCTCTATTTTTTTTGTCTGCATTTGCCCCTTGAGTGATTATTATTGAACTTATGTTTGCCCTCAAAGTTGGCTACAGATAAGATATGCCTTTTAAACCGAGGTTTGGCTCCTTTTCCATGTTTCTAGTTGTCACCTTCAGTTGAGCTATTAACATTTTCTAGATTACGTTAAAGAAGAGACACTTCAAAGCTCAGGTTGCTCAAGGTGTGCTGGAGCCTCACCTCATGTCATCAGTGTGTGTGTGTGTGTGTGTGTGTGTGTGTGTACATGTGACTTCAGCAGGAAACTATGTGTGTGATTTGACTAATCTCTCCACTCAGCAGCAACATGCCTCAGTTGCTGCTTGGCTAGCTGTCATTAGCAGACAGAGGAACAGAGGACAGAGAAAAACAGACAGAGAGTAGTGGAGGAAGACCATGTGAGTCACATTACTGTCTCCCCTCCTTCTGTCTAAGCTTACGTCCTGCTCTGAGCTGTGCACGCCGAAGAGGATTAAAGCTCTCCAGTCAGTATATAATTCATTAGTTCTGATTGGGTTAAGTGAGTATTTAAAAGACAGGAGTGTTTGTGTCTTTGTTGTTGAATGTGCCGCTGAGACTTTCTGCTAAGTTCTTTTTCCTCTTATTGCACATGAACTGCTGTCATTGCTGCTAGAAATGTAAAACACACAACTGTCTTTATGCTGAAGGAATTTCCCCGTGTGAGCATTTGTATTCAATCAGTGGACAGTTGACTTCATTTTCAGACTGATCCTTGTACAACAAACCGCTTTCATTGTAATAATAGTTTGGCATTTTATTGTATTTGAAAAGCCTGTCATCTTTCCCAGCAATTTAATCAAGCAGTTACTAATAGGAGAGAGGCATTTTTAGAGGAACTTGACTTAATAGGATGATTGTTTTTTGTATAGTTGTTTGGAAATTGTTGCCTATTTGATGGTGTACAGCACACAACTTTGTACGACTTTAAGGCAGACAGGAAAAGTGGGAAAAGAAAGAAGGGAATAGCATGTAATAAATGTCCTCAAGGACTTTATAGGAGGTTATATGATACACCTCTGTTTGGCAAACACTCTTTAAAGCCCAGGTATTGGTTAAATCTTGATTGGACAAGAGCACAACAGAAAATATAATTTCTATAGAAATGCATTTGTGTACTGACTTGTTCTTGTTGCTCTCCCTCCAGATCTCCCCAGGAAGCCATGCTAATAAATATCTTCCTCTTGCGGTGAGCTGCCTTTAAGACCGTCAGAGGCACCATGGCGGAACTGCCTATAGCCCCGGGCCAGGTCTACATCGAGGTGGAGTACGACTATGAATACAGGGCCAAGGACCGCCTCATTACCATCCACCAGGGGGAATGCTACATGCTGGTCAAGAAGACCAACGAGGACTGGTGGCAGGTGAAGAAGGAAGAAGGGACTAAAGCTTTCTACGTACCTGCTCAGTATGTCCGCGAAGTCCGCAAAGCCCTCATGCCACCTCCTAAACCTATCCCATATCCTCCTGCTGCCACCGGGAACACTCCTCCACAAAGTGGGGGCGCACTCTGGGTAAAGCCAACCAATCTGGAGCTGGGACTCCAAGACCGGTCCACTGAGAACATACACAGGCGCGAGTCCAACTATCGGCGCTCGCCCTCTGCACAAACCTCCTCTTCGGGGAACTTCAGTCCCCCCATTCAGCGCAGAGAAAGTAACCACCATCACGCCCCTACCACTCCCACCGACCACGACCGAGCTCTGGCTGACATCCTTCTAGGCGGCGGCGGCGCCCCCCCCCAGCTTGCCCACAAAGGAGGGTCCAGCACCCTACCCCGCACCCGAGCTCGATCCCCAGACCTGGTCAGAGCCCCGCTAGACGTGGACTGCACCCAACACTGTGACTCTGCGGGGGAAGAGAGGCGCACCAACGACTCGGAGTCAGGAGACGAACTGAGCAGCAGCTCCACTGAACATCTCCAGGTAAAGTCACAGATATTATTTCTTACATGTAATGCTTGGCATTAAATTCCAGGCCCAGTCCAGGATCTGTGCTGGTTTAGTTTTAAACAACAGTCAAAGGCTTTTAAAATGAAAATCAGGAATAAACTTACCAAAAGAATTAATATTCAGTACTATACAGACATTAGTGTGTGTCAGTAGTTTGGGACACATATCAAGCAATGGACAGCCATTTTATGATTGTGATGTTCTCTTAATATTCGTACATACAATGATTTTTTCAAAGCGGCATTGCCAGTCAAGCTGTTGTAGGGTTCCTTTGTAGCTTAACAAATCTAAAGCTAGTGCTTATAGTAAACATCTGATAACAGCGATAATAGTAAGTGTCAATTATAGCTACATCATATGTCTGTATCGGTGCCTATATTGAAGTGTTTAAAGGATTAAATCAAACATTTTGTGTTTGTTTATGACACTGAAGGTGTCGCACCAGGCCTTGTGTAGTTGGCTCTGCTTATCTTTCCCTTTTTAGTAAATGTGTGTGAAAATGCTCCATTTAGATTCTTCATGTCCTCCCACCATCTGAGGAAACGAAGACCAAAGGAGTTATTTTATTTCATTTTTGATGAACTTGTGAAGGAAATGTCCTCACAGCGGCTGTAAAACACAGCTGTTGTGTGTGTCACCTTTTACTCGAGACTGTTTAATTAACGAGGTCTGTAAACGGTATGAGCTCCGGCATCTGTCGATATCGCCTGTCTGTGACCCAACTTCAGACTTGAGAGCTGTAAGTTTTATGTTGTTTTGCTGTCTTTTTGGCCGGATAGTCTGTTGAACTTGGCATTAGCATGTTGCGTGGCTAATGTGGCTCCACTTCAGAGCAGAGTCTGTGCTCTGGACACAGAGCTCTGTGCTGTGGGAGCTGACCAGTCAGGGCAGACTGGGATTTTTAGCAGGGGGGCCTTTAAGAGACAGGAGCTAAAAGGGAGCGCTCAGAAAGAGGCTGAAGAGAGAAGTATGCATAGTATGAGAAAAACTAGCTTTTTGAACATTACAACATGCATCCTCAAAATGAACTTAAGAAGTCTCCTTTAAATCCAGGCTTCCTTTCAGTTCTTCCATTTTTCATCTGTCTGACATGTCTAGGTGACCTGATCTCTTGACCTAATTCAGAAAATGTTGTTGAGCAGGGGAGTGATGTGTGACTCCAGGCCTAAAGCTACTGAGGTGAAGACGAATGGAGCTTCAGTCAGAAAGCCTCAGTGAGATGGCCCAGCTGATTACTGGTGAGCCTGGTCAGTGGGGGTGTTTGTTCCTGAAATCATTAGCTCAGTCTGCTGCTGAACAAAAGCCAGGGAGAAAATAGAAACGGAGTCTGAAACCAGGTCTGTGTGGTGCTGCCACTGGGTGTAGGCCTCTCTTATGTGTATGGAAAGGAGGAGATGGTAGTATGAATTGTGTAGAATAGCACTTTTACAGTTTGTAGACTTTGACCTGAACATCAAAATGTCATTAATATTAATCCTGACAGGGTCCCATGATGGCAAACAGAAGTAGTCATCAAGCACAACTATTCCTTTGTTTAAAGTTAACTTGATACTTGACTTGGACAGCAGCTTCTTCACAGTTTTTTAATGTCATTTGGTTTTTTTTTTGCAAGAGTCTATTTTACATTCCTTTCACTTTTATCAACCTAAGTTAGGTCCACTCTGCCTGTTCTAGTTCACTGTCGAAGAGCCAGCGTTTCTTTACATTATTACTCTTTGAGTTATTATCTTTTTTAAATGTCATAAGTGCAGTAAAAGCCTAATATAAAAAATCAATTCAACCTTTGCTTAAAAATGGAACATCAAAACCGTACAAAATGCAGATTATTACACAGTTTTAGTATAAAATACTGTATTTCCTGTTACAAAATGTGCATGCCAATTAAGCATAATGTACATTATGCCAATATCAAGATGCTATTTTCAACACTTTGTTTGTTGATTACTCATTTTAAGTGTGATTACCTGCATTTTAGTCACTGCAATTGTCTGGGTGTTAATAATGACCCAGCCAAACTGTATTTCGTAATAACAACAGCATAATACAGCTCAGAAAATTAAGGTCCTAGTCACCATTTAAAGAAATACAGTAGGACCCTTTTCTTGGGTGATCCTGCAAATGGACGGAGAATCCACACATTTGGCCAAAGTATGAGGTAATAAAAATATTGCATTCAGTCACAGTGCGATCAAACTACCTCAGAGTGTAGGTTTTCTTTGTTATTAATCTCACTAAAAAAAAAAAAAAACAGACTCAGATTGCTTCACATCCTCCAAAAACCACTTGATGCTCGACTGTCAAGTTAGTTCATTTGTCACTACAGGTTTTGGTCACACTGACACACAGTTAACTTTACATTCAGATGTACTGATCTCACGGCAATGCTTCACACGGTGGCGTAACTGCTGACTTGTTTTGATGTGTCGTTAAAGGTTATCTAAAAATGAGCATATATAGGCTATATTCTCTGAAAGCAGCCCAGTCCACAATGGAGTTCCTTCCTTCCTGAAACACTCTGTGTGCCATTTAAATGGCAGGAGAAAGGTCAAAGTAGTCAGGCTGGTTTTGGTAATGTAGACAATCAGTCCAGCTCTCTCTGAGAGTAAACGCTCTGTGATTTTCTCATTCTGTGTCATTTGATCTGCAAGTGCAAATATTACAACAAGTACAAAATCTCTGCCTTTGGTCACAAGACTTCTTCTTCTCTCCCTCAGACATTTTAACTTTTATACCATGGTTGTTACAATTCGAGATCAGGATATACTGCTTTTAATCAGTCGTGGCTGTGTCATCTGTATTAGACCGCAAGTAATCACAGCAGCAGTATTGATGCTTTAGGCTGTGTTGGTTTAATTAACAGTTGTGAAGTGCACGATAAAATGTAAGTTACATTTCTTGACGTTATTGTTTTGTTTAAATCAGAAATGTTTATCAATACAGGAGTAAAATAGCCATATTTGTCACTGGCCCTGATGTCACTGTGGTACTGATTTGTCCTGCTATAGGACATACAAATGATCAATCAGAGGGCGTTTCCCACACAAGCCTGGTGATGTGAAACTGTCCCAGTTGGAGTGGGCTGCTTGTTCGTGTTTCCCCTGTCCTGGCAGCATGCTTCAGGTGACAACAGCTCAGGTGTGACTTCCTGGAATATGCAAACCCTTATCTCTCTTCTCATATTTTCTCATCTCATGTCTTTCGTTTCCTGCGGTGTGACTTTTTTTTTAAAAAGAGAATATGAAATTGAAGAGCGGCAGGAGAAGGATGATTGAACCTGAAACCAAAGCAGCAGTGTAAATGCAAAAAGCAGAGCTTTGTGCTTGTGTTTCCAGCTGCCAGGCCTTGTTCCTCATTACCAGCTCATGCTCCTTCTGATAAGCTACTTGCTTCTGAGTGTGTAGAGCAGCACAGCTCCTTGCCAGGCTCTTATCTGCTACACTGGACCTGACATAGAGGCCTACTTTGTCACTACTTTAATGACTAGTCATCTTTCTACAGCTGCTGTTTTATCATCATCCAGGCTTAATTTCCTTCATTACACATCTTTAGGTTGTGAGCCTGTGATTAAATCATCCGTTTGTCATCATTTCAGACAGCTTTTTAATGATGTTTAGGAATGTTGCATGTCCGCCAACATACCAAAATAGGCACTCATCTTGCTTGTTCTTAGCAATATTTCAGCCACTCCAGACTAAATATCAATGATATCTGATGGGCTTATCAAGAGGATGGGCTTTTATTGAGTTATTTTCTCAACATTTATTTTCTCTCCATATTTTATATGGAGAGAAAATGCCAGAATTTGAAACTGAAATTAACTTATGTTCAACAATTAGCCGTGTGAGTTGGCTGTATGTGACCTATTTTGGGCAGATGCACGGGTGAACTTCAATGCCAAACTTTCTGGTGTGACCAGGCTTTAAATCTAAGTTTGGCCTCTTCTTTTCTTTTTCTCCCTCAGTGTGTGACTGCATTGTACAAGGTATTATAGGGACCATCGCGACAAAATCACACAGTCACAGTATTAGTATTGAGTTTCTTATAAGCCCAACACCCATTGATCCTTGATTGGAAGATGTTGAAGTTCTCAACTCAGATATGACTTGATACTTTCATGTATGCAGTACATTTCAAAGCCCCTGGCCACAGTGGATTGGACATTGTACCCACCGAAGCAGATGTTTCCCCCTAGCCACCGAATATAGTGGCTGTCAAGGTCTCAGTGTGTTTTAATTTGCTGCTTCACTGCACCGCCTCATCCATTCTGCTTTTCATCACCCATCTCCCTTCAGGATCATAATACTCCAGTAGTACTTATAAGAAACCTGTATATACTACGTACTATATCCTCTGTATGTAAGAATCTCACATTATCAGTTTTGAAAATGGAAACTTGTATTTTCGTTTACTTGCACCGTCAAATCCTGACTGCTGACGTTTTCTCCTGTCATCTGATGGAGCGCCTCTTTGGTCTTTATGGTGGAAGTATAGAATATTACACAAGAATGGCTCCTTCAGTTGATAGTGATTGATTTGACCCTTAACATGATTTTGGCACCTTGACTGTCTATATTGACATTTTAGATCATCCCTTTTTTACTCTCCTCTGAATTTTCTGGCCTCATCATTAACCTGAGACTACTCTGATGCAAACACAGCGTCTTAACTTTAACGTCTTAACTTGAATTCTCTGTATGTTTGAAGAGTGTCTGCAATCCTCTAGACAACTTTAAAAGTCTGCAGTTGGAAAACTTTTATTTTGTAATTTGCCAAAAGCAAGGGTCATCTCAACAAAGAGCATTTTAAGTCCATAAATAAGCTGTTTTTTTGGTACACTGTTTTCACTGTCTCACTTTGGAAACTAACAGGCACTTAAGAGTTGCCCCTTCTCTGTACCCCCCCCCCATGTCTGATTGGCACAGTCAATAACACCCACTCAACCCCTCAGACTCCCATCGCTCTTTATGACAGCTGCAATCAACTAAAAACCTCTAATGACTCTCAGCGGGATGATTGATTGGAAGAAGCGCTTCCTCATTTCTTTGATTACCTAGTGTGGCAGGAAGTTGATTTGGCAAGATTACATCTTCACACTGTCACACCTTGTTGTACATTAAGTGTCTTAACCCACCCATGCACGTTAATGTACTTCCATAGAACATAAAATAAGTAATTTAATAGTCCAGGCATTCAGTCGTTCTTCATACTCGCACACTGAGTCACGTGGTCTTGTGTTCAGATATGACACATACATCGGGCATCCATAGAAATGTGCCCATAAACACACACACACACACACACACACACACACTCTGAGGGATCTGTTAATGGCAGCCAGACCATCTGCACTACTGTTAAGTTCCTTTCTCTGCCATATTAAAAAGGCTTATTATATCACATGTTGGCACAGAGAGTCTGAACTCACTGCAGGCTTATTAAGATGCTAAATCATCCTTTCTTTCAGGGGGATCCCAAATGTTTTCATGCTGAGGACCTCCAGATGGAAACATTATTAACCATTGGTTGTAATTTGTAAAGAATTTTAATAGAGCATGAATTAATTGCCGTCAAGTTTGTAAAGCCTTGGGTTTTTATAGATACAGTTTACACATGAACCTTTTCCTGAGCAGCGTCACTGCAGCATTTCAATATCTTGCTCAAAGGCACCCTGATGCTAGCTGTTGACAGAAGGGGAGTGACATTGAAATCAAACAAGCAATCCGCTTTTTTTTTTCCACCCAGACTTACTGCTTTCCCAAATTTTGCTGAAACGTTTCATTGAATTGTGTTTCTGATAACCTCAGCTGTATGTTTGCATTCTTTCTTGTTATCTTCCTCCGTCATGTTTCCTGCCAGATTGTTTGTGGATTACAGCCGGTGACCTTCTGTCACAAACCCACTTCTCTCACATCTGGGTCACTATTCAGCCAACCAGATGACAGCGACTGTCAGCACAGTCACATGCTGTTTTTATTCAAGCTGCAGCTAATGATTATTTTCCTTATTATTAATCTGCAGAATATTTTTTGGTTCATGAAATGTCCAAAAAATAACAAGAAACAACAGTTTCCTAAGGTTACCACTTAAATTATCCAGTATTGGCTGAAAAACAGTTCAAAACCCAAAGAAAGTAAATTCATGATCGTATAAGACAAAGAAAAACAGAACTGGAAACAGTAAATTTTAGGCCTTTTTGCTTTAAGTGATTTTAATGATGAATTAATTATCAAAATTGTTCCCCATTAATTTTTGGTTGATTTATCGTTTCAGCTCTAAGGTTTGTCGTCTTATTCCTCTCCTGAAACGCATCAGTATTGAATATTGCACAGTTTCTGTTGTGGATTCTGATGTTTTCTGGGGACTTGAGCCTAAGACTGACTTCTCAGATGTCTCCTTTCAGGAGAATCGCAGTCAGCAAACAGAAGTTCATTTGGGAATAAGTCTCAGTGGAGTACTGCAGACTGCGGTACTCAGTTGTGTGTTGTGTGTTGGTTGCTCATTGCCAGTGTTATGAAGCAGCCCTGGGGGGTTTATAGTGTTGTTCTGTACTGTTCTCAACCTGGGACACACACACAAACACACACAGCTTCAGGCCGTCTGGCAGCTGACCCATTCCTCTGCAGTGTGTTTAGCTCTTGTGTAACAGAGCAGGGCTAAGGCCAGGTTTGACACCCTCACGTCCTCTCCCTTTCTTACACCTTTCCTTTTTTGTTCCTTCAGCTCCGGTCCAAGTGTCAAACTTCTACTCTCTTTAACACAGCAAGAAAAAATGAAAGACAAATCTCACAAAATGATAAATGTTTCGGGCTAAGGGTGGATGGTATACATAAAATCTTCAATCTCACAATATGGCATTTTATTTAAATTAAGCAAACAGTAATTTTATGTAAATATATACTATCTATTCACTTCGTGTTATAGGGCATTTGTTGATATTTGGTTGAGAAGGTCATGATAGATAAAATTAGTAAATGGGAATCATCACATTGACTTAAAAAAAGCTGTAAATCCAAAAGTGCCTGAAAGCAGTCCTGCTCATGGATTCACAGCTCTGTCTGCAGTGCTATACAACAATAGCTTTTAAAGAAAGAGGCACTTTGCTATAAACTGTATCATAGAATCTCTGACTGTGGACAAGTTTCTATCATTTACTTCATTTCATACTTAAATAATAATAAATGCTTCATTTGCATTTAGCATAATGACTTCAGACATCAGACATGGCTCTTGCTCCCTAAAGCTGCTTTCGTCTGTGTTTGTTTGGATAAAATTCACAGACATTTTATTAGATTTATTTGGACAAAAAACCCTCATGTGATTTAACAATTAACAATTTATAGCATCAAAGAATCCACAGATCCAAGTTTTTCTGTCCCACTTTCGATCCTGATAGCTGGCCTCAGGATGCCTGCAGATTTGAAGTACTGATCCAATATCAGTGCTTTCTTTTTCCAAAATGTAAAAGTCTGTGTAGCTCACTACGTAGAACTGGCCATCATTTTTATGTAAGTTAACATGACACCAGAAATGGTTGTGGTGCTAAAAACTTGAGTCAGCGATCCACAGACACAGTAGATGCTGAATGATAGTGAAAACACTTGTTTTCATAATGACATTGTCAAAGAATCTGTGTAATGTTGATCATGTCACATCATGGCCAGTACTTGATCCACTTAATAAGGTCACTATCAGTCCATTACTGATCCAGCGCATCAGATTGGTGCATCTCTAATACCCCCTCATGTCACTGAATGACATCATTCTGTCTCGTATATGAAGAACCAAGAGCTGTTGGCTTCATCTAAATTAATTTACACAGAGTGTGTTAGTTGTGTCTAAAATTCCAGCCAAGATATGAGGATTTACAGCTTTCACACTAACACATAATAGACTTTTATTAATTAGCACAACAGCAGAAGGATTTACTCGTACAATGTGATTTTTGCCACACCAAAATGCGGATTGATGCCATCCGGAGGTACCGAGGTGATGATCCTCCCACTGTCATCAAGTCAGACTCTTGATGAGCTTTAAATGAGATGAGGTTTAAAAACTGTCAGCAGTATAATAAATATCCTGGATTGTGATTATAGAGGATCATCCAGTGTAAACCGTAACTCTGCCCTGTGTGGCTTCTTTGATTAGAGACAAAGAAGAGCGTTGTGTATGTGTGTGTGAAGGGGCGGGGGGTGGTACAGAGTTCCTCACTTTATGGAGCTTTTCCTAATCCCTCTGGGAGCTTCAATTGGATATCTTTGTGTGTGTGTGTGTGTGTGTGTGTGTGTGTGTGTGTGTGTGTGTGTGTACATGCATGTTGGTTATTATTTCAGCTGCAGCGTCCTGCGTTGTTCAGAGTGGCGTTATGGCATTGGGGGCAGGCAGGTCAAGCAGTGTGTGTTGTGGCAGCTCAGGGCGAGCGAGCACCGCTGAGCTCTGTCCACACTCTCTCTCTCCCCTCTCTGTTTATGAAAGGAAATGCGAGTGTATGAGAGTCGGTGTGAGTATCTGTGTGTGTGTGTGTGTGTGTAAGACGCTATCTGGTTTGCCATAGTGACATGTCAGTCAGGGGCAGAGTTTGTGAATAGGCAGAGGCTGCTGTGCTTCTCTGCATCATCAGCGTCCTCGTCAGCACCGCCGGCTACAAGACTTATTCCTCTGCAGTGGCAACTCGGCTCCAGGACAGTATGTACCCTGATGAGGACGAGACGGTAAGACAGCTTCTTTATCTGTGCATGTAAACGGCCAACTTCAAATGTCTGCATCTCTGCTCACAGAACTACATGTGCATTTTTTTGCCGAGTCAGCACGTCCCTCCACACGTTGTATCGTACCAAAGTACTGCACACAATGCAACTTGTTATAAAGCATCAGGCTTTTTGGGTTGTAGGACACAGATGCACACATGTCAGCTGGTAGTTGGTAGCTGGTACCGTGACTGTTGCACTCTGAGATGATTATCGTTACATGAAGTGCTGTCTGTTTCAAATTTCATTCGGCGTGCTACTCTATATTGTACTCATTTTTTGATCCCGGTCATACAAGCAGAGAGCGTTGATCCCTAAAGTTATCTTTAAGTGCTTTCAGTAATACACGCACACATAGATTGGTGAATATTCCTTTTCAGCTTTGTATTTCTGTCTCTACCACATCCTCTGTCTCTGTCTCTCTCCCTCGCTCTCTCTCACGCTCACAGCAGCTGATCGTGCAGCTTTCGTTCACAAGCTTCAGGGCTGACTTGTGTTTATTATCCATCCGTTCAACGTGAGCACTCACAGCGATCCATTACATTGATGGGTTGAATCCCAGCTACTTCTGTAGCCAGGAGGAACAGACGGAAGTTTCAGTTTTACTCTGAGACGTTTGAACTGATGATGGCATGCGACAGGATAGCTAAGAGGATGCGCTAAGCACTTGCCATGCTTCATTACATAAGCTCTGGCTACGTAACATTTGTTTGGACAGCTGGCTGGTGAGACGAGCTCGGGGCAGCAGTGATGATGGGAGAGAGGACGAGGGGGAGGTGGCGTGGCAGACAGGACACAATATTCAGTGACGTTTATTGGGGTGTCCGATATACTGCTTGGTTTGGGTCCTTTTTGAAAATAAAATTTTATTGTAGGCTTTTTTACAATTGCAATTATACAGGGTTCATACACAGGAAAGCCTTGAAAATATGTGATTTTTTTTGTTTGTTTTCAAGGATCAAAGTGCTTATATTTGGAATAAAGTGCTTGAAATAGCTTCAAATTCAAATTGCAGAAATATAATAAATTGCCATCTGACTAAATAGTTCACCCTATAGGTAAAGAAGTAAAATAAAATAGAGTGAGCCAAATTGATTTGAATATACTCTATGTGATTTACCACACAAGCCACAAGCCTGTAGATGCACCTAATTGCTTGAATTTGTAGGAACCATGAATTTTTTACATTATTAGGCATTTCACTAAGCAAGACCCAGTTCTTGACACATATGAAGCTCCTATTTTAATGAAGTTTGTGTTTAAACACTAGTCTTCGTCTGTGTTATGGGATCAGTCCCCTCCAAACCAACATGTATATTTGAGCAGCCACTAAATGACAGAGAGCCGTTGCACTATATAATCTCCTGGTCCAATATAAATAAAGGTTTGCTTGTGGCCCTGCCCACGTGTACTCATGCATGTCTGGCTGATGACAGCGTGCACTGTAATTTCTCACGTTCCAGTAGAAAGGATGGTCTTTGTGTGCACTTTGCGCCCCAGTGAAGTTCACAGTCGGAGATGATTAACTTGGCAACATGGGAACACGATTTTAGTCTTACATTTAGCGTGTTGAGGTGAATATAAAGTGTTCACTTAGGCATGGAGAGAAGAAGAGAAGAATCACGACTTTTAGGTTTTAAACAGTGTTTATCTGAGTAAGGTGCCTCTTTCATGACAATGAAGCCTTCTCACTCTGCATTCTTAAGTTTGGAAAAGTCCAGTCAGAAATGGGATAAAATACTACATGCAGTTTGAACTTGAAACATTTAGTCTATAAATTGAATATAGTCTATAGCTGGTTGACAGCAAGTATTTTGATAGCCGATTATCATTTTTGAAGCTCCCAAACTTCCTGGTTCCAGCTTTTCAAATGTAAGGATTTGTATCATTGTAAACCTAAACTCTTTTTGAGTTTTTGAGAATTATTTGGGCCAAAAAACAGTTTAGAGTGGTCGCTTTGGGCTTTAGAAATTGGGTTGGGTATTTTTTTCACATTTGTTTGATATTTTGAATATAATTATCGACAAAACAATTGGCAGTTGCAGCCCAAACAAAGCTGACTTATTTATGCACACCTGCTGCAGTTTGTATATATAACTAAAATGGAAGGAGTCTGTATTTATGCCTGTCCTTCGATTTTTGACAACCGTTCATCCAGTCGACTTCACGCTTGATGGGAAGGCGGTCATCTTTACCGCCTTCATCTGTGACATGTAGATAATTTTTCAGTAGGTGTCGTTGTCATTTTGCCATACCATAGTTAACATAAGGACAATATATACCGTAATTTCCGAGGTGTGAAACGTGCATTGGCTGTAGTTATAGTATCATGTATAAGTTCTGTGGGTGTCTTCCAGTCAAGCATGAAAGTGGAGCATGTATGCAAGTTATGCAGTCCAACTGGTTTAGCCTTCAATTACAACGACCTACTTTCACCCCAGAGTTTACAGTGGGTTTCTTATGAACATCACAATTACGTATGTAGCTTAATAGCATAGTCCTGCTTGGTTTCATTACAATCAGGTCAGAGGTTGCTGGATAAAGAAGCCACAGAGTAAATGGTTGTAATATGAACTGGTTGGGGATCAATGACAGGATGATCCCAGCTTACACTTTGTTCTAGTTGTGCTTTGTGTGCCATATAGGCTTGTTGCGGCCTCACTTTCTGATTCTCATTTTTTCCCTAAGTTACATATAAACCTGTGAAGTCATGACACCAGATCATATGTACACAGTCCAGCCCACTGGGTTGAGTAAGGCCTTAATACTGTTGGGTTTAGTTTTAATATGAGACATCGACACGTCCAGTAAAAGTTGCAGAAGAATACAGATACAGAATTACAGATAATTCATATACATTTCTCGAAGAAAAACACCTCTTGATGGTTGCCACATTTATTTGACGGTCAGGTGAAACAATCAAACCCAGGACCCAATCATCAACTGGGTTAGTTTCACAGGATTAGGGCTTCGCTGAGGTAAACGTTGGAGGACTAGAAGCTCTCAAAGACTATCAAAGCTGTTTCGATGACAGTGTCCTCTAAATGAGGGGTTCTCAACTTTGTCCTCTGTGGCTGGCTGGGGTTATTAATGTTAACTAGGTCCTTATATCCTCACTTCACTGACGGAACAACCTGAAAGGTTTCATGTGAGCCTTTTTATAAGCCTGAATGTTTCCTCATAGCTCAAGGCCTCCTTATTTGAAAGCGTGTTCAGGCTAGTATTAGAAGTATGTGCTGAAACGCTGACTCCTCAGCCTAACAGTAGCTTTCAGTGTGGTGTAATAGTTGGACAGTTAAACCTTTTTAACTGCATAGCTGCAAGTTTAAACCCAGCTCTGCAGCTTTGGTGTTTATTTGTCAAATTTTGCTATCAAGCAGCTGTGCAGCCATTAATGTCTGCCCGCTCCCCACACATCACATCACAAATGGAAGAAACTAGCTCCTGAATACACTGCCTGAAACACTGATTGAATTGTTTTGATAGAACAAAGAAGGACGAAGATTACCGCATGAATAGATGGACCTGCAGAGTCATGCTGGGAAATTAGCTGCACATTGTCATCTCTCCTCAGTTTGATGTCAGCTCCTCTCCTGCAGGATAAAAGCTCCTTAACTTCCTGTTTGGTCTGTGCCCCTGAGATAATTCTATTTCAGATTAGATTAGTATATTATTCTAGGAGACCTGCCTGCCTGTTCCTCTTCCTCCTCCTTTTCCTCTTCCTCTTCCTCCTCGTCCTGCTCTCTGATAATTCACAATAAATGTTAAAATGATGTATTATACCATTCCATGTTATCTGTGTTGTTTTGTGCTGTTGTTTTTATCACTAAAAGCACTTAAATCCCAAATAGAAAACCCAGCAAGCCCTCAAACTGGTTTGACGTGCTTTGTTCAGGTTTGCTGTCTGAGCAGCCAGAGACGTGATGCAGACTTTTGTTCATTTGCATTCAAGACCAGAAATACAGGTTCGGGCCCAGTGAATGGCTGGTATTCTGAATAGGGAAAGCAAGTATTTTTTTTTCCATGTACAGTTGGATTTTAGTATGCTCGGCTGAACACAGAATCAAACCACACAATGCTCGTTGTTATCTGTCACTTCCACAAAACCTTCTCTGTGCTGGGCCTTCTCACTTCATTCTAGTGATTTAAAATGCAAGCTGGACCTGATCCTTGTCCTTGCTGCTCTGCTTCACTCTTCAATAGAGTAAATGTATCCGCTAAATGTAGACACTGAAACATAAATCTTAACCAATATGCAGCTCTGGCTTTGTGTTTTGTCATCTTTTGTGGAGATAAAATGTGTTCAAGCAGGTAAAGGCTGCTAAAGGACACGCTTCATCCTGGCACAGAGATGACAGCATTTCATTTTAAAATTTCCTTCTAAAGGTCACAGTAAATAGTGACAACAGAAGAAAAATTCCCAAAACAACCTGTAAAAAAAAAAAAAAAAGTTGACATTGAGAGACCACCATGGAGTTCAGAGTATAAGGATAACTAGTGAGGAATTAAGTATTTTGGTCATATCTATGTCATGGTGGACATAGTGGAATTGTAGCCGCATCACTAAAACAATGTCAAATGGGGAAATAAACATGAGCAGTCAGATGGTTTAATGCAAACTCCAAGTTAGCCAAATGGATCATTATCACCAAAACTGTTTGTGGAAGATGGCCACCATAGTTTGGTTCAGCTTTGACTAACCCTAGCTGCCATAGAGGAATTTTTACACATATTGTAAGTGCCTGGACTTTTACCTCCAAATGAAATGGTTTTTATAGTCTGGCTGCAGTATTGGCTTGGGTGCAGTCTGTCAATAGTGCTGCAGGAATGAGTACTAAAACCCAAGAATTGAATGAGTTCAAATTTTTTGCACTTCCAGTTTTATCGTATTATTTTGGATAGATGCCTGAAATAAGGTCTGTGCTCAACAGAAGCTTTAGAGAGTTTCATATTTTGTTCTACGACATAAATACATCAGTAAATACCCCACTCTTGAATTTTGAAGCTTTTACATGTCTCTGTAAAGGCAGCCACCAGCAAGTGCCTAAAGGAGACTACAGAAGTTGTTCGGGACATTAAGAGTCACCATGCCGAACATGGAAACTCAACTGCTCACTAGTCCGCCTTTTCAGCTGCTAGTTGTGTTTATACTTGTGTGCTTGCAAATTTTAAATCAGCCTACTGATGGATCAAATTCCATTGACTTTTTGTTGAAGAAACCAGGGCGATGCTAACTTCCTGGTAGGTCTACCAAAATCCGTCATCCCTGCAGCACTCTACAGCTTAGCAATTGACTTGGTGAGTACAAAATTATCATAACTGGCAGAAAGCTCAAAACCAAAAAAAAAAAAAAAAGATTCAAGTTGCAATAAACAGACCAGTCTCTAGCTCTAAAGTTAATGCTACTCAATTAAACACCAAAATTCACACTTCTTTTTTTAATACCACCCAGCTATATTCTTACATTGCGATGAGACTTAATAATGAAATAATATTTGTTCTGTAACGGCTGCTTGTACCGACAAACTAATCAAAGTCAGGAGAACGGGATGCTGCCGTTCGATGTCATGCGGTCGTTCCCAGTCGGCCTCGTATCTTTCATGGAAAAAAACAAGCACTTATCAGATTGTTCTTACAGTTTGTCTCACTGCCATGTTATGAGGAAAACTATATCTTGTCCACCTAGACGGCAACAATTCACATAATCTTTTGAAAGAGTTCAATTTCTCAGGCCTACTGTAGCTCATTAGAGTGTCACCAAGTATTAAGATCTATGGTCTCTGTCACAGAGGGACACTTATCGATTGATTTGTTGTGGTAGTATAGAGTTTCATTTACTAATGCTTAAACCTGAGTGCCACTGAGTGCTCTGTGGGCATATTCTCACATTTCGGTGCAGGTTGGAACATGTCTTGGGGAGATTTTCTCCCTGGTCCCTGCTGAATTATTGTCACTGTTGCATAATTTGCTCCCACCTCTGTGTCTCCCTGCGTGCCTATCAGAATGACCTTGCAGGATTTGCATGGTCATTGATGTAA